>NW_028234442.1:11091508-11116508 GCF_977035675.1 Penaeus japonicus
GACTTCAATGCCCACCACCCCATCCTGGCTCCCACGCGGAACCGGGATGCGGCAGGCTATCACATAGCCGCGGTGCTTGAGTCATGCCCCGAGATTGCTCTCCTCAACAACCAGGAGCCTACACACATTGGCGGGGGGGTCCTTGACCTTACCTTTGTCACTGCGGCCTTGGTCGAGAGGATTCGTTGGTCTGTGGACAACACTGCCACGAGCGATCACTATGGGATAGTCACCACCATCTTGGATGCTGGCCCGGCCCCTGTGCCCCAGCACAATCCTCGATGGAAGGTGGACAGGGCCAACTGGAAAGCTTTCCAGGAGGCCCTGGCCAGGTGCCTCAGAACCAGTGAATTCTCACATAATGATAACGTGGATACACTTGAGGCAAGACTAGTTAATGCCATAGACGAGGCAGCCTCAGAGACCATTCCCAAAACTCGTCCGTGGTCCAGGTGTTTTAAAGACGCCTGGTACTACAGTGATGAGGTTAAGGAGGTCAACCACAGAATCAATATGTGCAGAAGACACTTCCGCAGACAGAGAACCCCTGAGAACCACGCTCTTTTGAGAGAGGCTCTCAGGGATGCTCAGGAAACTGCTAAGAGGGTAAAGCAGGAAAAGTGGCTGGAGTGGTGTGAGTCCTTTGGCCACCAAACCTCCCTTACAGAGCTGTGGAACCGCATCAGACGGGCCACAAATCGCTCAGCCCCCAGAAAGACCCACCATGACCCGCGGTCGGAGGCAGAGAGACTGGCACTCGAGTTCTCTGCAAGAACAAGTAGCGCCGGTCTACCAGCAGAGTTGAGGGCATGCCAAGAGGAACTGCTTCCAGGCAGGCATGCCCTCATCAGAGAAAAGGCGGTCGAGCCTGATGATGCCGATGCCATGTTCTCTCTGAGGGAACTAAGGCGAACATATAAGACCAGTTCGCGGTCAGCCCAGGGTTGTGATGGGATCTCATACCCCATCATTTCCCACCTAGGACTTGAAGGTGAGCTTGCACTCTTGCATCTCATCAACAAGTCCTGGGAGACTTCCTCACTACCACAGTGCTGGAAGAGGGCTGACATAGTTCCCATCCCTAAACCAAAGGAGCCGGGTCGGTACCGCCCCATCTCTCTACTCAGCTGTCTGGGAAAGACGGCAGAGAGAATGGTACTGAACCGGCTCCAATGGAAGCTGGGACCTCCACATGAACACCTACATGGGTTCACAAGGGTTAAGAGCACTGCTCACAGTATAGCCACCTTACTGAGCACTGTCAGCATCACCAGATCTGTCATTGTTTTCCTGGACCTGGAGAAGGCCTTTGAACTGGCGAGCCCACTTGCCATTCAAGAGGTCCTGATCCGCCTGGATTGGTGACTACTTTCGGGACAGAACTGCCAGAGTGAAGTTCCAAGGTCACCTTTCCAGGCATCTACCTCTGGAGAATGGCACTCCACAAGGGGGGGTCCTCAGCCCGGCTTTGTTTAACACCCTCATGTTAAGCATCCTCGACATTCCACTCCCAGCGGGGTGCAAGATCATCTCATATGCAGATGATCTGGCAATTATCTCTGTTGGGAGGAAGAATGATAATTTAATCAGAAAGACCCAGCGTTGTCTGGATCTAATGTCTGAGGAATGCCGCAGAGTCGGGCTTAAGATCTCAGCAGCCAAATCGAAGGCAATGGCGCTGAAACAGGATGTCCGAGACCAAAGGCTGCGAGTCCAAGGGTTAGAGCTAGAGTGGGTTCACGTCTTCCAATACCTGGGTGTATGGGTTGACAGTAAGCTTACTTTCCGCTCGGAGGTTCAATACCTCCTAGAACGGACCAAGGCAAGACTCTCTGTCATGAGAGCTCTGTCAGGGCGGCGCTGAGGGGCTGGGCACCGTGTACTAAGATCCTTCTATGTGCACGCTGTCCGTCCCATCGTGGACTACGCCTCCGTCGCCCTGATTACGGTCAAGCCTGGACTACGGAAAAAGCTTGACGTCATGCAAAACGACGCCGCCAGGATCATTCTGGGTGCTCCTATATGGGCTAAGGTTGCCAACCTCCTCTTGGAGGCCAACCTTTTCCCTCTGGACATCCGGATCGATCAGATGGCGGCTCAGTTTCTTGCCAAAGTCTTACAGTCCCCGTCGGACTCGCAGCTAAGACAAAAAGTGCAGCGTCGGCTTGCACAGAACCATGAACTCTTTGCCAACAAATCCTGGCTGTCTCATACAGCCAGGGTGTTGATACGCTTTGAGCTCAAGGAGACTCTGTTGGTCAAGGGCATGGACCTCCCCCACCCTGACTATGCCACAGCCCCGCCGTGGGCAAGATCCTTGATAGAGTATTCTGTCATGAACCTGTCAAGGAGAAAGACTCAGTACTCTCCGTCTCTTTTGAAGGCTGAGGCGGAGAGGAACATTGCAGAAATCACTCCACCAGGTAGTAAAACCTACTTCACGGATGGTTCTGTAGACCCCATTTCCCACACTGCAGGCGCCGGCTTTGCAGCAAGGGACGTAGCACAAGCTATGCGGGTGTCCGACAATGCCTCCTCGCTCCAAGCAGAGGCTGTCGCTATTATGGGAGCCCTAGCCCATGCAGCCCAGACGGACGGGCATGTTGTCATACATACAGACTCTAGGGCCGCCATTGACAGCCTGCAGCAAAGCACGCCCCTTGATAACGTTTACCTACTGACCACGATTCTCACTATTGCTCAGAGAATCCTGGATCAGGGTAGACGCATTATCATCAACTGGATTCCAAGCCATGTTGGTATTAAAGGGAACGATGTAGCTGACAGGCTAGCGGAGGAAGGCAGGAAAAAAGCCTTGAGTAATCTTGTGGTGCATCCTAGCCGAGAACTGCTAAGGCGTAAATTGATGGCTGCAGGGCAGGTCGGTGCCCTGCAGCGCCACAGAGAGGAAGCGAGAGCCTCCCCCTCGGCCAGCTGGTACTCAGACGCCACAGGCTATGAGTCGCTGATACTCTCTAACAGAATACCAAGGCGAGCCGAAGTCAGTCTTCACAGACTGAGATTAGGCTACCCTTGTGCGTGGCAAATCATACCCACCATTGAGCATGATGAGCGACGCTGTAGCCATTGTGGCGCGCCGGACGCCAATTTAGAGCACTATCTGATGGAATGCGAGCACGCTCGCTTCCTCAGGCAGGGCCCAGAGACGACAGCCGCCGGGTTGGTAAGGCGGCTATGCCTATTGCTTTCCCCGTGGCAACTGGAGCGCCTTCAGGCAATCCAACCGCCACGGTAAGCATTCAGTTATGATGATCAGATGAGTCAGCACTTATAGCTGGCAGAGGCCGGGCCGCCTCGTGCATATAGCCCGGGCGAAGGGAAGCCTTCGCAAATCTCTCAGAACTGAACTGAACTGTATATGTATGTATGTATATATACATGATAAAATACAGTGTAAGAACGAATTATATACTTTGTAACCTTTAGTGTGTGTGTGTGTGTGTGTGTGTGTGTGTGTGTGTGTGTGTGTGTGTGTGTGTGTGTGTGTGTGTGTGTGTGTGCGTGTGTGTGTGTATGTGTGTGTGTGTTTGGTATGAGCTCATTTCTTCCATTTCTTTGGAGTCTTTCCCTTCAAAGCATCCCACTTATGGTGCTGTAGGGGTTGAGATAATGTAAGGAGAACGGAGTCTCTGATTAGAAATGCTGATACTATTTTCATAATGATGATAACAATGATGATGGTAATAATGGAAAAATTAAAGAGATAATAATGATAGTATTGGTAATAATGACAATAAGAACAATACTCATAAAAACAGCGATGATGACATATGTGTGTGTATATATGTGTGTGTATATATATATACTGTATATATATATACATATATAAATATAAATATATATAAATATATATATATAAATATATATATATATATATATATATATATATATGTATATATATATATAAATATATATGTATATATATTTGTGTGTGTGTGTGTGTGTGTGTGTGTGTTCATGTGTGTGTGTGTATTAGTGATTGATGATTACCAGTCAATCCGAACTAAAAGCACTGCAAAATACTTGATTGTTATTCTCTCCCGAAATGAGTTTGGGGAAAGCACACACACACACACACACACACTCACACAATATATATATATATATATATATATATATATTTATATATATATATACATATACATACATATATCATAATAATAATGATAAAAACAGTTATAATGATGATGATGATAATAACAATAATGATAATAGCAATGCTAATATTGATGAGGATGATTAATCTATTCATCTATATCTATATAGAGAATTGCATTATGGTTGCGCATTATACTGTTAGGATGCAAAACTATGGAAAAATCAAGTTTGATTTATTAGTAAACCTTTACAATAATTCATTGAGGCTTTTCTGTATTCAATTTGTCGACTTTATAAGCGAATGTCACATTTTCTAATACTTTCATACCGCACTAAAATTTTGAACATTAGTTGTGTTAATATTTCATTCAAGACCATAGGAATTTCCTTAAACCTTTTCTCACATCTCTCGTATTGATTATCACACAAAAATTATCACACAAAAATCTAAAAGACATTAACACATTTCGTTGTATTTAGAAACTAATAATGAAGAAACACATCTCTCTGTATACCGCGCGTTGCAACATTTTTCTACATTGCTTACAACACTGGATAACAATTCGCTGCTTTATACTGTGCAATATAAAAATGTTTCTCCTTTTCTGAAAAGATTTTAACCGTGATATGACTAGCTTCGCCGGGTATATCTAATCCACCTCATCCGGGAATCTCTTTATCCTCTCTTGCGCGTTGTCATGGTAACTGATTATCTTTACAAGCGTATCATTTATGTAGAGCAGTTATGATTTATTTTTAATTAAAGATATGGTACTTTGATTCTTTTAATGAGATTAGATTATCGTTTTGCTTTTGTCAATAAACTTAATACACTTCTTTGACTTTGTATGATCTATCCATATGACGAAAGTGTATTGTGGGAATAGTTTGTGAGATCATATATTTTTGTGGGATTTTTTTGGCAATTTTTTTGGGGTGTGTCGAGACTTACATATATAAAAGCACCAGGATATATTTTGATGGATTAAGGTTTAAAAAGATGAAAAAGGAGAATATATAAGTACAGATGGAGTCTAGACGAATCTGGCCCATATTGATTCTCAGGTAAAATACAGATAGCTGATTTTTTGCCCCTCTTTAACCTCAAAGTATTTAGAAACTAATCCTAAGTGTAGAATAAAACACACATCATATGTAGAAATCGTATTATATGACAAATAAGAGGATTATCTTAAATTAAAGATGAACCGCATTTCTTTGAAAAAAAAATATAAGTTAGGTTCCGAGGACGTCTGATCTATTGCTTTATTTGACATTAAATAAAAAAATCATATTGTGATTTAGGCCATTGTGGTATAAATCACTGAGGATAAGATAAGATATAAAGTGTTGTGGTATCTTCTTTTCTTTAAATCATGTACATCCCAATTCAGTATTCCTTAATAAGTACCGCTGTATAAGATATTGTAGTCACACTAAATAAAAGCCGAGCCAAAATATAGTTCTCGATGTGCAAGAGCAGATCAGAAACAGGTTCCAGACACATACGCCCTCGGAGTCATGGGTCGGAAAAGTAGCGAATCACCTAATCTACAAATCACATAAGTGCTCGTGATTGGAACTGGCAAGTTATACATCACATTTATGCTTCACACTGCAATATTGACAGATGGTCTTCCTTTCCATCCTTAGCACCTGCAAAACCATTAACTTGGCAAATTGTATTATCTTAAGGACACTGCCCTCGACATCTAGCAGCACAGAGCACTTGGTCTTTCATGGGCCATCGTGGTTCTGAGATAATTCGTCATCGGTCCTTCATTTTCTTATGCTTCCAACACGCACACTGTGTTATTTAAAAAAGAAAAGAAGAATATTTTTGTTCTAATTATTTTTTTTCTGAAGGATAAGATAGGCCAGATTTGCGGAACAGATGCTTGGCCGAACCCGTCTAAGCTTGGTCCGACACACTAACCACTGCTCTACCCTAACACTTTTCTTTTATGAACGGAGTCGTTAGGATGGACAGGGGAGGGGGAGGCAATTGCCCCTTTTGCCTCCCTATAAATTAACCCCTGATCGAATGTGTCTAATGTGATTTCAATCTTTCACTTTCAGTCTTTAAACACAACGCTGTTATGGCATCAACTTTATTCAATCTTTTGTTTGGACTCAAAAAAGCGCTTGAAGCCGTTCATTATGTACCACTCCGGGAAGCTCTTCCACCAGGCCAGCTGGAAAAGAAAGTCTCATTAGGGAAACAGTATCTCTGCAAAGGCTCTATTCTATCGCATTTGCTATGTATATTTCAACACACACAGGTAGAAATAACAAATAAACACATGTACATGCGCAAATATACAGTATATGCAATCAAGCAAGAGTGTAAGCATATCCAAAATGCGCGCGAAATGTGCATGACGTAAATGTGCTTGACATAATCTACTATAAGAATAAATATACCTGAAGCTCATGTGTCCAGTAGCCCGTCGTGCGGTTTGAGTATCCGATTGTGGCGACGGCGTTGGCAGCAAAGGTATCGCTGGTGGGAAGGAACAGCCCTGTTTTGTAAGAAAAACATTATATGGGTTGGCTGTTGTTCAGCGATCAAATAAATGCTGGGAAAAAATATCGTTGTTTTAGGACTTTTTATGTACATATTTGGGTATCGTTATCATTATTACAAACACACACACACACACACACACACACACAAACACACATATATATATATGTGTGTGTATTTAAAGAATTTTATGATGCTCTAGTATACATCACAAATACCAATGTGAAAGCAGACAATAAGATGTTAGATCTTATCATAAGCACCCATTTTTAACACTGAGCAATACTAAAGCGTTATCATGAACGTCACCTGGGGTTCGGAACTCCTCGACGCTAGAGGTCATGTTGGAGATAACGAAGGCCGGTTCGAGACACTGAATCGTAACTCCTGAAGAGCCATACTCAAGCTGAAGGGCGCGAGTGAAGCTACTGACGAAGGCCTGGGCAAAGAGATGGGTTTAGAAGCATAATAAGTGTGATGTGACATCATGGTGATATTAAGTATGGCAATATACTTATTCATATATGCACTTGCATACGACATGCTCTCTCTCTCTCTCTCTCTCTCTCTCTCTCTCTCTCTCTCTCTCTCTCTCTCTCTCTCTCTCTCTCTCTCTCTCTCTCTCTCTCTCTCTCACTCTCTCTCTCTCTCTCTCTCTCTCTCTCTCTCTCTCTCTTCTCTCTCTCTCTCTCTCTCTCTCTCTCTCTCTCTCTCTCTCTCTCTCTCTCTCTCTCTCTCTCTCTCTCTCTCTCTCTCTCTCTCTCTCTCTCTCTCTCTCTCTCTCTCTCTCTCTCTCTCTCTCTCTCTCTCGTTCTATTTCTCTTTCTCTGTCTCTGTCTGAAGTAGTGTTTTACCCTAGTATATCAATTGACAGTGCCACCATAACATCTGTTTCACCAACAATGTATGTCTCAGAATTTAACATAAACTGTTGTACAATAGGCATAGTTCCTATGCTTATTGATGTGTATACACGGTATATAGGATTATTACATTTTTCAAAATCAATCTCTCTCTCCCTCTCTCTCTCCCGAAAGGTCTAAGTTTCAGTACCTTGGTCGCCGAGTAAACTTCAATATAGGCCATAGGAAAGTGCGCAGTTATGGACGACACATTGACAATGGCCCCCTTCTTCCTCCTGAGCATTCCTGGCAAGACTAATCGAGTCATGGCCAGCACCGACGCTACGTTCACATTCACGTACGCCCAGATGTCGTCCTCCATTTGTCTTTCGTACAGCCTAGGGTGGACTACCATTCCAACGTTATTCACTAAAAGGAGAAGATGGAATGACGATTTTCTTACGATACTACTTTGATTATATTCATATGAGTGAGCAGATAAAACGGTATATTTTGTTCCGATGGTTTACCTAAGATTCCGATGTCTTTGTCTGTCAGGTGCTTTTCAATATTGCTATAGATTGGTCGACCGTGTGCAAAATCAGCCTGTGCAATGTCAGTTTCCACACCATACTGAGACCCTGAAAAAAAATAACTGTGGTTTTAGGTTTTACAGTATTTATTACCAACTTCCTGGAGAGAGAGAGAGAGAGAGAGAGGGGGGGAGGGAGAGTAAGCTCTTCTGATGTAAACTGGGGGAAAAAGAGCAGGCGTTTCTCTGCTGCAGCAGTTTATTAGAATGGTCCAGTGAATACACTTGCCTCCAGCTGGCAGGGCCGGAGGAGTGGACAGGCCCTTGATCTCTCTGCAGTCTGAGCTGTGTGCTTCTGAGCTGCGAGTCTTGCCTTTATTCGGCTAACAATTGCAGCTGCTGAACGCTACATAGCAAATGAAATTGCAATGCAATCAGATGATCGTTAAGGTGAGATGGAGAGTGACGTCTACTGACGTTTCCAGCCATAACATATGTGGAATAGTTGGGGAAATAAGATGAACAATAAGTCGAAGGAGGAGGGAAGGTCTGAAAAGGAATGCTTACTTCACAATATCAAATGGATATGATGAACCCTAAGATTCATGACAATCAGTGACTTAGAGGGAGAGAGAAAGAGAGAGAGAGAGAGAGAGAGAGAGAGAGAGAGAGAGAGAGAGAGAGAGAGAGAGAGAGAGAGAGAGAGAGAAATAAAGATAAAAATAATATCTTACTAATTTCTCCGGCAACCCTCTGCAGTTTCTCCATATTCCTTGAAACGAGCAAGATGTTCATTCCCTTCTTGGCGAGTTCCTTGGCGTAGCTCTTCCCGATGCCGTCTGTGGAACCCGTCACCACTGAGAGAGAAAAACGGCTAAGTAGGTAAAAGATGAATACAAAGATCAGTGAATATGAAAGAAATAAATGCAAAAGAGGAGACAAAAACAACGGTAGAGCCGCGACAACTTTCTTTGGTAGATTTGTTTTTCTTGCTAAATCAAACATGGAGAAACGATGCCCATCAGATATTATCGAAATATTCGGAAGAACAAGAAAATGAAAAATTATTTATCCTACGAGTCCTATAAGCGGCGACTTTTTCCAGTCGCCTCAGTAAATAGCCAGACCAAGGATTTTTTTTTTATTTGTTGAATGCATGTTGTCAGGCAATCCACTAACTTGGCCACCAAACTACTTGTGTAGAAATAGTAGAGCCTGGGAAAGAGTAGCCCAAAACCGACGTCCGAACGGAATGCCATTCTCAACTGGTCCAACATGTACACAAATGGCCTGATAAGCAGAGACCAGGAAACCTTACCTGCCCATTTTCCGTAAGTCTGAGGCAGTCTCTTGTCCCATAACCTGGCCCACAAGTGCGTCCTCAGCATGGCCACAGCTGCCCACACTGCGCACGCGAGGATCTTCCCCACAACAAGGAATCCGACGACAGTGAGGACATTCTGCGCGGCCTTCGGGAGAGGGAAGGGAAGGGGGTCTTCGAGGTCCATCATCTCTGCTTAATCTCTAAACCAATACTGAGGAGCTTTTGTTGTATGAGAGGGAGATAAGCTGCAACGCCGAGTTCTTAAGGCATGCAGATAGCGACAATTGTCGTGCCACGTATTGGAAGTTAATGCATGATAATAAGAAAATTTCCTTTAATTTTTTTTCTTGTCATGATGTGTCTCCATATAAGAATAATGTTTTATTCGTATCTTTCCGGAAATTAAGCTGAGAAGAATACACCACCAGATGCCTAGTTTGTCTTCTAACCTTGACTAAATTTGGTAATAAAATCAGCAGCTGGCCGTAGCGCCGAGCATACTAGTCAAACATTTGGTTTAAGTGAACACATGCGTATGAACTGCGTGTGTGTGTGTGTGTGTGTGTGTGTGTGTGTGTGTGTGTGTGTGTGTGTGTGTGCGTGCGTGCGTGTGTGTGTGTGTGTGTGTGTGTGTGTGTGTGTGTGTGTGTGTGTGTGTGTGTGTGTGTATGTCTACACAGTTTCTGCATAGGCATCCGTTTTTTAAACCATAAATAAAAATATTCGACCATGAGATTATTTACCCTGTAATAGATCGAACTATCTATTGCTGGTTAAAATACCACAGAAATGAAACTGCAGGGCATATATATATAACTTTATGTCAGAAATTCTTACGACTAAATTAATGTCTAATTAACCTAAATAACTGAATAAATAAAATAGTATGGCTGATTGTTATTTATATGGTAAACAGATACTCATGGATATAAAAAACAACAACAAGAAATTAAAAAGATTAGCAACATGAGAAGAAAAAATACACTTCGAAGACAATTGTTTGTTCTGGGGTAACAAATGTTGATATTGCTTTTGAAAAGAAGGGGGGAAATGTGCAGGCGCGAAATTATTAGTTAATTCGAAATCTGCTTTGGAAAACAAAGTATCATGAATGAGAAAGTATTCAAAGAGTTAACAGTGCCAAAAGTCTTGCAGAAGAAGCGCATCGGCTAAATAAAATGTTAAATAAAATGTTGTAGTTACCCATCTTCATTTGTAAAAGAACATACGCGAAAAGAGCACGATGATTTTGATTTCGAAAAATGTGCAATTATTTTGTATCTGTTCTCTATCAGCCCATCTTTTTGCCCCCCCTCTCTTTCTTAATCTATCTTGTTATTTATATACCCATCTATCTTTGTGTCTCTCTATCTATTTTTATCATATTTGTTTCACTCTCTGCAACTTAAAAATCGTAATGTGCAAGATGTTGACATGTCCAGTTCCAAACTATTCTTTGAGATGACTTATTAAAAGTGGCCCCGATCGTTTATACTGTTACTTATGTAACAGTATAAACTGCATGTCTAACTTATCAATGTGTGTATATATGGAAAGAGTGAATAGGTGAAGCTGAAATAGTGGATGAGGTGTTAAAGGCTATCCCCTCTTACTTATCTATCAATCCCATTTCATTAATGGTTGAATTTAAATATCCTCCAATGACACTTTCATGATGATGATTTTGCTGGATATTATTTTCGTGTATACACATATATCTATACATTTAAATATCTCTCTATCTATATTTTTTTTTCTTCTTCTTAATCGTATACGTTTAGGTTCATGTGGAAAATATATTATGAAAAATATTAAACATCAACAAAACTTTTGTGCTCGGAATCCCTCGAGACGGACACACAGTACAATCGAGTTATTTGTGCTCGCTTTGATTAAATGCAACATACTGAATAAATGTAAGTGTTGGATATCCTTGAGGTATACAATGATGCCTCAAATATGTTCATAATGCATTATTCATTATAGATGATCAAGCTTTTATCTCATGATTTAGTAGTTTCGTTGTGAAGTCAGTTACTAAAAAGAAATAAAATGTTTACCTTTCTAGCTGGTTTGTTCAATATTGCATTGCCTTTTTATTGGCAAAGTTATTTGTTCTAATTTTTTTTTTTGTATTGAGTTAAGGTAAATATGAAGCATTTATTGAGCATTCTTTTGTGATTACTTAGATTATAAGAAAATGTATATTTGTATATACTACTGATTACGCTTCTCATTTTTCCGTCAGGAGTTATAGGTGATAATTGCCGTACAGTATGAATAAAGCCTCCAGCAAGTGCCAAAATCATCGGACAAGAGTTGCTGGTAAATCTTTTGGAAAATGGAAGGTAAGAATGAGGGTTTATGAGCCAAGAATATTCAGCTGTTATATTTGTTAAAAAGTTCGGCTTAAACTTTTCCTTACATTTTTGAAAGTATAAACAAGTATAACATTTCCAAGATGTTAGTTGAAGTTACAACACAAGAACACAAATTATTGCCTAATGTTCTGTTTGCAACCTCAGTTAAGAACAGTTTCAGATAAATCTAGTAAGTTAGCAAGATATAGATAAGTTAGGGATATTGATTACTTTTTGTGCAGATGTGAAATTTGGAATTGCCTTTTACAATTCTACTATTGTTCTCCTCAGAAAAGATCCAAAAGAAAAGATGACAAGTCCATAATGCAACCTGAAGTAAAATGTTACAAGGATAAAGATTTGGTGAGTTGGTTCAGTTGCTATGTATCAGATACTTCATAAGTATCTAAACATGATCATTCAGAGGGCTATTAAACAGTTTGAAATTACCATTTATTATATGCTTCATGCTCTTAGGGACATGATTTGTATTTATATAAAGAAGAAAATAATGAAATTATTTCAAATGTTTAACCACAAATATATATTTTTTTGGTCAGGGACTTTAATTATTTAAAGATGAGTTCAAGTAGAATGGAAATATAGTAACTTTCGTGCATGATAGATATTGTATTTTGAAATAGAGCTTAAAACTGATGATGTTACTCTAAGCAAAAAATGGACTTCCTGACTAACATAACTTAATTTTCTCATCCTAAGCAGTGTATAGTGTTTAATGATGTAGAATGTTTAATAATGTAAAATATAACGAGACTTTTAATTAAAACAAGTATAACTCAATAGATGATAGTTCATAAAAGTATTTTTGGTATTATTGTCTTGTGTTATGTTAAATAAGTCAGTATATAAAGTTGTTTGTCTTTCCATTCACTCATCCCTAAACACCAGTGTTCATTCTCATCAGCATGATATTCTTTATAGACAGTTCAAGATCAAGATGGATCATCTGTAACCAGGAACCGTTTGACGGTAAGGAAGATTAAATTATCTGTTATAGAATAATGATAAAGGAAATTGAAGTTAACGATATATTTTATAGCATTTATATTTCCATTTCAAACTTACATCTGTGAACATTTTATTGATGTACAATATGCAATGAAAAATATATTTATTATTATTAATAATATGTCTTGCTTTCCAGATATATCAGGGTATATATGGCCATGGCTGTTCTTCTGGAGCAGTTTGCAGAGGTATCTTCATTTTATAGACCTCTTTTGTTCTTTACTTTTATGTACTGACTGTGAAAGATTAAATGGTTCATTTAGGTGTTTATGCTTAATTTCAAAATATACATTTGATTATTATATTTTGATTATAGTAATGAAATAATAGGATAAGTGAGAAGACGTAATTTGGTATCCACCTCTTTCACAATTAAGTATCTTAAATATGTTAGGAGACACTCAGAGCTTAAAGATAGCTTTTGGATTTTGGATAAATAACCAATAATTAAAAAAGATCCACCTGAGATATGCTGCTAGGCCATTTCTATAAATTCTTCAACTTCTAAGCTACATCTACTGATACTCCATGGTGGCCCCATTCCCATTGGGTCAAAAACAGCAACTTATTTAGTTTTATGGCTACATGTGTTAATTTATGTCCCAAAGAAAATGCTTTTCCTCTGGTGACAAGAAAGAAGGGAGTATTTTGTACAACTATGTAATATTTCAGATCCCTAAGCTGCAACATATTTTATCATGAGTGACTTCCACCAAAACTCATGTATCATTCCTTTTCCATAGAAATTGGGTTCACCAAGGAAGGCAAAGCCCGAGCTGAAGCTGATCTCTCTCGCATTATTGATTTAGCAAGAAATGGATCTATTAGTAACCAGAGCAGCAGAATATTGACGTCTGCTGTTACTCCTCAGCGTTCTTTTGTGGTTAAGGATACAGTGGGTCAGGAGAAAGATCAGTTTAAAGATGGTATGTTGTTAAGATTTTTATAGCACTGAAAATTTTATATACACCAGGACATAGAGTGTTGAAACTAAGAAAAACTAAGAGGCTTGAAGTATATTAATGACAATTACAGAAGATGCATATGATTTTAGAGTAATTTCATGGAAATATAAGTTGCATGCAATACTAATTTTGAAATATAATTTATTTTTATTTGAATTTTTGAGCCATTATTCTTTCTTTTGTCTGCTGAATTTAACACTCATTACTATATTTAACTCACACTCTCACTATGATTACCTTCTATTCCCAATGCATCTCATTCACTTTCATTAGATCTCATTTATTCAAAGTTTCTTATTGTCTCGCTCCAGTATCCTTGCACACTGATACTATATCATTATTACATGTACTAATTTATTTAGCCTCTGTCTCTCTCTTGTTTTCACTTCTCCCTCTTTTCCTGTGTCTCTCACTCTCCTCTCTCTCACTCCCTCTCTCTCACAACTGTTTTCTTCATGAAGTTATCCTTGTCTTAACCACATTTTTTTTTCAGATGAAGGAGAAAATGCTGATGACCCAAAGGGCAGCAAGTCGCCTCATGTAGCATCACAGTCATCTGACCACCAATCTTCTTCTCAAAGCAGTAACTCCAAGGTACTGTAGTGCACTTGTTATGGATCTTAATATGATTTTTAAAACCTGACTGTTGTTCAGAGTTAAATAATATGATGGTGACTGGAAATGCAAAATATTAAGTAAGATTTTGACAGTTCTGTTTATCTACTCTCTTGGTAAATAACTGAATTTCCTTAATTACAGAGACCTAGAAATCCATTGTGCAAGGGAAGCAAAGAGAAACCGTCAAGCAAGAGGAAAAATTTAGGCTCTAAACATCGTAATATTTTAGTTGAAAAAGGTCAGTTTTGTTACAAAGTTGGAATGAAATGGATATTCAGGTGTATTTTGAAATCACTTCAGACAGATATATCAGATGAATGCAGGGATTATATGATTGTCAATTTCTCAGATGGTTGTATAAAAAAACCTTGCAATTATATCCTTGATTTAATTTAACATAAATAGCAAAAGTTAGTAAACCCAATGATGGTAGAAAATAATAATGTGTAAATGACTGCCTTGGCAATATTTTTGAAATTTGACCAATTTCATCTGTGTTCACATACTGAACTAAACCATCATCTCCCCAAAATACAATTAATTTTTTTGTATTATGGTATGTATTAATTCAGATTAAAACCCTGTACTTTTTACAAGAAGCCACCAATTTATCTAATTCTAATGCTTCCTGGCATAGAGTAAGACTTAGATTTTAGTGTTTTGATTTTTCAGATGATCGATTCTTGGCAATACTCAACTATATATCTATTTGTACAAAACTTTTAGTCTGCCTTTTCCATCATTTTATATGTAGTTGTTGCACTATCCTGAAACTCCTATACTCGATTGTCTTCTCTTTAAAGGGCAGGCAGACAGACAAACTCAGACACAGCCACAGACATATAGACACTGACAGACAAAAAGACATCCTCACACTTTAGATTCAGATATTAGGCTGCAAAGAGGACAAGTGATTAAAAAACTGAAAATTAGGAAAAACTTATCTAGAGCTTTGGTTTGAATATTGGTAACAATCGTTCTATTGTAATATCACTTGTTAAAAGTCAAGATGATGAAAAATAGTCAAAAGTCAAAGATTTTTTTTTTAATTTAGAGAAGGTATTCAGTAACACTTATCAATAGATCATATTTTTGGTGATTACTACTACTTTTTTTCTCATTATAGTGTTAGCCACCAAACAAATAGATGATACCCTCCCAACAATTAAGAAGTTTATGAAGTAAAATTGTGAAAATTCATACCAAAATATCAAATTCTCTTTATTACCTGAAAATTGAAGAAGCATTTCCAGGATACAGTTTGCACACTGATGATGTGTATATAACATCAAAATAAACACAACCAGAGAATCTGTAAAAGACTGAAAACAATAGAATTACAACCATTTTAAGATTGCCATCAGAAAATGCCTCCATGTCCCTATACCCCTTAGGGAGGAGAGGATTAGGTAGCAGTGAAAGAGGTTTGGTACAGGTGCAAAAAGCAATGGATATTGATTGTGGTAGCCATTAAATGTATGAACACCAAATATGGAAAAGGAAGACCCAAATTTTATGAAATAAGAGCAATGAATATAGATGGAATTATAAGTTACATTCCCAACCCAGTCCCCCAAAATAAGGGAGGGAGGTGGGATGAGGAAACATTTTGATTTCAATTATAAGGTCATAGATGTGATTTAGATGGATTTGAATGGAAAATAATTACGATTGTTAGAATTAGTGTATTTGGCAACTAGTTTTGCTGGATTTACTGTTTTTTGAAAAATTGGATTGTAATTCTTTTGCTTCATTTTTCAGAAAATATCTCTGAAGCAGTGGAGGATAAACTCTCACCTACTGAAGCATCTGCAGCTGAAGATGAGGTAAAACTTATGGTGCCATTTGCATCAAATGAAATATATATTTATTTGAATAGTGTTCATGGCAGGTGATAATTAAAGAACTACTTGTAATGCATTTTTGCTTTACATTTGACTTTTTACCTAATTTTTCTATCATCCAAAATATTTTTGGCCATATTTTCATATTCACATTTTGCTCTTAATTGACCCCAAGCAAGTATATTGAACAAATTCATATGTACATATGTCCTTTAGAAGCAACTATAACTTTCTTTTCTCACCCTGTAAAAATAACCAAATTCTAAATTTTATCCCACTTCCAATAAACCATTCAAACTCTAAATGAGTTACCCCTTCATGAAAATTAAATTAAATGTTCAAAACATTTATATCTCTTTAGACTCAGTCTTTTAAGTTACAGCTAGATTTTTTAAAACCTGATTTTGTTACAGGAGAAATATTGTGAGATATTAACAGAGGCCATAGTGGAGAGTCTAGATGAAACAGCAAAGAAGATTGGTAAAGTTAGAAGTAAGTAGAAAAGAAAAAGGGGTTATCTTGTTCTTAGGAATTACTGTTTTGATTTTGTACATGTGATTTGATTAATCATATTTTTCAAATTTCTTACATGAACAAATTACAAAGGGCAATACTTTATTATTTCAGAACTAAATGTGGCAACTGTAAGGAAAATGCAGAGTATATGGAGGTAAGTGAAGTTATTAAACAGTGATATTTTTTTCTATGTTATAAGCACTTGACTTGTTGGTGTCTGTGTATGATAACTCCACTCAGATATTTATCTTTTCTTTCTTCTATAATTATTATAAGTTGCATCATTTTCTCGACATCTACACTTGTAGCTAAGAACTTGCATTTAATATGATGTTCTTAGTAGAACAAAGACTTTATGTTTTTATGTTTATTCATTGTTTTGCATTACACTGAAATCATGTTAATAGCTACAACATTTATGAGGACATTTATTGAAAATGTATAATTTCAGGACATATATAATTTCATTTTTTAAAGCTTTTTTCATGGTAGAATAAAGTAAAGTGTTTCCATTTAAAAACTTATCATTCTCCTGATTTTTTAAGGTACACACTGGAACAACAGCAAAGTCATCCACCAGGTGTCATATCAGCTGCCTTTTGTAAGCTAGAGGAAGGATGTCACACAGAGAGCGGTAAAGGCACAGAATTAATTGAAAAGATTTGATGATTAATTTGATCGTTTTAATATACTTAGTTTCACAATATAAAATTATTTTGATTTATTGTGTGTGCAATTTTTTCTTCAGATTATAAAAAAAGCCTTAGTTTGCAATGAAAAATTCTCTGCATTATCATTATTGTCAGGCTTATAATCTTTTTTTAGTAAGGGTGTCATATATCTATCATTTGTAGTGTGATTTATACATCTTTTTTATTGTTTGCATTTGTTACCGTTCTGTTATAAAGGTACCTTTTTCTTGCAGGTGAACAAAAGCCTGAAAACAAAAGCAAGAAGGCTGATGAAGGATCATTGAGAATACCAAGGGATTTCTTACTGGCAAAGCATACTTCAAATTCAAATGGACCAACACAGAAAGCAAGTGTAACAGAAGCAAGAGGACATTCACTGCTTGATATTGCATTGCACTCAGAAAAAAATAAAATCAGTCCAAGTGTTTTACTACAGCAGTATGAAAATGATTTGGAAAATGCAAACTCAAATAGAATGAGAAACAGTTGGCAGAATAGTGGAACAGAAGAAATTTCTTGTGAACGAGAAATTATTAATAGAGATGAAATGAAATATGACATTTTTTCTCTAGCAAATAATCAAAGAGGTATGACTTCAAACTTACAGAGAGTATCTGACAGAACATCATCATGCCATGCTAAGGAAAGTGGTGAAGGAACACCAAAGTTTCACAATCCAGCAAAAGCTAATTGTCCTAAGACAGTAGTAGTTAATCCATTAAATTTCTTACAGAGATATGAAGAGCAGTCAGAGGAAGAGACAAGAAAAGATCATTGCATGGATACAGGCTATGATTCCCCCTCTTCTTCAGTAGACTACCTTATGCAGGTATTGTCAAAAAATGGACAAAGACACAAGCTTCCACTAGATACTAATGTTCACATGAACAGAACAGGTGGATGCTGGACAAATAAAAGTAGTACTAATAATTATTATTCACTAGACTCAAGACAAGTGGAGATCGGGGAAAGTGAGAGTATTGACGGAGAGACTTATAAAAATGGGAAAGGGACTGATTGTAGGAAGTGTATGGTAAATACTGAGAGTAGAGTCTCTGATGAACAGGCTTATTTTGAATCAGATAGTCTAACCAATCTGGGCAAGTTATGTTATCCACCAGATGCCTCCATTAAAAAGATGAACACCACATCCAGTCACTCCATGTGCAATTCATCTGTACCACACTTTTCATTGAATCCTTTTTCTCATACTCACCCAGATGATTTACATCTGAAGGTTGATGCAAGTGATAAATATTTGTGCAATTCAGTTTTGAACCAACCTGTCATGCACCAGCAACCTAGGTCACAAATACAGGATATGCATCAAATGTGTAATCCTTTAACTGCAAATCTGACCCAGAGTAGAGTGGATCGTATTTTCCCTACTGTTCATCCTCCAGGGGATCCACGTTTCGTAAACATGATTCAACCAAAGGAGTCTGTACTTTCCACACTGAATGACAATATACAGGCCAGTGGAAGGCCCTCATGCCTGCATAGTCAGAGTCACTCAATCTGTAATAATAATGAAGGGGCCTGGGCATACCAGGTTGATTACCAATCTGGCAATACTTACAGTAATAGAAGACAACAAGAACCGTCATATCCATTAACAGGGTTAAAGCCAAAGTAAGTGCATTGTTTATTTATAAGAAATCTGATTTTATAAGTAATTCTGCAAATCTGTAAGAATTATGATATAAACATTAAACATTTTCCAGCATTTATAGAGATGAACCATGCAGTGAAGGTAGCAGTCAGAATTCAAGTTCACAGGAGCCAATAAGACATCAGTGTCCCCATCCTCACCCAACAGGCAAGAAATATATATTACATATTTAATGTTTTTAACATATTGGTTAAAGAAAGTAAGATTTTAGAGGATATTTGGTAATTTGAAGAGAAAAAAATTAGATGACAATGATTTCTGTTCTTAAAGTATTTTTGATAACTATAATCATGAAACGTAAAGAATTTTGAAATAGCGTCAAAACTGTTGATAAGCAAATTTGGGAGAGTGGATACCTACTTCAAAAATTAAGTAAACCCAAACTCATGTAAATGACGTGTATTTGAATTAGACAAAGAAGAAAAAATTGTTTGGAAATAAATATAACTAGATATATTGATAGGCAGGGAATGATATACATCAAAGCTATTTCTATATATTTCACAAATGCAGATTGGTAAAACCACAGTACATAGCTCTATAGAGGTTATCCTATAAGAAAATCCTTTGAAAGGCCTTCTGTGTATTGTAGTTTGGTTTTGAAATGTAACGTAATGAATGGATCTCTCTTTATACTATTTAGTCTAGGTTTTACTCGGAGTTGGTAATTCTACATGAAAGAGAAAAAGTAAGATAGCTGTAAAGAAAATTATATTTTCCTGTGACTTTTTCACTTAAATTTTGAACTTGCTTGAATGTAATGTATTGTTTACACACATCTACAGGAAGGGAGAGTAATGCTGCTTGTGTGATAGACTGGGTGGACCACAGGGAGCCACAAGATATTTGGCAACCAAACCAGGTTAAGTAATTCTCCCCCAACACCATCTGCTTCGTGGGATTTTTTTACCCAAAACTTTCTGATTTGTGGGATTTCTTTTCCCTAAACTTTCTGCTTTGTGAGATTTCTTTATGTAGTATCCTCTGCTTTGTGTAATTTCTTTTCCTGGAACCCTCTGATTTGTGGGATTTCTTCCCATGATAGCCTCTGCTTTAAGGGATTTTTTCCTGCAGTACCCTCTCTTTTGTAGGATTTCAAATTTTCAGTATTTTGTCATGAGTAATATTGCAAAAAATGCAAAGCCTTTTATGTTTCAGTATAAACAGTTGCATTTATTTCACATTCAGAATGCACTGAATTTAGTGTTCAAATTAGTGTTTGCTTGTTTCTTTTTTATTTTTAGAAATGTCCATGTTCTCCTTTTTTGTGTGTTTCTCCATATTTTGTTCATTCTGGGTTCTAATTCCTTGAGACAATGAGGGCATCTTTCCCTTTTTGACTCTTTAGAAATGCAATTTCTCCAGCTTCCCCCTCCTCAACTGCAAATAATGCCTAAGTTTTCAAGTTTCACCAAGGCAAATTTGGTCTTTCATATTTCCAGTACTTGAATTTACTTACCAGAACGTGTATATTTCAAAATTTAAAAAGGTTTTTGCAGTTACACCTTACTTATGTATACTAATGAAACATTAATCTTATAAGGTTTGTGTAATAAAAAGACAATAACATACCAGGAGGTGACTGACTATAAATAATAGCAAAATGTTTGGAGGAGAAATGATTTGGTTTTGCCACATGAAATATGCTATGTAGTACCAGAATTACTTTTTTGCACAACCATGCTATATGTGACGTCATGGTCATTACAAATAGGAGTTTAGGAGTTCAACATCGTCCCTTTCTCTCTTACTTTGCTCCTCCTCCCTACTTCTTCCTTTCTGGAGGGATATTGAGGTTCATGAGTGGGATAGAGGTGGTTAGAAGGGTGGGTTCATTTGTGGTGCAAGGGATACTCACCAGCTTCCTTATTTCTAGGCTGTTTGTCCCCTGCTTTGTTCTTGGTTAGGGTGAGGCAATGCCAGAGATCTGAAAAGGATGTTTCTGGAGGGCTCTTCTGGGAAGACTAAGGGGGGAGGGGGATCTTGTTCATTTTCAATTCATCTTTTTCATGCCCTCAGTTGTGTTTTTTCAATGTGTTTGCCTCTTTTTCTCAAATTGTTCTCTAAGGCCTGTCAGCCATGGTGTGCCCTTGGCTAATGAAATAGCAAAGCTAGCTGTCTCTCACTCCCTTCAGTCTATGTTCCATGTTTATGGACATATTTATTAACTTTAGTTGTTAGATATTTCTTTCATGTTCATACAACCTTTTTTTAAATAAAAATACAAGCTAGTTATTCCTTCAGTTGTGTAACCAAATCATACCAAATGCTAATAAGTATCACTTTGCAGATATATCATTTATAGGCTCAAAATCATACCATAAGTCTAGAAAATATCTTAAATTATGTCCCATCTTGGAAAGGGTTAAAAAAAGGTATTTTTGATGGCTGGGCCAGTGGTGGGCCAGTGAGCCTCATCCATGTTGTTTATGGACTGTTACCTGACATGATACCTTTAGGATGCAGCATCCTCTGCTGATTGCTTCTTTTGTATGTGTGTGTGTGTGTGTGTGTGTGTGTGTGTGTGTGTGTGTGTGTGTGTGTGTGTGTGTGTGTGTGTGTGTGTGTGTGTGTGTGTGTGTGTGTGTGTGTGTGTGTGTGTCTGTGTGTCTGTGTGTCTGTTTGTGTGTCTGTGTGTGTTTTGTTTGTTTGTCTGTCTGTTCATGCTTGTTTGGAGGTGCCAGATTTTTTCCTTCATCAGACTCTCATTCTGAGTGATATAACAAAAAAATAAGTGTGAGATTTATTCTAATTATTCTATTTTGAATCTTTATATTTTGAGTTTGGAGAATAATTATCCCAGATAGCACACTGAGGTCCAACAGAGGCGCCCAACATTTGAAAACATCTGTGGGTTGTCCATCCTACACATCTGGCTGACATCCAGACGATGGACCTGACATTTTGCTAACCTTCTACATATGTATGGTTTGATGATATTTACACCAATTTCTCTGGCCAGATATTGGTGGTAAAATAGCTTCAGAAGTTTGGAAAATGTATACAGCATTAAAGTGTCAGATAGCATTTGGAACAGTCAGTTAATGGGCGGCAGCCGACTTTCCCGGAACCAATTTTCATGATGTCTGACAGATGGCACAACAACATTACTACCTCCATGCTATTTTCTGTATTTGTTTCTCAAACATCTGAAGCTAAATGGTTAGCAAACTGATTGTTCATTGTTTGGCCGACGTCAGGCGGATGAGCAGAAAGGATGTCATGCAGCTAATGTTGGCCAACATTGATGGACCTCAGAGTGCCACTTGGGTATAAAGTGAATCCATTTCAATTATTCATAGGATATGTAATTGCTGTGGGATCTTGAACTAAGATTTATCATTTCTTACTGGAATTAGGGTAATTAGCATTTTCATTTTCTCTTTCCATGTATCTGATAAATTTTAAATATTAAACTTCATGAAGTTGTTTTATTTTGCTAGTGTCCATGTTTTTAAACATCATTTATTTTTTAATTATTAATTAGGTAAATAAACAATGATGGTGATATTGGACATATTGACTTTTACATTATGTTCTACTATGTTTTATATTAACTATTTTACTATCCTTTTCTTTGGTTACATAACTATTTTATCTTCATTTATTTCCAAGAGAGATATGAGTTGATGATAATTCTTTCATGGACACAGCATTTGGGAAATCTATTGCCTCAAGCAGATTGGATACTTAAATTCCAGTTTTTGTTTGTCCTGAAACTACTGGTATAATAACAATTCCTTTTTTGAATTTCAGATTACCAGTCATTCAGGATACAGTTCTCCAAAACTGTGTAGAAAAGGTGACCCTTCTCCAGAGGAACGGTTTTACAGACGTAAGCTTTATTAGTGACTGGCATTCATAATTCTGTATATTTTCTCAATATAATATTATTCTCCTCAAATTTATAAATAGGGGCTAATGTTGTACTTCATCATGCAAGACTTTATACATAGAAAGTAATGTGTATGGAAACCCACTGAGTTTACATTGATATTTGATATAGTTACTTGGTGTAGCTATGACAAAAGGAATTTATAATATTATGACTCATTTTTATATGCTTCATGTAATGTATTTTTACAGTTTTAAGAAGTTCAAGTAACACCATTCATCTTGAAATTTAGTAAGACAAACTAGACAGTTATTATATGCCATGTATGCCACCGTTACCAGGAGGATTGTCGCATTTTTGGTGATTTGTTAATAAAATCATACTTTACTAACAGCCATTTATTATACTCTCAACACTGAAACGTAGAGCTCTTTACACCTAAAAAGCCAGTGAAAGGACAGTACAGAAAACACAAGTACAGTATACTTGGGATTTGGATTCAGTCATTGAAGTTCTACGGCAGGTCATCTTTCTAGTGTCAGGGATTTTCAACAAGGGCAACAAATCAGCTGTTCATCATAGAAATCATAAGATTGACAATGCCTGGAACCAGTTAATGAACCTGTTGCTTTAAATAATTAATAAAAACCATATTTGTAACTATGAAATCTACCAGCACATACACAGAATGAACAATTAACTTCATAAAATTATCACAGGAACAAAAATTAAAGTCTACAGGAACTATCTATATTCAACAATATTAGTTTCATTTCATGGTAGGATAGTAGGGTTCAGGTTTGAATTACTGGTACAAAGTATATCCAGTGTTTGCTCGCTTTCAGTTTAGATACAAGTTATATTTTGGCTTTATCATGAAAAAGACTTTTTTTTTTTATCAAGTTGTAGGTGAGACACTCCAGTTTATGGTCTTTTTTATCATTGCTGCAGATAATGGCATAGGCTAAATGATCAGAAAATAACTATTAACCAATATATGAAAATAATAAGTCTGAGGTAATACAAGTAATACAGATCATATGTATGCATATTTATCAATCCATGTTAAGTACATATAGGGTCCCTTTACTTACACAAGAAACTATGTAGCCTAAGCTCTAAATCATAAAGAAACCAAAGAAAATTGTGTGCAACAACAAGTGTGCAACCATTACTTCTTTATACAATATAACAAAAAGCAATGTCCAAGAGCCAGTAAAGAGAAGAGTCTCACATTATATTACCAAGTTATCCTACCAGTAAAATTAGACCATGCCTTCAGTTTGTGCTTTCACTAAACCTTCTTAAACTTTTCTGAAAGTGTAGGAACAAGATGATGACCTACCCAAGCCTTCCTGCATAAATTTAAATGGTAACAAAAGCCATTAACTACACCTGTTTTTTTTTATATATGGCCTCTTGCTTCACGTGCCTTTCATAACTTACTCAAAATGTTTTCATGTACTGACTGCCCTTACAAACTATAATTTGTAGATAATGATTCTGCTAGCATCACATCCTCACATCAGCTGTGGATATGCTTCATCATGTTTCAACACCTTCATTTGTGACAAAATTTTCTATACTAACATCTTTCATATCAGAATTACAATTTGGCATAACAATATCATATTTGCAAAAGGAGCTGCATTAGTCCTATCATAATAGAATTCAGGCTGAAGACTCCTTACAATCTCAGAATACTGTGATTCATTACTTCCCAATAAAATATAAAGAATTTCAGTGTTTACATCATTATTCTAGAGATCTATAGTGAGGAGTCAACAATCCATAGGTGTTCAGAAATCTGCTTGTTCATCAGTGGTAACAAAAGTCCTACAAAACTAGTTGACAGTTGTATTTCATATATTGTTCTATGAAACATATCAGAGTGACATTTTGCAGTATGAAGAGCACACTTTTTTCTCTTTCTGTCTTCTTTTTTTCACTTATAAAATGCCTCCTTATCAACAATATTGCTAAAGGTTTCAGAAATATGAAGCCAAACGACTGTTGCCAAATGTCAAGAAGGTGAAGGTTATGTTACCAAATGAGTTACAAGCTTTCCAGAATGAATTATTACGACAATGATGATTACATGAAGTATGAATGATTAATTGGCTTT
>NW_028234442.1:11124008-11126508 GCF_977035675.1 Penaeus japonicus
ATACCAACTTTAACCTAGTTCATAAACTCTCTGCATTACTGAAGCATCTTATTTCATCATTAGACTGGTTCGTATTTTATGTAATGTTATAAACTAGTGCTTTGGTGAGATATTTCTTGCACTGTTGTAAATTATGAGAGTATAAAGGTGGTCTAAATGACACAGGCCAACATCATTGATGTTATATATATTATTACTGAAGACTACAATGTTCAGATATCTAATTCATTATGAGTAGTCTCCTTTCTTATTATTCCCTTCTAAGAGAACCTTCCCCCCAGTTTTGTTTTTCTTAAATCTTTTACAGCTGTAATTATGTCAAAACTCCTCAGACCAACTAGTAAAAAAAAAAAAAATCTTTACTGATACAATCAAGAGACTTTGAAGCTTTAGTGTTGAACAAGATGAAGCAGTATCCTCCACATCTCATAACTTATCAGCACACAACTGCTGTTACTTCAACTCATTACCATTCTATTTCATCTGCAGAAAGTTCATTTAAAATTTTCATCACTGGATCTGCTTATATTCACACAATCATACTTGGCTGGATTTTAGACACCTGTCAAGAAATAACAAAAATACTCCATTTTTATCTTTTCCATCAAACTTACTGAAGTAGATACCTCACACAATGTGTATTGGACACACAGGGAGATCACAGCCAGTATATCTGATGCAATGGTCTCCAAAGTCTGTAATCCCTATATGTAAGCTATAAACTGGTAAGCAAATGTTGTTTGTAAAGTTTCCTTTAACATTACCATCTCCTGTAAACAAGTTGGACACAAACAAGAGACTGGTAGAGTGTATTCTAAGTACACACAAGGTGCTGGAGACTCAGGAGTAAATGGTAATGACTTCCCTGCCTCCGCCCCTCACCATCAACACCTTCTCCAGTCCTTCCGTGAGCACTTCCAAGAACTCCATATAGTTACTTTCAGTCTCTGGCCTGGAGGTTTTCGGTGGGCCAGGCAGGTTGATGATGACTAGCTGTGCGTTGTGGGACTTATTCACTATGACTTCATTCAACTTCACTGCGGTGTGCATCCTTCGCACGTTTGCTTCATCGCTGTTAGGAGAAATGGCAAAATTACTTTCCATTTTGGACGCAGTACTAATTTTGGAGTATGTTACCTAATAGTTTACTGAATATTATTATCTAATCTACAAGTACTTTTCACAAAATATCCTTCACTTACTTTTATAACAAATTATTTTCTTTCTGATATTAGGATTAGTCACTGCAATATATTATGCACAATAGGGTATATCATATTTCTTCATCTTGAAAAGGAAATGTTAGCGTATTCTAAAGACATGCAATATTATTTTTCTTATTTCAATAACACCAATAATAGTTGTTTTTAACATATTTTTCTTATCAACAAGTCACTTCATAAAATGTTCTTATGATTCACATTCACTGACATGTCTTATAAACTCAGTAAAAATAAAATGAAACACACTCGCTATACAACAAAATTAGAGGGTCAAAACACCAACAAAGTAAGATTGATGTTACTACACTGAATATAACTAATAATTCATAAAATATATATTAACCAAATTTAACCTAAACATGTTTTCAAGGTTTATATTTTACTCAAGAAATTAGTAATACTTCAACCATATGATTATATTTTCCTTCACAAAAAGTGTACATAGATTGAAATTTTATGAATCTATTTGAAAGGGAGAGCAAACGGGGATGGTAACCCTTTCCAAATAATTGGCTCCATAGAACAATTATCTCTTCATCAAGCAAGCAAAATTCACAATACAGAGATGGAAGATTCTCCTGTCAAATTCAAATCTTACTGGTATTAAAATGAAAACTTTCTTAATGTATTCATTATATATATATAGATAATCAATCTTTTATGGGCATGAATTTTTTATTTTTATTTTATTTTTTAGATCTACTTGACAGTACTAATGCATCCATATATACACTGAATTGCATAAAATAACCACAACTTTATTGGAGACTACATAATCAACCTTTTACTTTAAATCAAAACATTCCTGGATTTATTAGTGGTTACATTATATTCTTTTACAACAAATGGGTAATACTTACGGTTTAATGGTTAGAAGTTTCTTAAAGCTTTCATTTTTGCTTGCCTTCTTATCTGTATCTTCTGCTACACTCTGCGATGGGAAAAGGAGAGATTGTATACATTATAAGCATATACACACAAAGTCAAAGACCTTATCCTTATATATCTTTTCACCATATTTCACCCCAAAGAGTCTGCCGTCCCCATCTCCGCACCTTCTCAGCCTCTGTGTCGGAGTCAGCAGCTGGCTCTTCCTCCTTGAAGCGCACTTTGCTGGCCGAGTGTTCGCTGCTGGGATGGTGGTGGTCAACTATGGCCTGAACCTGTGGTGAAGAAGCCCGGCTGATGTCAGTCTCAATCTTTGCCGTCAAAATGCTAAACATTCATACCCCCATTTCCAAGATATAACAGCTGAGAGCGAAGACACTAATGAATGA
>NW_028234442.1:11134008-11136508 GCF_977035675.1 Penaeus japonicus
GCCATGTCTCTAATCTTTAGCTAATTTTTTTTTTTTCTTTTAATGAGATTGTATTTTCAAATTCTTTAAGCTACAATGGTGGAGGAAATGTGCTGATATGGTCTGTGAGATATATTTTCAAAATGCTGCCAAAACCTGAAGAAATTTAACATAATTATGCAAAAATGATGGCAGTGTCATGAGCAGTTGTGCGGACAAGCAAATTTTGGAGAGCTGTGTCAATTTGCAGCCTTTTCCTTCTAACCTGCTATACGAAGTTATCAACTTACTTCAACTTCTAAACTTACCATCTCTGCAGATATCACACAGATACCTTTATGCCCCTACTACATGACCTGAGAAACTAGAACAGCTGAAGGAGAATATGACCTAGTGTAATAGCACTCCAAAGCTGCCTACTATTTCTTCACTAGTCACTTAAAAACTACAACCATTTAGCAACCTCAGCAGCTACAGCTTAGGGGATAATCATTTCTGCATTTATCTTATAATAGGTAAGGTATTAGGGTTGCTTTGATTTATACACTCTATTTTTCTATAAGGTAATACAATTAATTTTTCTTTCTTAGCTATCTTGTATCATGAATACCATCATACTCATTATCATTGTGAATTCAGCAAATTCTTAGATATAGTCACAAGAGAACTGGAAAAAAAAATGAGTTTGATAGCTTCCTACTAAGACATTTCCAAGGGGATCGCTGGTGCATTACTCTGCTGTATCACTATTAAATCCTTTAACTACCAGATAGGCTTGTTACTATCCTCGGTAAACAAAGAAAAAGATGTGGATTTGTATAGTTTAGTGGCAGCCCTGCATGGTAAAGTGATTCATGGACGTTCATGCACATTGTCACCTAGCATGCAATCCCTAAAAGAGTGACACAATTTGCTTGTACGACAGAGAGAACACAAGCAACTTAACACACACCAGAGGAAGTTTGTCTTCAATATTGGCAGTCTCAAACCCTAGTTCCGACTATTGTTGCCGCATGACAGGAAAGAGAGGTGATAGGGTAAGATAAAGTACAAAGAAATATGTCAGGTTCCAAGAGAAAGTAAGATTAATGATTAATACCAACCAGAAAAGTTCATCTCATGAAGTCTATCATAATATAAAGATTTCAAGTATATTTATATGATGAAATTTCACCTTAACACTACATACATCTCAATAAATAACATGACAAATAAGTTATGAGGAAAAAAGAATGTTGATTAAAAGGTAAATTCACTAAAATCTATTGCTATTCTGGTCTTAACTGTATAAAATTACAATAATATATCCCTTAAAAATAAATGCTAATTCACTCAGAGCAAGAACGAACAACCATATAACAATAATCATATACTAATAATTATAAAAAGGGTGAGAGCATATTTCACCTTTAACCTATGCCTTTAGAACACTTGTTTCACATTAATCCAAATCTGGGACTGATGAGTGTTTCCTTACATGGCAATACTAATAGTATAATGGCACTGCTTTAACTTTCTTATCATAAGAGAAAAAAAAAAAAATTAACAACAGATATGATACAGAAAGCCCCCTCTTGTTACTATAGTTATATTGTCTGAATGAAAATAGGGTCAAAGCAAACTCTGCATGAACACTTCAAATTCAAACTGAAAAGGTATGGATTAAAACTTTTCACAAAGAAATCTCTGAGTGCAAAGGAAGAGGGCTCATGTAATCGACACCCTGCAAGAATGGAAGTCATTTTCCCTTCAAAACAAGAACACAAATGGATTATATAATTGCTATGGCCCAATACTTATACTAGAGTATTTTTGAGATGGAAACTTTAATACACAGTAAATTAATTCAATTAACCCTCTGTCCATTAGATGTAATATAAACTGCCAAATAAAAACAAACACTTACAATATTCAGTTTCTCTTTGCGGTTCAGTCGCAATTCCTTCAACATCTGTGTGCGCTGCTCCATCATCAGTGTGCGTTCATACGTGTATGTTTGGATGTCACTGTCCATCTGAAATAATGTGAAAATATGTGTAAATGATAAATCAGTAACTTAATACTTACATATAAATTATACAAATTAGTTGCATGACAGAATGAAAAGCAAGGAAAATAATAGTCAGCAATGATATTTAAACAGTGAAACAAAAGGCTATATTTAACTATAAGCAAAACATTTCCCATTTTTCTTCATTTTACAATCATACAATAATCAATACATTAGTGTCATCTATGACCACCAACCATTTCCACAACATCAACTTCAGCATCGATACGCAGGTGGTACAAGAACGTCTTGAGATCCTTCTTCATCTGAATGCTGTTGTCCTCAAGCTGAGCAACGGTGAAGATGCGCATCTTGCAGTTCTTCCAGACCTAATGATTTCAAACATAAAATATGGTATCAGTTTCCATGAATCTGTTTTAAGAAAAATAAAGAAAATCAGAGAATCACCATACCTGAGATCAAGTTTTTGTTCATTTCCTTACTGTACAATAACAAATACTTATGTTGTAG
>NW_028234442.1:11141508-11149008 GCF_977035675.1 Penaeus japonicus
TATACCTTTTTATAAAGCTCAGTTAAAACTAAACATAACTTATAGGAAGATTAGGTCGTACAGACTCCTAACTCACATGAGAACACTCCAGATGACAACCCAACGATGGATTTTCTCAAGGTAACGTTGTGGTCGTGAAAATACTGGTCACAGTCTGCCTCATCTGTGGCATATGTATCATTGCCTTTATCACAATATATCTTCCACAGCTCTCCATCTCTATCTTTGGTGCAGTTTGAAACCTGCTTCAACAATCGAGCTCCCAACACACACATCCTGCAATTGAAAAGACACAAAGAACATCATTCATGTTCATCATAAGGTACTGATACTTTTCTCATCACTTTGGTCTAAACAAGGAGTAAATATGTAATATTCATTGCAAGATACAAGGCACAACTAGTAATTCAAACACACACAAATGAAAACACACGCAACACAATTAAAAACATTTAAAACAAATACAAAAGCAAATAAACGCTCTCTCTCTCTCTCTCTCTCTCTCTCTCTCTCTCTCTCTCTCTCTCTCTCTCTCTCTCTCTCTCTCTCCTCTCTCTTTCTCTCTCTCTCTCCCCCTCCTCCCCTCCTCCCTCCTCCCCCCCTCCCCTTCCCTCCCTCTCCCCCTCCCTCCTCCTCTCCTCCCTCCTCCTCCTCTCTTTCGCTCTCTCTCTCTCTCTCTCTCTCTCTCTCTCTCTCTCTCTCTCTCTCTCCTCTCCCTCTCTCCTCTCTCTCTCTCTCTCTCTTCCTCCTCTCTCTCTCTCTCTCTCTCTCTCTCTTCCTCCTCTGTCTCTCTCTCTCTCTCTCTCTCTCTCTCTCTCGCTCTCTCTCTCTCTCTCTCTCTCTCTCTCTCTCTCTCTCTCTCTCTCTCTCTCTCTCTTCCCCTCCCCCTCCTTCTCTCTCTCTTCCCTCCCCCTCCTTCTCTCTCTTCCCTCCCCCTCCTTCTCTCTCTTCCCTCCCCCTCCTTCTCTCTCTTCCCTCCCCCTCCTTCTCTCTCTTCCCTCCCCCTCCTTCTCTCTCTTCCCTCCCCCTCCTTTTCTCTCTCTCTTCCTCTCCTCTCTCTCTCTCCCTTCTCTCTCTCTCTCTCCTCCTCTCTCTCCTCTCTCTCTCTTCCTCCCCTCCCCCTCCTTCTCTCTCTCCCCTCCCCCTCCTTCTCTCTCTCTCTCCCTCCCCTCTCCCCTCCTTCTCTCTCTTCTCTCCTCCTCCCCCTCCTCCTCCTCCTCTCTCCTCCTCCTCCTCTCCTCTCCTCCCCCTCCTCCTCTCCCTCTCTCCTCCCCCCTCCTCCCTCTCTCCCTCCTCCTCTCCTCCTCCTCTCCCTCCTCCTCCTCTCCTCTCCCTCCTCTCTCTCTCCCCTCCTCCCCCTCCTTCTCCTCCTCCCCCCCCCTCTCCTCTCTCCCCCTCCTCCCCCTCCTTCTCCCTCTCCCCCTCCCTCTCCCTCTCTCCCTCCTCCTCCTCCTCCTCCTCCTCCTCCTCCTTCTCCCTCTTCTTCCTCTCCAGCTGATACAGGTTTCGCCTCGCACTCACTGGAGCTTGTCGGACCCGTTGGTGTTGACGAAGATCCCCACCAGGATGGAGATGATGGAGCCGATGACGCAGGCCAAGGCGACGGTCGCGAACTTGCTGACGAAGGCCACGCCAATGCTCACGATGAAACACATGACCCACAGCAGGATGGTGCCGTACACTCGGAAGTTATTGTACATTATACTTGGATCTTTGGTGAAGTCTCCAAATATGGATAACACCGGAGCCATGTACGTCTGTTGAAGGGGTTTTTGAAAAGGATTTTTAGAAGGGGGGGGTGGCGTGTGCGATGTTCAAGGAAATTTAAGACGGCTACATCTCAATACAAGTTCTAAAAATACAAATTTCTTTCTAAAACAATTGTATTTTTTTTTTTTTTTACATTCTAAATATAACTCAAACTATATCCATCCCCCTATCTACATGGTTGCCACTGCTTACCAGCAATATCTCTACCGCTCCTATAATATACATAGCTCCCGCAACTGTCGTGCCGATGTAGAAGAGGATGCCGACAGCGCCGCCGAACTCCGGCCCGAGCGAGCGCGAAATCATGAAGTAGGAACCTCCTGCAGGCACCACGCCGTTGGTCGCAATGGCGGACATGGAGATGCCGGTCAGGAAGGTCTGGTGGAGACAAGGGCACATTACAGGAAGCCAGAGCATCACGGGTGCCATAGACCATGATGAATTATAGTTATTCCCATACAGGAATTGCCTACAGAAAAGTCGGACGTATTCCAAAACTGCATTGCGCAGATATTTTCCACCAATGTCTCTCTCCTTAACAATTCTCCCCTACCCTTGACACAAGAGCTCCCACCCAATGAGGAAACACAAGAATGCAAACTCACTGTACAGCAGCACATGAACACGATGGTGAAGGCCAGGACAGCCCCGGCAGTGCCCACAATCCACGGCATACGGATGAAGAGGATGACGCCGAAGATGTTCTGGATGCACGGGAGGAACACGCCCAGCAGAGTGCCGAGCTTGGCCACGGGCTTGGACTTCTTGGCGTCCTCGTCCTCCGCCGAGGGGATGGTGGCGTTGTAGTTGGCCAGCGAGTTGATCATCATGGACACCCGCGGCCGGTCCGCCATCTCCTCCTGCAGGTTGGGGGGGAGGGGGGGAGGGGGATTAGTAAAGCGTCGGGACTAAGGCTGACGTTAAACCTTAGGCTGGTTTTATAAAAATTCTTCCATGTGTGAGAATGAAGCTTTAGGCTAAGAAATATTCTATCCTTAGTTTCCCAACCACTGAACGGTGAAATTCAATCAATCTTTTCCCGACTTGTTCACATCGTCTTTTCCTTTCTACACATCTAATAAAAAAAAAGAATGACTCTTAACTGATACAACGATTAAAGCAAACTTGTTGAACATATTTTTCTACTGATCTATGGTGAATAAATGATCACCAATACAGAAATTCTCTCTCAAGAAAAAAAAAAAAATAATAATAATAACCTCTGTGAACTTCTCACTCCGTAATATACTGGAAATGGACTGTGTTCGTACAAAATAAACCTTACATGAATATTTCATTTGTCAGAGTAAAGCAAAAATTAAATGCACAGGCCATTAGTTGTACACCTTTTCCGCCTCAGGAAATAAAACTACACATTGCGCAAATAATAAAGGACTCGGTATGTTTTAAACAGTTTCTTCTTGGTTATTTGAGGCAGCGCAAACATATAAACTGTAAGGAAAATGCAATGAATTACGAATGGAAATTTAGAGTACAACTCAAGGAAGAAATATAATGATATTCTATTATATATCCATTTACGCTTTGCAAATACATAACTGAATGTAAATACGGAGCACACGCGTATAAAACAATATGGTCTTACTTTTCAAGCTTGATGTATTTTGGTCTGTCAGATTAGAAAAAAACTAAGCTTTAGTCTACTTTAAAAGATGATAAATGTAGCATGTTATAACATTAAGCAATAAAGAAAGGCATTTTGCATTTTCTTTGATATTAGCCGACTTATTCAATATATGAGACTGGCATATTTTCCTGACACTCAATTTAGCTGTACTTTTCTTCTGAGCAACAGACATGAAGCACATTTTCCTCTTCTCAATTTTGCCAATTGCCAGTAATGAAAACCAAAATCATCCGCTCTATTAATGTTATCCCATCTGCCGCAAGATGGCGTACACCAAACTGAACGTACAGGTATGTCTTCGGAGAGAACTTCAAACCTCCAAGGCCTATTCCAGAGGCTGTGCCGCAGATGCATCGCCAGTCTGGAGGTGGGCTCTCGATTCTCATCATCTAATTTCATGACATCATGCCATCACTAATTAAACAAAACTACCTACGGCTACCAACTCCACGAAGGAGCAAAGAAGTAGATTCTGAAATGCCTTAGGATAGGTACTCAGATACTAAGAGGCAGATCATTCTATCTACATGCAGCCCGGAAGTCCCAAATCTCCAAGTTCCGTGACAGACAGTATCATCAAGGAAAAGGAACATCAAAGGTGCAACGCCCTGTTAACAAAGGACTCTAATTCCTGCGACAATGGCAGCCGGGAAGCCGCGACCTTTCAAAAGCTAATCATTGCCACAGGACACCCCTCATGACTGCAATCTGAAATGCTGACAAGGGCGCTGCTTCGGGATAACACAGCCATGCGCTAGTGATACCAGACGTCACTACTGATGTCAGACTTTCTTGGTCGGTGGAACACGAGGCTTCCTTCCGTTGCCCCTATCAGTTTGGGGGATCCTGAAAGGTCAGAGAATGGGGAAGGAACAAGAGACAGACAGGGAAGAAGAAGAAGATAGAGAGGGAAAGAGGGAAAGAGAGAGGGAAAGAGGGAAAGAGAGAGAGAGAGAGAGAGAGAGAGAGAGAGAGGAGAGAGAGAAGAAGAGAGAGAGAGAGAGAGAGAGAGAGAGAGAGAGAGAGAGAGAGAGAGAGAGAGAGAGAGAGAGAGAGAGAGAGAGAGAGAGAGAGAGAGAGAGAGAGAGAGAGAGAGAGAGAGAGAGAGAGAGAGAGAGAGAGAGAACGAGAGAAAGAGAGAGAACGAGAGAAAGAGGGAGAACAGAAAGAGAGAGAACGAGAGAAAGAGGGAGAACAGAAAGAGAGAGAACGAGAGAAAGAGGGAGAACAGAAAGAGAGAGAGAGAGAGAGGGAGAACAGAGAGAGAGAGAGAGAGAGAGAGAGAGAGAGAGAGAGAGAGAGAGAGAGAGAGAGAGAGAGAGAGAGAGAGAGAGAGAGAGAGAGAGAGAGAGAGAGAGAGAGAGAGAGAGAGAGAGAGAGAGAGAGGGAGAGAGGAGAGGGAGAGAGGAGAGAAAGAGGGAGAAGAAGAGAGAGAGAGAGAGAGAGAGAGAGAGAGAGAGAGAGAGAGAGAGAGAGAGAGAGAGAGAGAGAGAGAGAGAGAGAGAGAGAGAAAGGAGGGGGAGGGAGGGAGAGAATTTCCTATCAAGAACTATATCCCCGAAGAGAAAATGACTCGGGTATCTGTTGCAGAAAACCCTCTTGGAAAAATAAACAAGATACAACAAACTTTACAATTATTAACCCGGTCAGGAAATCCGACTCCTAAGTGCCATGATGTCTACTACGGCTGCCCTGGAATCCTCTGTTTTCCCGAATCTAGAGATGCCATTCCGCCAATGCGATACCCAGACGAGCAATTATTTCGCTCTCTCAGACAGAGGATGCCAACCTCGCGTCCCGACCTGCTTTCAAGCAACGCAGGAAAAGCAGAGGACGGGTTATTTCCCTCTTGCCTCTTTCCCAGCTGACTTGAGACCCAAAGCCCCTAAATTATAATCCGTGAAAACTTACCGAGTAGAGGTAGAGGTTCTTCTCATATCCGCTCATTTCCTTCATGTCCACCATGAAGGGCTTGTCATCAGCTCCATCTGCAAGGAAATGCAATCATGAGCACAGGGCTTGATCAAGGGAACTGCGTCATCAGAACTGTAATGCGATTAATCATGAATGACCTTTTTTATTTATTTTTATTATTATTATCGTGTCTGTCTTTTTGTTTCAGTGTTGAAGTTACTGAAATGTTCATATATATACACCATCATTTTATTTCATAGCCTTTAACAATTATATAACCTTCTGATATTCCCCCGATAAAGAGAGGGAATATTCACAATACCATGATGTCGCACATGGGAGAAATGCTATAAACCCCATTCTACAAATTACTTATAGGCCTAAATCCAGATCTGAACTAAAATCCTCTAAAATGTATGATACATAAAGCAATGCCAACTTTTTTCTATCAACAAACGATATATAAATAGGATTTCATTTTTTCAACGTGGATCATATCCCATGTTCAAAGTTATTGTACGGTACAAAACGACAGCATCTATAAGGACACTATTAAAAAGTATTCAATGGTAACGCTTGAATGATTCTTACGAGGCAAATAATGCTCTACAATACACGTATTCGGGACTATGTCAAGAAAACACAATACTACCAATCATATGGAGAAATTACAATCCTTTATTAGTCCCCAGGCTTATAGGCTTGCTCTAATCTAATCACTCTATAAATGCGCACGCGCGCGCACGCGCGTGTGTGAGTGCGTGTACATGTGCGTGTGCGTGTGCGTGTACGTGTTTGTGTGTGTGTGTGCATGCATGCGTGTGATTATGAGCATGAGTAAATTAGGTCAAATAGGATCCCCATTGGTATAAGCGATCATATAAAAAACCTAACAAATGAAAAGAAAATCATATGCAACGTAATTCCTTCACCAATGTTGAGTCCTGAAGCAATGACTTGGCAATAACAGCAGCAAATTCACTCCGATCGATGGTCCCGTTGCAAAGCTTGTCGATTTGCGATATCAATAACACTACATGTCGCGTAAGATTTAGATTCATGCCTAGATTATGAAGGTAATGATGATATCAGTTGTAGTAATAATGGTAATAATACTGATAGAAATATAATAGTAACAAAAACGAAAACAATAATAATAATAATGATGATAATAACAGCAACAAAAATAACAACAACAACAACGATATAATGATGATAATAATAATAATACCAATAATAATAATAATAATAACAATAATAATAACAGTAATAATAATGATATTGGTAATAATAATATGTAAGTTCGTGTATGCTTCATGCTCAAAACGCCATTATATAAGTTCAACAAATGTTGCATATTTTCCTCTGGTTATTCAACGAGTGAATCATCGAAAACAGCAAAGATCCGAAAAGCAAGGCGTCCGGCCGAGGACATGGGACACGGGAAAAGAGGTGAAGTCAGATCTTGACGCGGTCCTGTGAGACACCCACGGCATCTCAACTTAAGGAACTGCAAACAAAGCATGCCTAGCCAGTAAACACATGAACAGCAGCAACAATAAAAAAACGTTTCCGAATTAAGAAACAAGATCAAAATTTTAAAAAAGGAATGGAATAGAAACGGAAGGAAAGACCACGAATAGGATCATGAGAACACACGGAAGATGATGACGGCGACACCAAAGGAAATCCCATTCTTTATACGTATTTATAAATTCACAAGTATCCTTACATAAGTATATTTACTGGAGCATATTCTAATGAGCTTATTTACATAAGCATGTTTACATAAGCCCCCGTAGCAACCCATACAACTCCGGTTCCCAAGTGGAAAATTTGTGCATCAAAAGCCTACACTAACAAATTCGGTCGTGGGGGTAAAAGTGCAGGACGGAAACACCTTTGAGTGTAAGTCAAATATAAACTTAATGTAAGAATAACGGTACAAGCAGCGGGTCCCTAAACAACGCTTTGCGGTGGTATATGGATGTGCTTCTAACCATCCAAGTGAATGTCTAACTGAAGTAAGCGAGGCGAATGTATCGTTCTGTGACAAAGCATTAGTTGAGGCATTTCAAACAAAATTTAATAAAAAACATAATTGAAAAAAATCTCGTAACGGAAAACAAAACAAAAATTAAACTTGAAATCCGTTTTAAAACAACTAG
>NW_028234442.1:11161508-11164008 GCF_977035675.1 Penaeus japonicus
GTGAGCTGCTTTGTGGGCGGCCTCGGGCGGGAACACGAACCAATCAGAGTTCGGCAAATCCGCAGGAATGTTGCAAGGAATTCGCTCCACATTAGAGCAGAGGCCAAATGGAGAGCGTTTGGCCTGAACATTTATTTTCCTTTTGCAGGCTAAATGCAGCGACCAACTTCTTTCTGGGAGAACTTCCACTGTAGAGACAGAGACACCAAAGTTGATGCAACAAAATGCATGATCAAAAAGCAATCAAAAACACTAATCTTGCGGTCATTACATCACTACCTGATCGCTGACTTTGTTGCCATCTTGCAAATTCGAAAAACCAAACCACGATACGAAACAACATAATACAGAGAAAGAACACACACTTATATCACAAGGAAGAGCATGAATGAAAGAGTAGCACGGAAAACAACAACAACAACAACTGGAACATCCCCTTGAAGACACATCAATCTGCGGGGGAGGTGGGAGGAGGGGGGGGGTTGTTGCACGCACGCTATCACGCTCCGTCGATGCTCCGCGAGACGGGGAAATGGCAGACTCACCGAGAAGAGAAGTAGGAAAGAGAAAGAGGCAAGGTAGGAAAGATGGGAACGGGGGGGGGGGGGGGGAGAAAGAGAAGAAGAAGACGGGGTGAGAGGAGAATAGAAGGGAAAGATATGGTGCGGTAAGAAAGAGAGAGAGAAAGAGAGAGAGAAAGAGAGAGAGAGAGAGAGGGAGAGAGAGAGAGAGAGAGAGAGAGAGAGAGAGAGAGAGAGAGAGAGAGAGAGAGAGAGAGAGAGAGAGAGAGAGAGAGAGAGAGAGAGAGAGAGAGAGAGAGAGAGAGAAAGAAAGAGAGAAATAAAGAAAGAGAGAGAGATAAAGAAAGAGAGAGAGATAAAGAAAGAGAGAAAGACAGAAAAAAGAGAGAGATAAAGAAAGAGAGAAAGACAGAAAAAAGAGAGAGAGATAAAGAAAGAGAGAGAGATAAAGAAAGAGAGAAAGACAGAAAAAAGAGAGAGAGATAAAGAAAGAGAGAGAGATAAAGAAAGAGAGAGAGATAAAGAAAGAGAGAGAGATAAAGAAAGAGAGAAAGACAGAAAAGAGAGAGAGAGAGAGAGAGAGAGAGAGAGAGAGAGAGAGAGAGAGAGAGAGAGAGAGAGAGAGAGAGAGAGAGAGAGAGAGAGAGAGAGAGAGAGAGAGAGAGATAAAGAAAGAGAGAGAAATAAAGAAAGAGAGGGAAATAAAGAAAGAGAGAGAAATAAAGAAAGAGAGAAAGACAGAAAAAAGAGAGCGAAAATCAGAAAGAGACAGAGCGAAAGCGAGCGACAGCGAGAGACAGATCTGCAGCAAGGAAAAGCGAGGCGACGCGAGGCCACCGTGAGAAGCGGCCGAGTCAGCTGCCCGACACCGAAAGGGGACAATGACGCGGAAGGAGATAAAGAGCGGGACGAGACCACAGGGGGCGGGAGGGGAGGCTGGGCGAAGGGGGAGGGGTCAGGGGGTGGGGGGGTGGGGCTTCGCGTTATCAGTCAGACACTTGGCGAAGGAAGAGGAAGAAGGAAGGAGGAAAGGAGGAAGGAGGAGGAGGAGGGAGGAGGAATAGGAAGGAGGAGGAAGGAGGAGGAAGGAGGAGGAGGAGGAAGGAGGAGGAGTGGGAGGAGGAGGAGGGAGGAGGAGGAGGAGGAGGAGGAAGAAGAAAGAGGAGGAAGGAGGAAGGAGGAGGAGGAGGAGGAGGAAGAAGAAGGAGGAGGAAGGAGGAGGAAGGAGGAGGAAGGAGGAGGAGGAGGAAGGAGGAGGAGTGAAAGGAGGAGGAGGGAGGAGGAGGAGTAGGAAGAAGAAAGAGGAGGAAGGAGGAAGGAGGAGGAGGAGTAGGAAGAAGAAGGAGGAGGAAGGAGGAAGGAGGAGGAGGAGTAGGAAGAAGAAGGAGGAGGAAGGAGGAAGGAGGAGGAGGGAGGAGGAGGGAGGAGGAGGTGGAGGAGGTGGAGGAGTAGGAGGAGGAAGATGAAAAAGTGGAGGAGGAAGATGAAGAAGAGGAGGAGGAGGAGGAAAGAAGAGGAAAGAGGAGGAAGATGAAGAAGAGGAGGAGGAGGAGGAAAGAAGAGGAAAGAGGAGGAAGATGAAGTAGGGGAGAAGAAGAAGAGGAAAATGAAGGAGTTAAGAGGAAGAAGGAAAGGAAAAGGAAGAGGAAAAAATGAAGGAAGAGAAAACAGGAAGGAACAATGACGTGGATAAGAGGAAGAGGGAACGAGATAGATGGGAAGACGAGGAAGACGAGGAGGAGGAAGAAGAGGAGGAGAAGAGAATAGGAGGAGAAGAAAAGAGGAAAAAGGAATAACCAGGCAGAGAAAAAGGAGGGGAAACGAAAAACGGAGAAAAAGGGAAGAGAAAGGAGGATTAATGAACGGTAGGAAAATAAAGAGATAAAAAAAAGAGGAAGCGAAGAGGAAGGAACAAAGAGGAGGAAGCAATTGGCAAGAGAGGTCAAGGTCATAAAAAAAATACGAGGCTTTTACGGTGT
>NW_028234442.1:11169008-11179008 GCF_977035675.1 Penaeus japonicus
GACCATGAACCAAACAAGGACTTTGAAATACCTCTTGCTATGATCTCACACATAATAGGAACTTCCTACAGGGAGGACTTGAGCTGATACTCTCTCAAAACCTGAAAGCTGTGGCATAAAACATGACCATTTTCGCAAGATTAATTCATTTATGGCTCATAAAAGACAAGGATAAGATAATGTGATGTTGTGACTGCAAGAATTAGGCTTAGAATTAGTGACTGAATTGGCAAGATACAAATTGCAGAATTTGGAAAGAATAATATAAACGAACATTTGCACATTACATCTCGAAGTGCTATGTGATACAGCCTTTCAGGCCACCTACCATGAGGTATGCAGAGCTTTGCAATTGTTCATATCACCCGATGTACTAGAAAATGTACTTACGATATATCCTAAATATATTATGACAATTTTTAAAATGTAACACCACCTTGAGAGAGAGAGAGAGAGAGAGAGAGAGAGAGAGAGAGAGAGAGAGAGAGAGAGAGAGAGAGAGAGAGAGAGAGAGAGAGAGAGAGAGAGAGAGAGAGAGAGAGAGAGAGAGAGAGAGAGAGAGAGAGAGAGAGAGAGAGAGAGAGAGAGAGAGAGAGAGAGAGAGGGACAGAAACGCAATAAGAAGCGAGAGCGAGAGCGGCCGCAGGAGAGACCGACGGGCGAGGAGCATCGTCCGCTCCGACCTGGCAGGCTCGACGCCTCTCGAGCGAGGTCAGGCAGGTTGCAGAGGCTATGCTTTGAACTGGTTCTAGCCGGATGAGCAGAGGACACTCACGTGCAGACGCCATGCAATTGCGGAGCAGACACATGGGGTTGATCCCCATCCTTCATGTTACCAATCCACAGCCTCGGTAAGTCTTCTAACTGAGGCCTTCCTCGCCATGGCTCTGCCCAGGCCGAGCTCCCGCAGCGGCCTACCGGGATACCCCCTCTCCCTCCCCCCTCCACGGGGCACAGGCTCTGGACGCTAACTTAATAGGTGCGAGTCCCTTGTTTTCATAATTAGCTTGATCCTGTTAGTCCCGGCCTCTCATCACGTAATGGCTCCGACGCTGCCTCGGCCGCGCGACAACCGGTGCCAGAATTACTCGGCGATCGCCTCTCCTAAGCATGCCACCAGCATTTCCATGATTAATGAAAAAATGGTACTACCTACGCCATGCACGGTCGCTCGCGTGCTTGCACAAGCAGTCCGACTCCCTTCCCTCATGAATGGGTAATCCTCATGAATGATTACTGGTCACGTGACCAACGCCAGTTCATCATAGTTCCTTTTCCTCCCATCCCCTTTGCCAACACGCTCAAGATTCTAATCGCATTAAACGTCACCTTATTGAGCGGAAGTTAATCTCGAGGGTCAAAAGGGACACTTTTCGACGAAGCGAAGACGGTTCTCACACGCGCACCCGAGAGCCTCCATTGAGACTCTGACTCGACTCTTGCATGGCGGTGCCTTCGCTTTGGAGGCAAATCGGGTTATCTTGAAGTTATTGGGAATTTCTTACTCTTATTCTATCTCTAAATGAGAAATACACATACAAATGCTCTCTCCCTCTTCCTCTTTCCCTTTCTCTTTCTCTTTCTCTTTCTCTTTCTCTTTCTCTCTCTCTCTCTCCCTCTCTCACTCAACCCCCCCCTCTCTCTCTCTAAGTCATTACAGGCAAAGTTCAAAAGAATCTGTAGAGATACCAACAAAGACCCGAGGAAGGATCCAACTTTTGTTCTGGTCGAAAAGAAGCGAAGCCGCGAGCGCCCGCTGCGACTCACCCGGGAAACCTCTGGCGACGTTAGGTTTGGCGGAACTCTTGCGACTGCTCATACCTGTCGCACAATTCTCAAGCAGGAGGCAGATACGCTTTTGAATCCAGATGATGATGTGGTGATGCTGGTGCTGTAAAACAGTATCGCTCTTACTAGCTTTCTCGTAACGTAATAAAAAAACGTGAAATTTCAATCTAAACGAAACGGAGTTGGTGCAAAGGCGACCGCTTGATTACTCTTTGGTTATGCCGTAGATTCCCGCCCTCACCCGTAGATCTCGGCGCGTTTCAAGTAGAGATGGGTTTAAGACAGAGAATGGTGGTAAAAAAGCGCTTTGAACGCCACCAGGAGGCACATCTTCCTTTTGCGCTTTACTTTTAGTAATATATATCATTAGAAATGATAGCCACGCTATGCTAAATGTTAATTTGTATTTCTCATCACATTTTACAGGCTCAGCTTTATTTTATATTAAAATAGGTGAGATCCAATCAGACATCCCGAGAAACAAACACGGTTCCTTCAAAACCGGGTTTACGATCCGCAAGCAGCGTTAAAATCCGGTTTCAGTGTCACTTGTGCTGAAATGTTTCATTTCGGCGCTGCATGCCATGCATTCCACCAGAATTGTTGTTTCAGCAGAGCCAAATCTCGCCCGCCTATTCCTTGAGGAGAGGGTCGACAAGGCGGCGTCGCACTTGCCACGTCCTCGAAGGAAACGCGAGTGCTGTGTTAGGAGAGCTTGGAGCGGAAACATGTATAATGGCTCGGGTATGACGCGTCTTCAGCTGCACGCAAAACCGTTCCTTGAATCAGAGAGCGGCAGGAGTCGCTGGTACTACGGTCGCAAGTCTCGCAAGGCTTCATGTGCGATCAATCTCTTTAAATCCCGCCCAGGTTCATCCAGACCACTAAAGCCATAGAAAATAGAACCACGAATAAGCGGAATAAACTATAAAAATACATAGATATATATTTTGCTTGTCTATCTATCTATACTTATTTCCATGAATAAAAACATACATATACACACATAAATGTGTACATATATATGTATATGTATATATGTCTATATGTACATATGCATACATACGTACGTACATACATACATACATACATACATATATATATATATATATATATATATATATATATACATATATATATATATATCATGCATACATATACACACACGTGAATACTGTCAGATAAGGAAAAGCTGCATTGGATTCAGACCTGATCACTTCTGGAACTAAACTTCGAATTTCGGTTTCACACAACTCGTAAAAAAAAGTCTAGAAGTCGATTTTCGTGTCGCATTCAAGGGATATTGCTACACAAGCCCTACTCCGCCAAGACACAAAGGAATTTGCGCTTTTGTTACGGACATTTTTTCTCCTTGCGTCCGTCTAGGCGATGGTCTATTGCCGTCTTCGGTTTTGGACAACAGAAGCGGCTGTGTGTGTCTATTATTCATCTGGTTCTTCGCCGCCTTACTGCGTTGTCTATGACCAGCCTCTCTTCGCCAACATTTTAATCGTTGGAAATCCATAACAATGCCAGTGATGTTAGTAAGGTGTCGAGTGTGACAAAAAAAAACAGGGCATAGTTAAAAAATGCCGGGCGAGAGTAAGTACCAAACAGAATTATGTGTCTAAGAAAGAATAATAGAAAGGGCGGCCATAGAAGGGAAGATAAAAAAAACGGGACTCGCATCTCTCACCAGCAAGCGAGAGCATCTGGCGTCTTTGACGCTCTGCCGATGTCGCCATGGCAACGCGTCAGCTGGTAACCGTGAAATGGATTACCATAGTGCTACCAAATATTTCCCCCACATCTAATTCTTCACCTACGCAAACCATTTTTAGCCGTTTACCTTCACTTTTCATCGATGCTCTCTTCTCCATACACCTTCCATTGCCCTACCTTCGTGCATTGTATTTTAATTTTCACTGCAACTTTTCCACTGTGAATGTCCTTCCCCAAACACGCGGCGCAAACAACAATAAAAGTTATCATTATGAAATATCTAAAGCCGATCACATAATCACACCCAAATACTGCCAGTCGCGAACTCATTTGACATTAACAATGCTTTAATAATCAAAAGATTTTTGTCTCCGAATTCTGGAATACAAGAGCATACGAGTGACTGGGAGACTGACTCGCCACCCTGCCTTACCTCTGCCACCCTCTACATGGCTGCCGGCCTGCCTGCATCTACATCTCCCGCTTCCCTCTACATTTCTCTTCCGCCTCCCTCCTTGTGCTCATCGGCCGGTTGGTCTGTCTTTCTCCTTTCTCCTTCCCGTTCATATATCTATCATCCCATTTTCTCTGTTTATCTATCCGGCTTCCCGCGACATGTTTTTTTGTCTATCCTCCCTACCTTTCTTTCTACACTCTTTTCTTTCTTCCTCTCTCTCGATACACTTTTCTCTTTCTCCCTCAAACAATGCATTATGTTCAACTTTAATGAAGTGACGGCCCTCCGCCGAGCACGTCCGTGAGTGACCCGCGAGGACTGGGAACCGCCGGCCAAAAAACATGTCATTGAAAGGCTTTCCCGAAATGGGAGGCTTTTTACTCCGGAAGAGCAAGCGACGAGCGAGAGGAAGCAACGGTAAACACGAAGAAAGAGCCTGCACTTAGCCCGTCAGCCATGATAAGTGACGAGGACCCACACAATGCTTCGCGCAGTTGCTAAATGGAGTTTTATTTTTCAGCGTCTCTGACCTTCTTTCTGGAGGGCCCAATCTCCTGCCTCCTCGGGAAGTGAGGGCACTGTAGCTGTCTTAAACGCCGAGAAAGAAAGAAAGAAAGAAAAAGAACAAGACGGAAAATGAAAGGGGGGAGAGACAGCATCTATTCCAGACGGAGGGATTCATCTGGAGAGGACGCAGGTGTCGCGTGTACATGAGAATGTGTGCACGTCTGAAATCCAGCGGTGTGATTGCTCCTATATACGCGAATTCTCCCTCTCCTGGCAGCTGTGGCATCAGTCAGAGAGCGGATGAGAAGCGGGACGAGGGCGTGGGAGGGGGTAAAGAGGGAAAGTTGAGAGAAACAAAAAAGAAACAGGTAGAGAAAGAGAGACACGGGGAAGGGGGAAGAAAACATCTTTATCATTATCGAATCGTTACATTATCTAAGGACCGACCGACCGAACGAACGATCGAACACACACATCATATAGAAATAAATAAATAAAAATAAATAAAACGAATAAAAACAAATGAAAAAGCACACACAAACACAGACAGACAGACCCACCCACATGCACATCTATCGGCCTCATGTCCTGCAGAGACCGTCGTCGGCCACTCTGCATTCCGGGGCTGAAAACATAGGGCTCGCGGTGACGTCACCTAGTGATGGCGGTCGTTACGGCTCTATCTAGATGCAAATTCCTGATCCAAACCGGCCAGCGCTTCACCGCACTCCGACACATCCATTTTCAGGTCAAACGTTCAACATTAGATGCATGGTATATTAGGATAACTCCTGGATTATGTAGTTCTGATACGAAGGCCAATGAACGAAGCATTCACAACAATAAATGCAAACAAAGTGTAGAGGCATGTTCCTATTATCTAAATGCTCGAATGAAATTTCGTTCGTTGCATATCCCGAAAACGTAAGAACTTTGTGTTCTTTCAGGCAAAGCAACCATGCAAGAGCGGGCCAAACGTCGCCTGCAAACAATTGCCACTTGGCCTCCGACACTTAACCCTTTCGGCGGTCGGTGTCGCAGCGTTAGATCTGCCACATGCCACGGCGGGGCAGATTCAAATCTACCACATGTGATGGCCAGCCTTTGTCAAACCGAGTACCTCCGTCAGCGCCCGATTAATGCCTCGTCACGGCGCTCGAGAACCGCTTGTTCTAGATTTCGCTTTCCGCCTTGGAATCCCTTTTCATGCACAAAAAGGCAATCGAATAAACAGGATTTCTATGTCAAAATTAACCATTTCTGAAAGATAGAAAGAAAGAACAAAGAAAAGAAAGATGCAAACAATGGCTACTACTTTGAGAAGAGTATCCAATGGTTCTAAAGATAGGATCAGCGACCATAAAGGCAGGCGCAGATAACCTCGCGGCCCACAAAAAGAGACTCCTATATCTTCCCCTTTTGTAGCCTCTGAGCTTAAAGGTTTCCAGAGCGGGATGCCATTCCATGAATATGGATGCTTCAAGGCCTCTCGGTGTAGGGGAAGATGGAAGAGAGGAGGAGGAGGAAGATAAATACGAGGGCGAACAGGGAAGAGGAACGAGGGGGAAAAGGGGTTGAAAGAAGAGGGAAAATAAGAAGGCATGCAAGAGAAGACGAAGAGAAAGGGGGAAAAAGGACCAAAGAGAGAAGTAGGACAAGGAGGAAAATTACTCTTACATTTGAGGCTGCGCTGCGCCTCTGGGTCACTGGGCCATGCCAAAGGACACCGACAGCAGCGACAACCGGACAGAGGGACACACGACAGAGCACTAATGGCTCAAAACGAATCTGCCACGACATGTCAGGACGACTTGTTGAACACAAAGAGCCGCGACACGTGAAGTGAAGCTCGACTCCACGGCGCTCCTGGGGTTGTGGAGGGGAGGGTGACCTTGAGTGAAGGCCTAGGAACTGCCAAGGGACAGAGAAAGGAGGACTAAGGTGTCAGATGATGGCAGAACGATCCCCTGCCGCATCACCATACTATCGGGAGGCATCTCATTACGACACAATGCTTATAGAGTCAGTTCCCTCGTCCCTTAGCGTTTGTCTGTCCATGTCTGTGTTGTAGATGCGACACGGAAAGGCAAAACTAACGCACAGAAAAATACATACAAGGGTGACTGAGATGCATACATGGTAAGGAGGAAAGAAATAAAAAAAATATATCGCTAGAGAGATAGAGGCAGATAGAGATAGATAGGGAGGAGAGAGGAGAGATGAGAGAAAGAGAACAAGAAAGAGAGAGAAAGAGAGAGAAAGAGAGAGGAGAAGAGAAAAAAATAGGAGATATAAAAAGAAAGAGAGAAAAGAGAGCAGAGAGGAGAAAAGAGAAAAGCGAGAGGAAAATGAGAGAGGAGAGAGAGAGAAAAAAAGAAGAGAAAAGAAAGCAAATATAGATAGAGTTAGAGAGGCATTCAAGGAAGAAACAAAAAAACAAAAAACAGAGAGGGAAGAAAAGAAGAAAGACAGAGATCGAGGGAAAAGCTGATGGGAAAAAAGTGATAATCTGTGGTTATCAAGTGCCCTATCACTTCCTTAGATAGAAAAGACGATTAAGGGTTAGTCTCTTATGCTAAAGCAACTTCGTGATAATAGCATGACTGACAGCACTAAGGTCGATCAATCTCCTAAATGACCGAGAACCATATTAGGAATACAATAACTGAGGGAAAGTGAAAGTGAGGAGAGGGAGGAGTGAAAGAGAGAGAGAGAGAGAGAGAGAGAGAGAGAGAGAGAGAGAGAGAGAGAGAGAGAGAGAGAGAGAGAGAGAGAGAGAGAGAGAGAGAGAGAGAGAGAGAGAGAGAGAGAGAGAGAGATGGGACAGGAAATGGGGGCGAAGAGAGGGGAGGGAAGTGGGGGGAGAGAGGGGAGGGAAGTAGGGGGAAGAGAGGGGAAGGAAGTAGGGGGAAGAGAGGGGAGGGAAGTGGGGGGAAAAGAGGGGAGGGAAGTGGGGGGAAAAGAGGGGAGGGAAGTGGGGGGAAAAGAGGGGAGGGAAGTGGGAAGAAGAGAAAGGAGGGAAGGGGAGAGGAAAAAAGAGCGAAAGAGTCATAATCACCCAGTTACGAAAGCAAAAGGGTAGCACTACAATACGGCGAGTGGTGTGAGAAGTTAGGGAGAAGCTAGACATACACAGAAACACACGCACACATACACACATACATACAAACAGATAAACACAAAAAAAGGAAATTACAAAAAACTCTGCGGTAAACACACATCACATTTGAGTAACCTGAGAAGCTGGTGGGCCGGGAACCTCCCTTCTCTTTTCTCTTCATCTGGCCAGTGTTTAAGACCCTTTCCTACATTAATATCAGAGGGTAGCCAACCTCCTGGGCAGCTTTAAGGTCATCATTACGAGCCCGGACGCATCCATCGAGCTTTGGTATTATCACATACTTCCAGCTCCCTTACCTTCCCTTCCTCCTTCCATCTTCCTTTTCTCTCTGTATTCCCCTTTCTCCCTATCACCTTCTCTCCTTTCTCTCCCTATCTCACTCCCCCACTACCTCCTTTCTCTCTCTCTCTCCATCCCTCCCTCCTTCCTTCCTATTCCCCTTCCCTCCCTCCATTTCTTCCATCCCTCTATTTTCCCCCTCCCCTTCCCTCCCTCCCTCCATTTCTCTCTCTCCTTCACTCTCTTTCTTCCCTCCCACCCTCCCGCCATTTCTCCCTCTCCCTCTCTCTCCCCCTCCCTCCCTTCCTCCGCTTCTTCCTTTCCTCCTTCCTTTCTCCGTTTCTCCCCTTCCTCATTTCCTCCGCATGGCTTCGCTGTCTTCATGCATGGACTCCCCAGGCAGAATGTAAAGCCCGTTCTTCTCCCTGCTTCGCCTCTCGCCCCATCCCTGTCTCTTCCTCATATCCCTTCACATCTTTCCTCGCCTAATAAAATGAATAAAACCTCGTGCGAACTAAAACCGCGATGAAAGGATGACGACGCCGAGCGAGGGGGGCCAGAGCTGTAAATCAAAGTCACGGGAAGTTAATGTGCAGACTCTGAGGCCTCGTTCGTCATCACGCCCCTCCTCGACTCCTCCGCGCTCTCCCGTGCACGAATACGTACTCATCATTACTGGCTGTTGACTGCGCTCGCTGTGGCGCCACGTGTGAGGAAAACACATCTGAACACATGAATAATGATGCGCATGCATAAACGAAGGCATCCACAAACCTGTCATGTACACATTAATACGGTTTCTTAATATATGCATATATAAATATATAAATATAAATAAATAAATATATATATATAAATACATACACATATATATATATATATATATATATATATATATATATATATATATATATATATATATATATATATATATACATATATATATATATATATATATATATATATATAGTGTAAATGGGTATGTTCACAAATGCACATCCCCCCCCTGCCAATACTGAACTCACCAAAATCCACTCGCAAATAAGAACGCTCTTGGCAAATGCAAGACTATCCAAAGTGGGCGAGCAAAACCCGAGACTTCAACCCCACTAACCTTTCCATCGCAAGGGACCCCCAACATAGAACCCCCTCCCAACCTCACCGTCAAACCGGCTCTGAATTTCCCAATCTCTTTCCATCCGAACATCCGGGAAGCCTCACATATGGGGGGAGTGGGAGGGGGGAGGGATGCAGGCAACCGAATAACGGGCAACCGATTAAAAATTGTCCGGAGGAGACAACCTAAGTTCGGATTCACATCAAGTGTTGATCCACGTGGGAGGATCAAGTTTCGTTTTGCTGAATTCAGTCTCACAAGTGGGTTTGCATTTATATATGCAAATAGGAATATACATATAGAGAGACGAGCGCACATACAGCCATGCAAACGCACCTCCCCCCCTCCCCACACACATGTACACGCCCACGCCCACGCCCACGCACACACGCACACGCACAAACACACACACACACGCACAAACACAAACACAAACACACACACACACACACACACACACACACACACACACACACACACACACACACACACACACACACACACGCACGCACACACACGCACGCACACACGTGTACGTAGCATCGCCACTACAGGATAAAATCAATAGCCCGCCCACTCCACACTCCACACGACCGGCCTACTCCCACCCATCCCCTCCTCCACCCCCACCCTCACCACCTTCCCACCCATCCCATCTCATCCCATCCCATCTCCTCCCCCTCTCCGTGCTACCTCCCTCTTCCTCTCTATCCTATCTTCCTTATTTCTCATCCCCCTTTTCCCACTTACTTTTCGTCACGTTTTTATTTTCTTTTTTTTAATCCTTTCTCTTTAATTTTCTCTCTCTCTCTCCTATCACTTTCCCTCCCGATATCCCTCTAATTCACACTCACTCATTTCGTCTCGTTTTTTTCTCTTTCTCTTCCTTCTTTCCTTTCTCCTTCTTTCTTTCTGTCTGAGTTTCTCTATTTCTCTCCTTCTCTCTTTCTCTTATACCTCTCTCTCTTATACTTTTCTCTCGTCTATCCTCCCTCCCTCGTCCCTCGCC
>NW_028234442.1:11194008-11199008 GCF_977035675.1 Penaeus japonicus
GGGGAGGGGGGTGAGGGATGAGGGGAGGGGGGTGAGGGGTGAGGGGAAGGAGGTGATGGGAGGGGAGGGGGGTGAGGGGTGAGGGGTGAGGGGAAGGGGGACTCGATATAATCTTACCATGAGCTGCTAATTCGCGGAACTGTCCATGAAGTTTCAAGCCTTGTAATTTAAGCCTTGAAAGAAGTTGTAACGAGGACATAGAAAAACGAAATCGAAGCAAAGCGAACTTCAAAAGACTCGTGCTATTTCAACTCCACAGCTTTCTGATTTAACACAATCAAACTTGCTTAATCAGTTAATTCATATTTACCCGCTCTCTCATGTTGTATCTCATGAACATATTACTGAGACTCTTCCTGTGCAAGCATCATGTGTGTTGTCTCCACCTGTGCAAACAAATTTAATAGGGACGCAATATATACGACCACCCTTTTTTCTTCATTCTATTGCGTTTATATCTTCACCGATGTAAACTAGTATTAGAAGTGACACGTACTTTGTAAGGAACCATCCACTCCTCATTTCGCCATGCTTGCAGCAGGTCTCCTCCAACATGAACAGTTAACAAGCATTCCAGACGCACAGACAATCAGGATAACAAAGCACTTCCTTGTGCTTTCTATCTACATATCCACGAGTGAAAACTAATGAAAATGTGACACGCAGTCTGTGGGAAATCGCTAGGGATAACCAGATATTCCTTCCCTCATCACTGGTTACATATTTCTCCCCAGGGCAAGCAAAGGCCTTCGCCCCCCCCCTCCCCCTGACTCCCTGACCCCCTCGCCAAGGGAAATCGAGTTAACACATTAAAGTCACGAAGAATGATGGGCAACGGCCGCAATTAACGCTGGCAATAAAGCGACAGTCTTCTGCTCTTAATTAAAACCATCAAAAGGTGATTTCCAGGGCGCACCTGCATCGGTCCCGGGTAGGGGGAAGGGTTGGGGGAAGAGGGGGGTAGAGAGGCCGAAGTCTGGTGCCAAGGGAGTGACTTTGACTTTGTTGGAAATAGCATTCTTGGTAGTGACAACCGTTGCAACTACTGGAAGCGACTGCTGAAAGGAGCTCTGTTGGCACAGGCGTTCCACTCCCTCTTTCCCTCACCACCATTGTTGTTTCCATCGCAAAAGCAAAACTCCCCCCCCCCGTCACCATTCCTCGCAGCTACATTCCTACTGCATGAAAAGTTCCCGGGATTCCCAGCGCACTGTCCACACGTGAACGAGAGCTGCCATAAATAACTGACAAATTCATTAACTAACAAACCCATTTATGCATTTATAAATACCTCATAGTAACCGTGAATTTTATTATGTAATTCAATCAACAAGTTCAGGCAGTTTTCAGTATATATATGAATGTATATATACATATACATATATGTATATTCAAGGTTAAGTAATAATGAAGAAAATATTGTTGATATCGTAAAAACATTGATGGTGATGATGGTTAACAATAGACATGTCGCTAACAATAACAAGGTTAGAATATGAAATAGCAAAAGGCAACAAAAATATCATCAATAACAGTAATAATAATAATAAAAATTCCTCCATCATAACCACCACTACCACACTAACATCAACGACAATAATAATAGTAATAATACTAAAAATGGCAATACAAATATTTATCATTACTATCATCAGTATAATAATTATGATACAGTAGCAAAAAAACAAAACAAAAAAACACAGCAACAATAACAAAACCATCATCATAACAGTATCATTAATGTTGATTATGATGAGAGGGAGTAAGGGAGGGAGGGAGGGAGGGAGAGACAGACAAAGAGAGAGAGAGAGAGAGAGAGACAGAGAGAGAGAGAGAGAGAGAGAGAGGGAGAGGGAGAGGGAGAGGGAGAGGGAGAGGGAGAGGGAGAGGGAGAGAGGGAGAGGAGAGGAGGGAGAGAGCTCGAGAGAGGGAGAGGGAGAGGGAGAGGGAGAGGGAGGGAGGGAGAGGGAGGGGGGTAGGGAGATAGGGAGGTAGGGAGGGGGTTAAGGAGATAGGGAGGTAGGTAGGGGGAGAGGGAGAGAGTGAGAAAAGAAAGAGAGAGAGAATCCCCTTCTCCGACACCTGAACTATATCTTTCCTCCTCTTTCCCCCCTTCCTTCCTCCTTATCTACGAGGTGAAGTTTGCCTCTTAAGCGTGTCCCATTATCCCTTGGGAGGGGGGGGGGCTCACAGCCGTTAATGAGATACCCTCCTCTCGAGAGGCGGGGGAGGGAGGAGGGAGGGGGGAGGGGAGGGGAGGGGGAGATGGAGAGGATGTGCTGGAGAGAAGGAAATAGAGACACACATACCGAGAGCGAAAGGAGATAGAGAGGAGAGAAGTTAGAGGAAAGAAGGAAATGAGGGAAGGAGGGAAAGAAGAAATGGAGAGAAAGAGTGCAGAGAGAGAGAGAGAGAGAGAGAGAGAGAGAGAGAGAGAGAGAGAGAGAGAGAGAGAGAGAGAGAGAGAGAGAGAGAGAGAGAGAGAGAGTGCGTGCGCGCGTGTATACAAATCAAATATTTTTCCCAAAAAATCGTATAAAAAGATGAAATCCCCTCCCAATTACGGCTTTAAAAAGGCGTAATTCATTTAAATTTTATACAAGGGATTATTCTACTTTTCAAGGCAGAAAAAAACACCACATAATTTGTAAAATGAAAAAATAACCCATACATACGTCCTTCTTGCTCGCAGTCGACTCCCCAGACACTCACCTGTAAAGATAAATAAGTATTAAATAATGAACAAATCTTTTCGGTATACACTGCCACCTGAAATATTACCCACCTTACGTCACTGCAAAAAAATATGTTTAGCGAACCTTTCTCTTAATATATCGAGAACGAACCCGAATGGTCTATTTTTGGCACGGTAATCATTTTCGATACAACATACTCGCATTCATTAGCGGTTAATTACAACTTATCACCGGCTGAATTATACGAACTTGCATAAAACTGTACAAATCAACCGATTAAAACTGCGGCGGGAAATAACACAAATCGTGCTCATAAAAAACAACGGTCTCATTAGCCAAAGAGACTTTTAATAATTGGAATTTCTTTATCACTAATACCTTCACATAAAATACATACAGTTGCAATGAGAAATACGCCAATCAGCATTTTTCTCATTTAAAGACAAACAACAAAAAAAGTTAAACACGTCACAGCTGTGATACTAAACCTACATATATTCAAAATGATTCCATCTTGAATAGTCTGATCTCAAAGGCTAACTCTTTACACGGAACCCTTACAGACACATAGGGCGGCCCTGTTACGTGGATTAAGACCCCTGAACACAACCCCACCTTCTCCCTACTCCCATTCCCCCGTCCCCTACCTTTCCCCTCCCCTATCCACACTCCAATACTATCCCCCTCCTCCATCTCTTATCTCTTCCTCTCATCCCACTACCTTCTCTTTTCCTCCCCCTCTTCCTATTCCTTTATTCTTCCCCATCACTCCTACTCTATTCTTCTCCTTCCCCTATTCTCTATCTCATACACTTCTTCCATCCTCTAGGCCTCTATCCTTCCCCTTCTCTCTCCTATCCCATATCTTTCCTCTTCTCACTCCTATCCCATATCCTCCACCTTTCCTCTATCCTATCCCTTTCCCTCCTCTATCCTTCCCCTTCTCTTTCCTCTTCCTCCATCTTATCCCCTGCCCCTACCCTACCCCATTCTTTCTCCTTCCCCGCTCCTCTATCCTATCCCTCCCCCCTACCCCCTGTGTGCCGCATGCTAAATTTAACCAATCAGCGACGAGGGTACAGAGCGCTCGCCCAATCAGCGAAGGAGCAAGAGGGTCGCGTCATGTGAGAAACGAACCTCCAATACCGTTGGCTTAAGACTTTCGCGCAATCATTTCGGGCTGTCGACGCCCGTGTCTACCCCTCAGCCCTCGGAACTGTTCTTCGTAAGGCAAGTCTCGTGGGGACTGGAACATTCCTTATTCCCATTCCGACTGGCACTGTCCTCGCGGTGATCTCGAGAAGCGAGCACCCTATCATCGCTTGTCATTAATATAACGTTATAGCTTCTAAAACGATAAATCATTATTGCGAAGACTGCCACTAGTATTACCGCTAAGGTCATGGAAAGATCACTATTAACATCATCATAATGAGACAGAAGGCCTTGCATCACTATCACAGTTTTGGATAAATTTATATGAAACCGCGACAACGGGCACTAACATCACCTTATATCATTATATCCCTAATGAGAGATAAAGACCAATCATTGTTAAAACACTAAAATAGACATCATAAACCAATGTCAGCGATAAATATTTTAAAAAATATATATCATATCCAGATAGATATACTTATAGATAGATAAAGACATCTATAATTCATGTTTCCTAAACCGTCAAACATTAAAAAAAACATTTATATATATATATATATATATATATATATATATATATATATATATATATATATAAATCACATAAAAAAAAGTATTTATGAAACGCCGCGGAGAGCAATTTATATTGGTCGCGCGTGCAATTCATAATAAGTTGATTCTGAACAAAATCGTCTTCTGGTCCGTTCAATTAAGGAATCGGTCGCCTTCACCCTTCAACGGCCGCGGGGTATGCTGGATCGTGGGTGGGGGAGAGAGAGGAGGAGAGAGAAAGAGGGAGGGAGAGGGAGAGGGAGAGGGAGAGGGAGAGGGAGAGGGAGAGGGAGAGGGAGAGGGAGAGGGAGAGGGAGAGGGAGAGGGAGAGAGAGAGAGTGAGAGAGAGGGGGGAGGAGGGAGGGAGGGAGGGAGGGAGAGAGAGAGAGAGGGGGGAGGGAGGGAGGGAGGGAGAGAGAGAGAGACGAGAGGGGTGAGAGAGAGAGACGAGAGGGGTGAGAGAGAGAGACGAGAGAGGTGAGAGAGAGAGAGACGAGAGAGGTGAGAGAGAGAGAGAAAGGGAGAGAGAGAGAGAAAGGGAGAGAGAGAGAGAAAGGGAGAGAGAGAGAGAGAGGGAGAGAGAGAGAGAGAGGG
>NW_028234442.1:11206508-11209008 GCF_977035675.1 Penaeus japonicus
TCCCTCGCTCCCTCCCTCCCTCCTTCCCTCTCTCTCTCTCTCTTCCATCTCCCTCCTCCTCTCTTCCTCTTCCATCTCCCTATTCTCTTTCGCTCAGACATTTCGCACTAAACCTTGATTATCGATCGCCGCTGGTAATCCGCGACGACCCAATTACTCCTCTTTCACACGCCTCGCTCGCCTGTCTTCCGCTTGCGTCATGCTCCCTTTAATTCCCATGCCTATTCTCTGTCTAAGGCGCTCTCTCTCTCTCGCTCGCTCTCTCGCTCTCTCTCTCTCTCTCTCTCTCTCTCTCTCTCTCTCTCTCTCTCTCTCTCTCTCTCTCTCTCTCTCTCTCTCTCTCTCGCTCTTTCTCTTTCTCTCTCTCTCTCTCTCAGCGTTTCTCTTTCTCTGTCTGTCAGTTCTGTGTCTCACTTTCTGTCCTGTCTATCTGTCTGTCAGTCAGTTTCTATCTGTCTGTCTCTTCTAATGCGTCTGACATTCCCTTCTTTGCCTCGCGTCTTATCTTTATTTTATCTCCGTTTTGGCTTCTTTTCGTGCTCCCTGATCTTCCAAAATTCCAAACGCGATTACTTAATCTTCACATCCCTCTACCCTCCCCCTCCTCCCCTCGCTTCCCCTTCCGTCTCCTCCTCTCCTCTCCCCCCCCCCCCTGCATCCACAACTTGCATTCCGCCATGACTCCTCCGCCCTCAATTCGGCCCTCGTCTCACGTCCAGCCTCTATCCACCTGATGGATTCATCAACTCAGTGAATTATCACCCCCCCCCTTCCTCCCCTCCGCCCGCCCTCCTCTCCTCTCAGAAGGCGATTTGCATGTCTCTCGTCGCTGGTGTTTGTTTCGACCGGCCAGCTGGTGTTGTCTCTCACGCCAGGTGGGCGAGCTCGGGGCGGCGGCACGAGAGGGAGGTAGAGGCTGGCATAGGCAGGTAGGGCTGGCGTGCCATCGATTACGCGTCGCGGAGCCACGTTCAACGCCGAACAAATGGCTCGTGCAGCAAGCCAGACGCGCGCCCGTTTATTGGCCACGGACAGGCGGTCATTTGTCCGACAATTAGGCCGCTCCTCTTAGTAATCGAGGCGCTAATTCATCCTAGCATTTCGCGATTTGGCAGGACATTCCCATGAACCTTTGTAAAACATGTACACACACGCTCGCATACCTAAGGTCAGACGGTACAAACACGAGAGCCTAAAAACATGACCATTGACAAAGATGAAAACACAACTCCCCTCCTTCCCTCTTTCTTTCTCTTTCTCTCTCTATATATACATATATTCCATACAACTCCATATATCTCTTTATATCTCTATCTCGGTCTCGTTCCTTCTCGCTCTCTCCCTCTCCCTCCCTCCTTCTCTCTCTCTCTAACTCACTCACTCACTCACTCACTCACTCACTCACTCACTCACTCACTCACTCACTCACTCACTCACTCACTCTCTCCCTCTCCCCCGCCACTCTCCGCCCCCGCTAAGACCTCCTTAATCCAGCGAGCGAGCGGCGTAGCTGCCGGCGGTCCAGCGGTTCAGGGGGATTTCGGGATCGAGGGGGATCAAGCGACAGGGACCGGGAGGGGGGAGGGGGAGGCGGCGTAGAGGTCAGTCCGGAGGTCAAGAACGTGCTGGAGGGAAAGGTTTTCTGATGCCTGAGTGTGAGGTGTTAACCTCGAGTGCGAAGTGTTGATCTCGAATGTAAGACGTTGATGTCGAGTGCGAGGCGTTGCCATCTGCGTCAACTTTAACCTGTGTTCCGAAAGTCATCATCGACCGCGGAATCTCTCCCCCCGGCGAGGCTTTCTTCCCCGTGAGAATCCCGGCCTCCAAACCATCACAATCTCTCTTGCAACTCGATAAAAATCTCATCATCCCGCTCCCCCGAAGGCGTCTAATAGATCTCTCGCTCGCTCTCTCTCACTCTTGAACTCTATCTTTCTCAATATCTATCTTTCTCAATATCTATCTCTATCTATGTATCTATCTCTATTTGTGTATCTATTTATAGCGATGTAGCTATCTCTATCGATGTATCTATTTCTATCGATGTATCTATCTCTATCTCTCTCTCGCTCTCTCTCACTCTTTCTCTCCATCTTCCTTTCCACCCATTCTTCCTCTTTTCGTCGACCTCCCCCACCCCTTCCCAATCCTCATCTCGTCTATAACTCTTCCTGTCTCCCATCAATTTCCCTTTCCTTCTCCCTCCCTCTCTCATCCTCCTCTCTCTCTCTCTCTCTCTCTCTCTCTCTCTCTCTCTCTCTCTCTCTCTCTCTCTCTCTCTCTCTCTCTCTCTCTCTTTCTCTTTCTCTCTCTCTCCCCCCCCCCCTCTCCTACTTACCTATCTCTCCTACTTACCTATCCCCCTTCCCACCCTCCCTCTCCTACCTACCTCCATCCCCCCTCAACTCTCTCCTTCTCTACCTCCCTCCTTCCCTCCCACCCTCTACCAGACTCTCAACTACCCATCTTTCCATCTTTCTATCTCCTAAAACCAAGGGGC
>NW_028234442.1:11214008-11216508 GCF_977035675.1 Penaeus japonicus
AAAGACCTCACTTCCCTCCCTCGCCGAGCCCTAATTCTATCGCTGTTCTGCCGCTCAGCCTTGTCAATGGCGACTTTGCTAGCGATGTCACGCCTTATGCAAGTATTATATATTGATCTTTGATGTCGATATATTGGGATGAGGGAAGGGGGGGGGTGAATAGGATTGGGAGGAGGAGGGTAGGGGGGGGAAGGAGGGGGAGCCACGTAGACAGGGGGTGAGACGGAGAGGGAAGAAATGATAGGGTTAAAGCGTGGGGGGGTAGGGGGGGAGGGAACGAGAAGGAAGGGGAGACAGAAGGGAGATGGACAACGAGATAAGAAAGAGAGGGTAACAAGAAAGGAGGAAAGACCGATGAATAGAAAATGATAAGAGGGGAGGGGAGTGGATATGAAGGGAGGAAGGGAAGGAGTGGGAGTAGGAGTGGGAGAGAGAGAGAGAGAGAGAGAGAGAGAGGAGAGAGAGGAGAGAGGAGAGAGAGGAGAGAGAGGAGAGAGAGGAGAGAGAGAGAGAGAGAGAGAGAGAGAGAGAGAGAGAGAGAGAGAGAGAGAGAGAGAGAGAGAGAGAGAGAGAGAGAGAGAGAGAGAGAGAGAGAGAGAGAGAGAACAGAAACAAAAAGGAACGTATCAGCTGAACCAAGCAAACCAAACGCACCTCTTTCTTACTCTTCCCCCTTACCGAATGCGGCACTAAAAAATCTTTCTCAAAACAACCCCTCCCCTCCCCCTCCCTCCCCACTCCGCTCTGTTTATCCTCCCTTCGTCCCGCCTCTTGCAGTGTGTGCTTGTCCACTTTCCTTCTGCTCACCTTTCGACAGCTCCCCTCCCCCTTTGGCCCCTACCCCCTACCCCGCCCCCGTCCCCTATCTAAGACTCTCAAGTTTTTTGGTCTGGCAAGACTCCAAGCTGGGGTTGGGGGTTGGGGGAGGGGGGAGGGGGTGGTGCTGTGGCTGGAGATTCCTGCTGTACAGAGCGGGCTGTCTCTCGTCAGTTCCTCTTCCTCTCTTGGTTTCTTTACCTTTTTCTCTATTTTCTCTCCCACTTCCTCTCTAGCTCTCCATTTCTACCTCTGCAATACCTCTTTCCTATCTTTCTTTCTTTTTTCTCGCTTTCTCTTTATCTTTTTCTTATTTTTCTCTCCCTTCCTCTCTTCTCTTCCCTCTCCCTCTCCCTCTCTCTTTCCCTGCTCCTCCTTTCCTCCTTTCTTCCCTTCCTGCCTTCTTCCTGTCCTCCCACCCTCGATTTTCCTCGATTTTCCTCCGCCTCGGCCGCCCACAAGTCGGCGACCGGAAGGCGAAACGGATATGTTAATAGAAAGTTTAAGTGAAGCTGAAGAGGAATGAAAAATAAAAGGAGAAAAACATAGAAAATAAAAATAAAAATATAAGAAGATAAAAGTCAAGAGAGCGACAAACGACATGTTTCAGGAGCGGGAGAGTCCAGAAAAGGAAGTCAAGTGAAGGCTCAAAAAGTCTAGGCAGATGCAGGTCAAGGAATGAAGGTCGTGGGCGAGAGCGAAAGCAGGGGCGGGGGCGAGGGAGAGGGAGGGGGGGGGGTCGAGAGGTAGAGTAGGAGAGGGGGGAGTCAGGGGAAAGGGAATCTTTTTATTTACAATCATAATCCTATTCATGTTTATGTTTATATCTATATCCATCTATCTACCTATCTAAGTCAAATAAATGATACATGAATAAGTAAAGAATTAGAATGAAGGGAAAGCGAAAGAGGAAAGGGCGTCACGCCCAAAATTCCCAAAATGGCGGCCAAACATCATGGCCATTTTTAAAAGGCCACAACCAATTGCCCAGCCATGAGGCCAACGAGACTTGCCCTCGTTAACCTACATACGGCCACACGATGGGTGTAGGGCGAAAGGGGGGGAGAAAGTGAACGGAAAAGGGAAGTGAAAACAGAAATAAGGACGAGGAAGGAGGAATGGCGAGAGGGAAGAAGAGAGAGACGAGGGGAGGAAGATGAAGATGAAGACGAAGGGCGAGGGAAGGGGAAGGGGAAGGAGAAGGGGAAAAAGGGAACACGCCCAGAGGAAGAGCGAAGGGGAAGTGGGAGACTGGAGGGGGGTGGGGGTGGCGGGCGTGACACAGCTCGCCCACCGACACCTGTGCTGAGGAAACCCGGTGCACAAGTCTAATTAAATTTATCCCCGTCGCCGAGAAGAAAAGTTTCGGGCATTAGACACCGGGCGAAGAACCAATATACGAAACCGTCTCCCGCGGGGCGGTCTCTGAGGAGCATCCGAAAGGCTGGAGGAGGCGAAGCTGCTGGAAGAGTATTTCGTTCTGGGAATCAATAAACAAAAAATTTTAAAAGAAAACAAAGAGAAAGAAAGAAAGTGTTAGGACGAAAGATTGTTGAAGAGGAAGAAATGTCTATAGAGAGGCTTTTCAGAACAAGGCGAATACTTTCGGCCAAAGTGATTTCAAGTAGACTGTTCAGGGAGACTTTGTTCAACTGGAGACGGAAAAACAAATACGAGAAAAATG
>NW_028234442.1:11219008-11224008 GCF_977035675.1 Penaeus japonicus
CTAAACGTAATATATAAAACTATAAAACAAACACACTTATAGATCTCAACTCGAAATTCTCTACAGTTACAAAACAATCCTTTTCCCCTTAGGCCACCTTTGATCCCTTTCCCTCAAAAAAGAAAAGAAAACAAGAGTCAAGACAAAAAACAACAACATATATATAATAAAAGCAATTATCATCATTTAAGGGGCAAAATAAGTAAAGGAGAAAGAGACGACTTGCTCAGTTACGTGAATTTTTGGCATCAAAGGAGACGCTAACAAGATGGCGGCGGAGAACAGGAGATGATGACAATGATCAAAGGACCGCAGGGAAGGAGCTCAGCCTCTCACCTGCGGAGGGGAGGGGGCGATAAAGGGGGAGGAGGCAGAGACGAAGGAGGAGGGAAAAACGGATTGGGGGAATGAGAACACAGAGGTTGAGGGGTGGATAAATGAGAGGGGAAGATAAGGGGAAAGGGGAAGAAGGAAGAAGGAAGAAGGGGAAGGAGGAAAAAGAGAAGGGGGAAGGGCTGACGAAAGGGTGGACAGAAAATAAGAAAGGGAGAAAGGAAGGAATGGGAAGAGAGATGGAGAATGGATAGAGAGGTAGGGAAGAAAAAGGAAAAGGGGAGTGGAGTGGACGAAGGGGCGGGAAAGAAAAGGAGGAAGGGAAGAGAGGCAGACGAAGGGATGTGGAGGACAAGGAGAAAAAGCGATGAGAAAGAGAGAAATGAGAAGAGTGGTGAAGGCTGGATAAAGGGGCGGGGAAGAAGTAGACGGGAAAGATGAAGAGGAGAGATGGGATGAGGCGACGATAATGGTGATGGCATTGATAATGATTCGGATTATGTGGACACGGAGGAAGAGAAGAAGACAAAGATGATAAAAGATAGGAGGAGGATGATGAGACGAGAGAGGATGATAAGGAAAAAAAATAAGGAAAAAGAAGGGGAAAATAAGGAAGAGAGAGGAGAAGGAAAAGGTCGAAACAAGGAGGCGACGAAAATCGTAATATCTCAGGCAAATTACCCCTAACCACCGCCCTCAGCGTTTTTCTTGGGTCGTGTTTTCCTCCCTTGATGCAAAGGGGAGAGGGTAGAGGGGAAAGGGGAGAGGGGAGAGGGGAGGGGAAGAGTGGGGAGAGGAGAAGAGAAAGGAGTGGAGGAATGAGGAAAGAGGGAGAGAAGGATGAGAAGACAGGGGACCTGGCAGAGAGAGGTGAGGGGTAAGAAAAGAGGTAGAGAAAGAGAAAGAGAGGGAGGGAGAGAAGAGAGGGAGAGAGGGAGGGAAGGGAGGGAAGAGGAGGAGGCAGGGGAGGGAAGAGAAGGAGGGAGGGGAGGGAAGAGAGGGAAGGAGGAGAGGGGGAGGGGAAAGAGAGGAGGCAGGGAACAGGGAGAGAAGAAAAAGAGGGAAAGGAGAGAGAGAGAGAGGGGGGGGGGGGGCGAGCGGGCGAGAGGACGAGAGAGAGAGAGGGGATGAAAGAGAGAGGTAGAGACAGGAGAGAGCAGAGGGAAGGAAGATAAGGAGGGCATTGACAGTAAGTAGGGAGGTGGAGGGTAATGACGAATAATCAGCCGGAGAGATGATACGTGCGATGCCGCTTACGAGCAGAGGGGGAGGAGGGGAGGGGGAAGGGGGGGAAGAAAGGGATGATGGGAGGGGGAAAAGAAAGGGAAGAGGGAGGGTGGAAAGGAAGGGGAGGGGGAGAGGGTGGAAAGGAAGGGGAGGGGGAGAGGGGGAGGGTGGAAAGGAAGGGGAGGGGGAGAGGGGGAAAGAAAGGGAAGGGGGAAGGGGGAAGAAGGAAAGAAAGGAGAGGAGGAGAGGGGGGAAGGGGGAAAGAAAGGGGAGGAGGAGAGGGGGGAAGGGAGAAAGAAAGGGGAGGAGGGGAAGGAGGAAAGAAAGAGGAGAGGAGGGGAAGGGGGAAAGAAAAGGGAGGAGGGGAAGGGGGGAAGAAAAGGGAGGAGGGGAAGGGGGAAAGAAAAGGGAGGAGGGGAAGAGGGAAAGGGGGAAAAGAAAGGGGAGGAGGGGAAGGGGGAAAGAACGGTGAAAGAAACGGGAGGGGAAGGGGGAAAGAAAGGGGAGGAGGGGAAAGTGGAAAGAAAGGGGAGGAGGGGAAAGTGGAAAGAAAGGGGAGGAGGGGAAAGTGGAAAGAAAGGGGAGGAGGGGAAAGGGGACAGAAAGGTGAGGAGGGGAAGGGGGGAAGAAAGGGGAGGAGGGGAGGAGAGAAGAGGGGAGGGGGGGGCTAGGAAGGGGAGGGGAGTTAAGGGAGAGAAGAGAAAACGCGAGAGAGACAGAGAGAGACAAAGAGGGGGGAAGGGGAGGGGTAGGGGAATTAAGGGAGAGAAGGGTGGGAGAGAGAGAGAGAGAGAGAGAGAGAGAGAGAGAGAGAGAGAGAGAGAGAGAGAGAGAGAGAGAGAGAGAGAGAGAGAGAGAGAGAGAGAGAGAGAGAGAGAGAGAGAGAGAGAAGAGGGAGAGAGAGAGAGAGAGAGAAAGAGAGAGAGAAAAAGAGAGAGAGAAGAGAAAGAGAAAGAGAAGAGAGAGAGAGAGAGAGAGAGAGAGAGAGAGAGAGAAAGAAAGAAAGAGAGAGAGAGAAAGAGAAAGGATGAAAGAGACAGACATTTAGATAGATAGATAGATAGATAGATAGATAGATAGAGAGAGAGAGAGAGAGAGAGAGAGAGAGAGAGAGAGAGAGAGAGGAGAGAGAGAGAGAGAGAGAGGGAGAGAGAGAGAGAGAGAGGGAGAGAGAGAGAGAGAGAGAGAGAGAGAGAGAGAGAGAGAGAGAGAGAGAGAGAGAGAGAGAGAGAGAGAGAGAGAGAGAGAGAGAGAGAGAGAGAGAGAGAGAGAGAGAGAGGGTAGAGAGAGAGAGAGGGAGGGTAGAGAGAGAGAAAGGGGGGGGTAGAGAGAGAGAAAGGGGGGGGGGGTAGAGAGAGAGAGAGAGAGTGGGGTGAAGAGAGAGAGGGGGGGGGGGGAGAGAGAGAGAGAAAATAAGAATTGTATTTCTTTCGAAGAGGAACTGTTAAAAGTATAAAAATTGCTAAAACTTATACGTTCTCGCGGACTTTCGAAAGGGTATTGCACAAGTATTGCAAACTTCTGAAAGGCCAATCAAAACAAAGCAAGTTGACAATGGTCTATTGCAGAAGGCGGTTTGAACTTGCGAATCAATCTTGTGACTAAGTCGATTACGCAACAACTTACATTTTTGACACCTTGAAGAGCGCCCAGTGCCGTGCTACTCCCCGACGCGCCAATTCCATGACACTCGGTTCAAAAGCCTTTCGGCCCAATTACGAACCCGCCATACTTTCCGTCTTGGTCGAGAGTCATCGATTTGCTTCCAGGAAGTGTTACGGATTAGCGGGAACTGCCGTCGGATCGGCCGGCGCTCAAGAGCTGCGGCGTGACGGGGAAGTTCCTGGCTCTTGAATCCGGATATTTCCAGCCAGACGGGGCGGATCAGGAGCGGTTTAGTCTTTCCCGAGCTTACAAAAAAAGTTGGAAATCTAAGCTAGAGAGAAAGAGATATTCCCTTTGCCCCATTTAGCCTTATAATTTCCATTTGTTGAGATAAAAAATATAATTTTTTTTCCCGTACATCGCCGAAGCGGTGGGATGGAGGCATTTGCAAGGAGAGGGAAAAAATGCGTTGCGCTAAGAGGTCTGATGCGAGGAAGGACAAGGGGAAAGCAACCAAAAAAAAAAAAAAAAGACCCAACCTGACAATATACCCACCGACCAATTAACCAATCAAGGAAGCAAGGAAGGAAGGGAGGGAGGGAGGGAGAAAGGAAGCAAGGAAGGGAGGAAGGGAGACCGCAAGAAACCAAGAACAAGACCCAAGCCGAGGCTAGAGCCACCAATCAACTAATCAAGGAGCGAAGGCAAGAAGGAAGAAAGATGGTCACAGAACGAATTCCTTTCCCAATCAGTCAAGGAAGAAAGGAGGAAGGAAGTCAATAATCCATCCGAAAAAGGATGGAGGGGAGGAGGGGAGGAGGAAAGGAGACAAGGAGGGGAGGAAGAGAGGAGGAAAGGAGACAAGACATGAAGCAAGCAGGACTCTGTTCCTCCGTCGGCATCAAGGAAGCAAAGGGACGGAACAAAATGACGTACGAAGGAAATAAATCGTGTAAAGTAAAGGAAGAAAAAGATAAATGTAAAAGAGGAGAATAAAGAAAGGGAAAGATAGAAACGGACAAAAGGATTTTTTTTTGAGAAGATACACTTGACAGGGTGGTGATGACCGATGACAGGCTGACAGGGTGGTGATGTTTTATGACATGTAGATGATGGTTTTTGACAGTTTGACAGGCTTGACAATAAATATTTAGTAATTGACAGATTGATGATGACTTATGGCAGGCTGAAATTGGTGATGATTTATGACAGTCTGACAGGCTTGGTGATCATCAACAGATAATTGACAGGTTGGTGATGACCGATGTTGGCGATAATCCTTTGAAAGAAAGCCAATCATCAGTATCTTCTTCAGAGCAGAGGGAGGGAGGGAGGGGGAGGGGGAGAGGGAGGGGAGAGGGAGAGAGAGAGAGAGAGAGAGAGAGAGAGAGAGAGAGAGAGAGAGAGAGAGGAGAGGAGAAAGAGAGAGGAGGAGGAGGGAGGGGGGAGGAGGGAGGGAGGGAGGGAGGGAGGGAGGGGGAGGGGGAGTGGGAGGGAGGGAGGGAGAGGGGGAGGAGGGAGAGGGAGAGGGAGGGAGGGAGGGAGGGGGAGGGAGAAGGAGAGAGAGAGAGAGAATAAGAAGAAGAAGAACAGAGAGAGAGAGAGAGAGAGACAGAGAGAGACAGAGAGAGAGGGAGAGAGAGGGGGCGGAGGGGGGGGGGCTCGAGAGACTGATGGCGCTGATACTACACGTCGCGCCCGTCCCTTTCTCCTGACGTCGTCGCTGCTGAGTCGTCCACGCCTATATCGTGTCCTGTGCCTCTCGAAAGTCTTTGTCACGCCCACCAGGTGTCCACTGAAGTGGGCGGGGATGGGGCTAGGGGTGCTATGGGGTG
>NW_028234442.1:11229008-11231508 GCF_977035675.1 Penaeus japonicus
GCTTGGTTGCTCCAAAGGCCCTAATTTGCATATCAGATAAGGAGGCAACAAGACGGATAATGAGACTGTTGATTAGCCGAAAAAGGGAAGGAGGCAGGAGACGGTGATAAAGGCGGTGGTAACGTCTTCGGTGCCTAGCGTGACGTCACTCGAGCGGTGGTGGTAACAGAGCGGCGCCTTGCGAGAAGGGCGGCCAATTAGCGCCGAGAAAGCCGTGAAGTATTCTGACGACGACGTCAAGATGGCGTCCGGAATGAGCTGAGGGCCAAAGCGGGCTCCTCACGACGACGACCCTCCTCCGGGCGGCGACGAGGGTTCGCCAGGCCAGGGCAGAGCAGGTCGCGTCGGCTCATAAATGCATGACCTCTGACACTTCATCATGAAGAGCCTGTCAAGTGGCAGGTCGATACAAGAGCGGCGGCGCTGCATCACACGCTCGGCGGGGCGGACGGTGCGTTACGCGGCCCGTTTCTCGTCCTGTCACGCCAGCCTTAAGGTCGCACCCTCGCCCCCAGGACGCAGGGAGCGATGCAGAAAGTAGGGCATGGTTTCGCTCTATCCTAATCTCAAGCACGACAGAAAAGAAGAAATTGGGTTGTAAATCAATTAAAAAATAATAATAAAGATGAATACTTAGATAAACGTCGCCTTCCGATTTCGTTCGCAGTGGAAGCATGGACTCAAGCAAGCAAGAGGAAAAAAAACGAACATAAATCGAAATGATCAAACCAAACCGTGAATTAGATAACACAACACGAAAATAAAACACCTAAATAAATAAAGAGCAAAACCGAACTTCAACCGAGGTCACCCGCTGAGCCATGGACACCACGAAGAATTCGAAAGGAGGAAGTACAATTCCACGGCGATAAAAGAACGCCGAAGTAGGACAAGGACGCCAGACAAACGCGAATCGCCTTTGATTCGTCTCACTGAAGCGACATGATAACAATGATGATGATAATAGTCGATGATGATGATGATGATAAGTAATGAATAAAATCATGAACAACAAAGAAAACAACTAATAAACAAATCAATAAATAGACTGTTGCAAGAGCGAGTAATCGTATTTCACTGTTGTAAGAAAGTAAAGGCAACAATAATCGCGCGACGACAAAACCCCTCGACAGAGCCATTAGAACAAGCGCAGAACAAACACCACAGGCCATCATCGGGAGGCGAGCGAACCGCACTTGGAAGACGAGGGATTTGCACGGCCGTGTCTCGTGCGAGGGGGCAGGGGAGGGAGGGAGGGAGGGAGGGAGGGAGGGAGGGAGGGAGGGAGGGAGGGAGGGAGGGAGGGAGGGAAGGAGGGAGGGAAAGAAAGAGAGAGAGAGAGAGAGAGAGAAGTGGGAGGGGAGCCCTAACACACTGCAAATATGCAACCGGGGGTGAAGAGGATGGAGGGGGAGGATGGAAGGAGAGGACAGAGGAGGAGGAAGGAGGGCAAGGGGGGGGGATGGAGGGAGGGGAAGAAGGGGAAGGAGAGAGAAGAGTAGGCGGCGAGGGGAAAAATAACAGCTAATACCATAACCCGAGGAATAACATCAAAGCTACTCCCAGCGCCGATCTTTATGGGCTGTTCATCGGTCGTGACGCCAGTGCATAGTACGTGATGGCCGTTCTACATGGAAGCTTTCGGGATGACAATGGAATATGAAGGGGACAGATCATAGGAGAGGGGGGGAGGGGGGAGAGAGATGAAGGGGGGGAGAGAGGGGAGAAAGAAAGGGAGAGAGGGGAGAAAGAAAGAGAGAGAGGGGAGAAAGAAAGAGAGAGAGAGAGAGAGAGAGAGAGAGAGAGAGAGAGAGAGAGAGAGAGAGAGGAGAGAGAGAGAGAGGAGAGAGAGAGAGAGGAGAGAGAGAGAGAGAGAGAGAGAGAGAGGAGAGAGAGAGGGGAGGAGAGAGAGGAGAGAAAAAGAGAGAGAGAGAAAGAGAGAGAGAGAAGAAGAGGAAGAGGGAGAGAGAGAGAAAGAGAGAGAGAGAGAAGAGAGAGAGAGAGAAAGAGAGAGAGAGAGAGAGAGAGAGAGAGAGAAGAGAGAGAGAGAGAGGAGAGAGAGAGAGGAGAGAGAGAGAGGGAGGAGAGAGAGAGAGAGAGAGAGAGAAGGAAAGAGAGAGAGAGAGAGAGAGGAAGAGAGAGAGAGAGAGAGAGAGAGAGAGAGAGAGAGAGAGAGAGAGAGAGAGAGAGAGAGAGAGAGAGAGAGAGAGAGAGAGAGAGAGAGAGAGAGAGAGAGAAAGAGTGCACGTGCGGTTCGCCCTTCGACGCCAACCACGCCATGACATGCAAGACGGGAGGCTTCGTCTGCATGCGCCACGACGAGGTGAGAGACGTGACTGCGGAGATGCTGAGCGAGGTGTCCCGTGACATCAGGGTGGAGCCTCCCCTCATCCCCACAGGTGGCCGCAACTTCTCACTCCAGTCCACTAACTCTGCCGACGACGCTCGCTTGGACATCAGTGCAAGCGGATTCTGGGCACGGGGGCAGCGGGCCTTCTTC
>NW_028234442.1:11236508-11246508 GCF_977035675.1 Penaeus japonicus
CTCTCTATCCCCCTCCATCTCTTATTCTTCATCCCTCTCTCCATCTTCCCGTCCTCCCTCAACCCTTGATCCTTGTCCTTTTCTCTTCCTCTCTTACTCAACTTTAGCTTCCTTTCCCTCGCTCTATCTCTCTCTTTCTCTCTTTTTTCTCTTTCTTTCTCTCTCTCTCTCTCCGTCCCTCTCCCCTGCGTCCCCCACCTTCCCTGCCCATTTTTCTCCACCCACTCTCTCCTCCCCACACGCATTCATCCACTTCCCTCCACCCCCTCACCATTTCTCTCCACCCACTCTCTCCTTCCCCCCTCCCCCTTCCCTCCCTCCCCCGATTCCCTCACGCAAAAAGTGCCGGAAGTGCTCAGCCCATCTCGATTCGTCCCTCGAACCCGGTCATCCCGCGACCGCGCAAGCGACTCGACAATCAGTTCGATGCTGCACCCGACGATGTTGCGCCCGGGAGAGAGCCTCGCACATGAAAAGTTGAATTGCTCATACAAGTAAAACTCCAAATTTGAAGAAAAAAGAACTACCGAGTCCGCCAGCATCTCTACGAAGTTCATTTCCGTAAATACATTTTAACTCACAATGCTGTCTTTATTGCGTTGTAAATTTTCATAAACAGCTCGGGAAGAGAGCTCCTTCCGTGAATTCGGGGCTAATTTTCCCCTAACAGCGTATTATTTGCAACTTACAAGCTTCATAACAGCGGATTCCAAAAATATATATCCAGAACTGAATAAATTTAAATAAACAGCAACAAAAATAAAATGTGGAAAATACATTACATTTCATTGACGCGAGAAAGTCCGTCAGAAATAAACGCTTAATCAACGAACTGGCTCCCTGGAGTTTGCAAAGCGACTGCAGAGTACATGGCAGTCCTTTGGGTTGGAATCCGTCGCTTGAAATATTGGCGAGTCAATTCCCAACAAATTGAGTAATGCCGCTTAAGATTCCATCAACTAAGCTGCAGTATTACACGAAATACTATAGGTAGTAAAAGATGCCTTAGCAATCTATGACAGCCATCGCACGGCACACTGTGAAATATATAGAGAAGATGCTATTAAAAGATACAGAGTGACAACTCGACATGCAACACATCAAAGCGAGAGACACAACCATAAATTTTATCGCGCAATCACAGAGTCACTTGGGGTGCTGCGCCCTCCCTCCTCCCCCTCCCCTCTCCCTCTCCCCCTCGGGTCCGAATGAATTGCGAGCCATCTGAGTGCCAACTTGACCTACGCCAAAAAACTTGAAGACGAGCAGCTAAAGGCATCGCGAACCCTGCTGACCAGATCTTGCCATGAGGAGCTGAAAAAACCACGGAGGGATCAATAACATGACAGTTCACGGGCGATCTCACTGGCTCTTCTCCAGCGCTGCTCTTGGACGGACGCACGCACGCACGCACTCACATCTCTTCATCTTCTTCCTTTTGAGCGACGAGAGAGGGGAAAATTAAATGCTCTTCCTATATTTGCAGGCTACCTTCTCTCTCTTCCTGTTCTGAACCGCACCTGCCGCTGTATCTGTGCACCCGCGGGCCATCACCCTCAGGTCGTCGATTTTCTTCTGATAAAGAGCAGAAATAATAAAGGAAAATGTTATTCTTTTCAGTCTTTATTGACCATAAAGAGTGTATAAACAAACAGTACGTATTCACCAGTATATCTAAAGCATACAGAACCGAAATTTTAAAGGTGATACATTTTTCTTCATAACCGATATTAGCTACTCACTTGCTGCGATAATTACAAATAATTAGAAAACTTCCCTACTTTTCCCCTTGGACTCGCCTCCCCCCCCCCTGGAAATTACTTACGGCCCCCTCCTCCTGGTTAAAAGAGTCACAGGTTTACCCTCTTCCTCTTTCCCATCTTCTTCCTGTCTCATTCGATATTTGTGAGCCTCTTTCTGTCTATATATCATCTGGGTGCCCACGAATCAAATAAAACCACGCGATTTACATAATTCAGTCAACTAAAATACATGAATCTAATCAATCTTTAATATATAGCATATAATATAATTATATCAAAATATATGTCACTAATTATAGACTTTCTAGTGTTTGTGCAAACTATGTACAAAACAGCCCAATATACTGTATATTCAGAAAAAATCTGCATGTGAACAGTAACGGTAGAGTTATACTGTTATAAAAATATGTTTGGATGACAGCAGTGTTGTATAATTCAATCAAAATTAAAGGAAGTTGATTTAGAAACTTCTTAGTGCCCCCTGATGTAATGCAGAAGATACTCAGTAACACTATCAAAAATTTTGACTATACAGTAGTATTGTGCTGTGCAGAATTGCCTCATAACCTTTTGACGCTATTGTAATTGGAAATATTACCTTATTAATAGTACAGCACAAAACTGTTACATTTAATAATAATCCTTATAATGATGATGACAATAATAATAATAATAATAATAATAATAATAATAATAATATGACAATTAATGAAATATATTTTCATCATGTTTAAAGCTGATCTGAGAAACTAGACTTCATTCAGAGTGTAAACCTCGAACCAAAGAATCTTCTATGATTGAATCAAAGCGCCCGGAAATGTCTTACTTCAAATGCTGATTGAAGTTGAATTCAAATTATAAATATTTGGTTTAAATGTCAAACATCAACATTTTTGGTTCTAAAAATCGGATTTTTTCAACCCTGATACAATATTCATACATATATATACATATACACGCGTTCACATACCTCTCTCCCTCTCTTTCTCTTTCTAACAAATATAATCTATAATCATATATATATATATATGTATATATATATATATATATATATATATATATATATATATATATATATATTATATATATGTTTGTTAAATTAATAAACGCGCTGATAAATACATACGTTTCACTTTAATGAAATTAAATATCCACTCGAAAAATGCAAATTAGAATAGTTGCCACGCTGAACTCTCTTGAAACATAAAAATTCCGTTGTATTAACAGATATTTCCTTGATATTCTTCTCATCATTACTCCTCTTCCAAGTTCTGTCAACAAGTTCCTCTATGTCTGTTTGTCTGTTTGCTTTTCTCTCTTTATCCTTCCTCTTTTCTCTCTCACTTCTCCCTCTCCCTCTCCCTCTCCCTCTTCCTCCCTCTCTCTCCTTATCCAACTAACAAATATTCCCCACTATTCGGCATTCTCCAACATCCACACCGATCAACTCCGCCTCTACCCGCATCCTTAAGGTCAGCTTCCTCACCTGCCTAAACCGACCTCCAAACTTCATTTACTTCCTATCTCGTCGGCAACTTCCCTGGAAAAATTAAGTTGTCCAAAGAAAGAAAAACGAAATCAGCATTTTTCCTTCTCCCTTTCACTTCGCTCCTCCCAGCACTCTCCCTCTCGTTGGCCTCCTTCTCTCCCTCTCATTGGCCTCCTCCTCTCCCTCTCACTGGCCTCCTCCACCTCGGTTTCCCTCACCCACGCCCTCTCCCTGAGCCACACACAGGGAGGAGGCGACGTGGAAGGCATAACCTCGGCAGCGAGCGACTTATTTCCTCACCTTCCGAATTTTAGTACCTTGATAAGGTCGCGGCTGCCTTCGCCACGTCGAACCTCGGTACAACGGCGGATGACCTCGATATAGCGTCCCCAATTTACCTTCCCGTTTGATCTTTGTGATCCGTCAGCGCTCGCCTAAAACAAGCCGGGAGCTTCCATCCATCCATCTTTCTCGCCGTCCATCCTTCTCTGCTTCTCTCTCTCCTTTGTTGCTCTCTTTCTTTCTTCTTGTTCCGCGTTTCTTAAGAATGTGAATGCATATCTGCTATTCTTCTCTTTTCGCCTATCCCCGTTCCCCTTTTAGGCCTCCCGTCCCAGGCCGTCTCCTGGGCTGGACAGATCCCGTCCTGCAGGAGGAACGGTGCGAGCGCAAGGGCACCCACCGGGCCGCCAGATCCCTCGACTCGTTAACCTTTACGCGACAATGGCGAACCCTCCCCCTCCCCTGCGCTCCCTTCCCCGCCCCTCTCCCCCCGTATCTGTCCCATTTAGTCCAACTGCAATTTCCTAATGTGCCATTTAAACTTAGCGGGCAGAGGCGCTACATCCCCGTTACAAGGGCGTTACGGATGTTCCTGACAACGGGTTACCATCCCGGGTGAGACACGAGCGGGAGCGAAGGACTCTCTCCCAAAAGAAATAATTGCGAGGCCTAACTCCGAGATTCTATATTCATGTTCTTCTCTCTTGATCGCCGTCAGACTCACTCGCTGAGACGCCATAGAGATTCAATGACAGTATATCAGCGCCCCCTCCCCTCCCCTCCCCTCCCTTTCCATCCTGCTATGCGGTGCTGTGGTGGCGTTGCGTTCTTGGCTGGCAATCTTGCTGACCCGGCCGGGTTCATCCCCCGTGCCAGTGAATGGAAACCCGGGCCATTCCTTGCACACAGGGGGTAATTTAGAATCACAATAAACATACAGCCACAATTTGACTTGCAGTCACAAAAGCCTGTTACCATCCCTAAATTATCATTATTATTATTATTATCCTCATCCCTCATCCCGACGGCGCCTCGCTCTGCAAATACCGCAGGACTCGCTGCAAGGGAACGAGGCCTTAGCGTATTAGCTGCCATTACAGGCTATAAACTCAAACCTAAGGAGTGCATGAATGCCCCATCCAGGCAACGCCAGAGCGGCCATGAAAATATCCAGCATCTCCACGGCATCACCACCACCAGCACTCGGCCTCCTTTACCCCCTCCCCCCTCCGCCCCGCCCCGCCCATCGCCACCACCGGCACACAGCCTCCTTTACCCCCCTCCCCCCGCCCCTCTCAAGTGCGGTCGGGGTCGCGGCGGCATTGATCCCGGCGACACTCAAGCATCGCCCGGGGGTCGGCCGCCACCTCGCATAATCTCCCAAGATAATCACGAGAGCTCCCGGGTGACCTCTCCACACGCCCGCGACCTCCAGGGTGGGCGTGCGGGCGGGCGGGCGGGAGGCCATGTGATGATCATCCGGATCCTCATTCTCTCTTATCCTTATCCGGAGCTCTTTTATCTTTATCCGGATTCTAGTTGTTATCTTCTCGACCGGAGTCAACGTTTTACTCTTTACACATTAGATTTTCTTTCGCGGTTATATCTTCTCTTCAGAATTCGGATCTTGCTTCGTTTTTTATTCGGATCTCTTTTCTGACACCAACTCAGCGACCGATGCTTCAGAAGCACGCCGCCGCGTCCTGAGAGTCACGCCCGCAGAAGACGTAAAGTATCCCTCCACAAATTATAAATAACTTCAATTCCCTCCGAACAACTTACAACTTCCAAAATGGTCATTCAACGACTTACACGAGACCGCATTACACCGTCCTTAAGTCTCGTAAAAGCGAGATATGACGGTCAATTCTCCTCGCGGGCGAAAAAAGTTTCTATTCTCTCCCTTGTCAAGTCCCCGGGATCATTATAATACGCAAAAAGGCGAGGAGAAGAACGCGGAGACAGAACACCCCATTGCGATGTCTTGGAATATCGGAAGAGCAAGATTACCGCTTCACCGCAATGCTGGATCGGGAACGAAGGAACGGGAATCGACGTCGAACTTGACGGGGGACTTGCCACAATGCACTCGTTCCTCGCTCGTCAATCATCGTTCATCGTTTCCTTTTCTTGTTCCTCGCGTGTCGCTGCTTCGTCCGCACGAAAGACCTTACCGACTGACCGCCCGACGTCCCGATTCCCAGCCGCAACATGTCCCGACCCCATCCAACGCCCCCCCGAGCGGCCAGCCAAAGTGAGAAAACACGAGTCCCGTTGGCGGTCGCCATCGTCATCCGGTGGGACGACCGCTGGACGACCCTTGGAAGCCTCTGACAAAATCTCCATAATGATAAGAGGGATTCACAAGGGATCAACATCTTGCTGAAGGGACGGGAGGAAGGAGGGAGGGGGAGGGAGAGAGGAGGAGGAGGAGGAAGAGGCAGGGAAGTAGATGGAGAGGAGAGGAGCTGGACATGGTAAGACGGGGAGGAATGGACGGAAGGAGACGGAAGGAGACGGAGGGAGAGGGAAAGGGAAAGGGTGAGAGGGGAGAGATCAAGAGAGCGAGCGAGAGAGAGAGAGTCAAACTAGATAGACAGTATGAAAACCTCTCCCCAGGGCGGCCCCATCCCGAGCCGAGGATACGGGCGGTCGAGCGGAGAGGCCATTGCTCCTTGAGGATCGACGTAGATCCGTCGACACGCGGCAATGGCGGCGTCCAATTATCCCGGAGACTCACGCGAAGACATGATTGGCGACGCTGAAGAGAAGGAGAAATGTCGCGGGAATGCACTCGCTCACGGAGGGAGACCAGGGCACTCCCTTGAGATCCCGCCTGCGACCTCTAGCCCTTAGCCTCTAGCTGGCTCTCTCTCTCTATCCTTCTGTCTCTGACTCTATCCCTCTATCCCTGTCTCTCTATCTTTGTCTCTATCCCTCTATTTCTGTTTCTATCTGTCTCTCTTTATTTCTCTGTTTCCGTTTGTCTCTCTCTATCCCTCTGTCTCTCTCTCCATCTCTCTTGTTCTTTCTCTCTCTCTTTCCTTCTCTTCCTCTCTTCTCTCCTTCTCTATTTTATACTTACAAAGGATATAAGCTATTCCTCCTGATGGTGGTGGTGATGGTGACTACTGATGATGGTGATGGCGACTGACGATGATACTGATGACTGATGATTAAAATAAAGATTAAGAACGTGAAAAGCATTAAGACGACGAATATATGGAAGCACAACAAAATGAGGAGGAAGAAGAAGAGGAAGAAGAAGAAGAAGAGGAGGAGGAGGAGGAGGAGGAGAAGGAAGAGGAAGAGAAGGAAGAGAAGGAGGAGGAGGAGGTGGTGGAGGAGACGGCAGGAGGAGATGGAGAAGAGGAAGAAAAGGCCGACAGAGTGGCGGGCGGGAGGAGCCGGAGCGGGTCGGCCTTAAGCCCAACGTGACGATCCGCTCAAACTAGGTCACACACACAGGACGGGGAGCGGGGGGAGGAGGGAGGGAGAAAGGAGGGAGGAAGGAGGGAGGAAGGAGGGAGGAAGGAAGGAGGGAGGGAAGGAGGGAAGGAGGGAAGGAGGGAGGAAGGAGGGAGGAAGGAAGGAAGGAAGGAGGGAGGGAGGGAGGGAGGGGAGGGAGGAGGAGGGAGGAAGGAAGGAGGAGGGAGGAGGAGGGAGGAAGGAAGGAGGAGGGAGGGAGGGAGGAAGGAGAGAGGGAAGAAGGAGGGAAGAAGGGGGAGAGGGTGAGAGGGAGAGAAGAGTAGGAGGGACGGAGGAGGGAGGGGATGGAATGGGAGAGGATGGGAGGGGAAGTGAAAAAGGGGAGGTAGGGAGAAAGGGGGTGGGAGGAGAAGTGACTGATAAGAAGGAAGACGAGGAGATGGAGGCGGAAGAGGAAGTAGAGGACGAAGTGGAGGCGAGAGGAGGAGGGGGGAGACAGAGAGAGAGGGATGGGGGGAGGAAGATGCTGACAAGAAGAATGAGAAAGAGGAAGAGGATAATGAAGCGGGACTGAAGAAAAGATGAAGACGAAAACGAGGGAAAGGATGAGAAGTGGGAGAAGCTTTTCAAGAGGAGAGACTTGGATACGAAGAGTGCGTGGGAGAGAAGAGGAGAGGAAGGAAGAGGTGAGGAGTAGGAGGGGAGGAAAGGAATGAGAGGAGGGTAGGAGTGAGAAGAAAGAAGGGAAGAGGGAGGTGTGATGAAGGTGGTGGTGGGAGGGAGGAGGGAGGAAGGAAGGAGGATGAGGAACGGGAGAATAAAAGAGAAAAGAAAGGGAATGGGGAAAAGAGAAGATAAATAAGAAAAAGAAATTTCGAACAGCAGAGGAAAAATAAAAGAGGACGCAATAAATAAGATATCGAAGCGGAAGTAAATGAGAAGGAAGATAATAAAACTGAAAAATAACGCGCCAGAAATATGACAAGAGTCGAAATAACGAAATTCAAATGGAAACGTAAAAAAAACTCGACTCAGAGCAAATGAGACGCGAAAGAAGAATCGGGAGACGAATGCAGAGAGTTAAAAAGAAAAAGAAAATATGAGAAAAAAATGAATAAATGGATGAGAAATGAACGCAAGAGACGAAGGAATAATGGATATAAGAAGTAATGCGAAGCGAATTAGGGAGAGAATGTGATGAAGAGCGAGAGAGAGAGAGAGAGAGAAAAAAAAAACGACAAAGAGAAAATCTGCGAAAAGAGAAAACGGGATGAAGAAAACGAAATGAAAGAAAACGAGAGAATGTGGAAGAAAACGCGACAATAAAGTCACAAAAGGAGCGGAAACGCGCGAAGGAAAACGGGAAGTTACAAGAGCAATTTATGAATTATGGAAAACTCCGCGAAGACGTCTGGACTCGGAGGAGGAGGTTCAAGGGAGGCCGGTGGAGGGCGAGGAAGAGAAAGAGGAGGAAGAGGAGGAAGAGGAGGAAGAGGAGGAAGAGGGGGGAGATGGGGAAGAGGGGGAAGAGGAGGAAGATGGGGAAGAGGAAATGGAGGAAGATGGGGAAGAAGAGGAAGGGGAGGAAAAGGAGGAAAAGGAGGAAGAGGGGGAAGAAGAGGAAGGGGAAGAAGATGAGGAAGAGGGGGAAGAAGATGAGGAAGAGGGGGAAGAAGATGAGGAAGAGGGGGAAAAGGAGAAAGAGGACGACGAAGACGATGATGATGAAAAGGAGGAGGAGGAGGAGGAGGAGGAGGAGGAGGAGGAGGAGGACGAAGAGGATGAAAAGGAGGAGGAGAATGAGGACGAGGACGAAGAGGAGGAAAATGAAGAGGAGGAGGAGGAAGAGAGGGAAGAGAGGGAAGAGGAGGAAGAGGAGGAAGAGGAGAAAGAGGAAGAGGACGAGGACGAAGAAGAGGAAAAGGAGGAGGAGGGGGAGGAAGAGGGGGAAGAGGAGAACGATGTCGTAGAGAAAGAGGAAGAGAAAGAGGAGGAGGAGGAGGAAGCGGTATAGGAGGAAGAGGAAGGAGAAGGAGGAGGAGGGAGGAGGAGGAGGAGTAGGTGAAGGGGGAGGAGGAGGAGGAGAAAGAGGAGGAGGAGGAGAAAGAGGGAGGAGGAGGAGAAAATGGGAGGAGGAGGAGAAAATGGGAGGAGGAGGAAGAAGAGGGAAGAGCAGGAGGAGGTCGAGGAGGAGGAAAATCGCATTCATGTTGTAATCACTGTAATAACAATCAAAGCAATAGTAACAGCATGATTCGCAGCGTCACTGAGGGAGGATGAGACGCCAGTAAAGGGAGGCAGCAGTGCCAGTGGCCGCAGCATCACTAATTGTGTAGAGAACTGCTAATAAGGAGTATATGTCAAAGATGAGCCGTCATCTGTCGCTGTGGCTCTCTCGGTCTCCCGGAAGTCGCAAAAGATCACGGGTCGGAGTGAATTCTACAAAAAAGTGTTTTGTAATACTCCTTCCCCCACCCTCTCTCTCTCTCTCTCTCTCTCTCTCTCTCTCTCTCTCTCTCTCTCTCTCTCTCTCTCTCTCTCTTTCTCTCTCTCTCTCTCACACACACACACACACTCTCCCTCCTCCTCCTTATTTATTAGCTGGTATCTTTTCTCGTCGTAATTTTGCCGGGATTCGGAAATGAAAGGCCATCAGGAGCATCTTCTCAGCGGACGAAGGACGAAGAGGGCGGGGCGATCGATCCTGGGGGAGGGTTGGGTAAGGACGCATCCAGACTAAAGGAAAAATACGACAGGAAGGCCAAGTAAATGTGGAGTTTAAACATATATATGAATGTATGATATGTACGTGTAGTGATATATTATGTATAGAATTATATTATATATTTATTTATTTATATAGATTATATTTATATATTTTATATATAGATATATATATATATATATATATTTATATATTATATATATATATATATATTGATCTATATATATATTATTTATACACAAATATACACAAATATGTGCTGTGTATATATGTGTACATACATACATACATTCTTACTTACTTACATCATAC
>NW_028234442.1:11266508-11276508 GCF_977035675.1 Penaeus japonicus
GCCGGAGGAGGAGGAGGAGGAGGAGGAGGAGGAGGAGGAGGAGGACGCAGACGGCGGTGTCTTGGCAACTTCCTTCGACCTTTCCTGTCTTTCCTCTCGGCAGACAAACAGTTCCCCGAAGTCTCATAATAACGGTAATCACTTCTCCCCTGCCTCCCCCCCCCGTGCCACCTCGCCGCGCATATATGAAAAAGAAAACTTTCATTCTTCTTTATTTTTTTCAGATTTTTTGGTTTGTTCACTTTTCTTTTTAAATAGAATATATCTTTCTCGGTTATATCGGTGTATGTATTCATAGATTTGCTAAAGACGGTTAAAAAGATTGTCCGAGGTCATCTGTACGAGGGAGCAGGCTCGCGGGAAGATAGTCACGCGACGATCCAGAATCACGCATCTATCTGTGGTAATACGATCATAAAATACCCGACCGCGTGGCAACAAATATTTCCGCAATGTGTAATCATATCAGTATCACTAATTCGTGTCATAAAACAAACACACAGGAAAATAAACACACAAAGACACAGATATAGTCACTGACACACACACACACACAAAAAAAAAAGAGGTTTGGCAGAGTCCCCGCCATGCCTCCTTTGGTTAAAGCCACTTTGATTCCCGGTGTGATTTACATACGCCACATGTGCGCTTCATCCGGGACCCAGCCCGACCTTCGCATCCCATAAATAAACATGCAATCCAATAGAGTGATAAAATATTTAGCAAAATGGGTAATAATCCTCCTGCGCCAATTATCTCCCCCGAGCCGGACGCCAGCTGCGGCCAGATGGCGTCAGGTGAAGGGGCATTTACCTGAAGAGCAGCGACGCCACCTGCGGTCTGTTTACCTGACAACGCGCGCCGTCAGCTGGTCCTCCAATTAAACACTTACCTGAAAAGAAAAGAGAAAAACATTTAAAAAAACGTTTTTGAAAACTACTCACACCAAGAGAAGAGATCGCGTCGGGATTATTGCTGGAGGCGCAATCAAGATAATGGAATTAGGGATATCGCAATAATCATGACAATGATGTAGACGACAATGCAAATACGTTATATAATACTCCAGACAATTACCTTTACAAACGTACTTTGTCAATAGAAATTATACAAAGAATTTTTGCCGTACGACCGAGCAACATTGCAAAATTAAACAAAACTCACTGGAAAAAAAATTGTGTTGTACATGTACATTTAGACATTCCGGCGTACACGAGCGCTCGTGCGCTTCATATTTCAAGACTTTGTGAACGGATACCGCTTCCGTATGCGTGTAGAATATTACTTCAATCTAGCGCACAGAAAGAAACATTACTAATTTACTTCTAGAGGCTGCACACAATGTATACACGTCCACGACATGCTAGCCAGAGCGCGCCCTTGCGTGCTGCATGACCGAAATACACATCAATTTGGTCGGTGTAAGACCGGACAGGAGTGAAGGCCAAGCAAGGACTGATGGCCATGAATATTCATAACCTTAAAAGTCAGCAAACTGCCGCTCGCCGTGGCAAACAGTCGCCCGAAATACCTTCATTTCGAAAGAACGATTCAAAGGCACAAAAATTGTCCCATCAAGACAGACATTTGAGCCCCAGGAAAATGAGCCTGTGCACTGACACATGATGGACGGATGGAAATCGGATTGAAGCAAACCTCGACTGTCCAATTGATTGCAGAAAAGAAAGAGAAAAATACGCCCTAGATACATGAGTAAATGTTATCAACCCAGCTCACTTTTATCGGGACATACTAGTCAGTTGAGTCAATGTTATTTTATTGACTCTCTCTCCCGGAAGCAAAGTGAGTGTAAACGCAAGTAGCGGAAGTGACCTTCTCCTCTTGCTCCGTCCAGATCCTCATATTTCCTCGTCTTCGTCTTCGTCGTCGTCTTCCTTTTCTTCTCCCTACCTTCACCACTCATTTATATTCGTTCGTCTTCCATCCCGGCCTCCTTCCGTGCCCCCTTTCCAAAAAAAAATTTCCCCTCCCTCTCCTTTATCCTCGTCTTTCTCAGTTCCTTCCCGTTCCCCAATCAAACCACAGCCAACTCTCGAGTCCTAAGTAAACACCTCTCCCTATATACTACTCCAATAATCAACTGTGGGGACACCACGTTGTGTAGGGGCTACTAAAATCACCAAGACTTTAACTACTAGAACTAGTACCAGCGCTACCACCACGGGTGCTACCATTCCCACTGCTCCTGTTGCTATTATGACTACCAGGGATATAACTATTGTAACCAATCGTAACTCAAATATCACCACTACCATTACTACAACCACGACTAGTTTCAGTTATACCAGTGCCACATCGGCATCCCCACCGCCGCCACCAGTGATAATGACATTTCCACGTTTTCCACTTGGGTGTCTTGTCACGATTCCTCCTCACGCTGAAGAACTGGTTGCTTCGGCGCGAGAGAACAGCTGGCGAGGTAGGCTTAAAAGGGGCTCGAACCGCGTCGTCTATTTGGGTCCGACTCGTCCAACTTGAGCTTCGGGAGACTTCTAAATTTACTCGAGAAACTGAAACAAATCGATAGCAACCTTGCCTGCATGAAGTATGGCGTGCTACCTCTCCCCTCCCCTTCCTTTCCACCTCTCCTTACCCCCTTCCCTTCTTCCCCTCCCTTTACCTCTCTCTCCATCCCCACCTTCCCCTCCTACTACATATCAGATGCACGGTTTATTTTGCTCTCCCTTTCATCCGTAGTTCCTTTCTTTATTTGTCTCTCTTTTAGCCTTTCGAGTTCGTCTCATTTTCTATTTTCTCACACTCTCGGTTCGCCACACGTGTTTGTTATCGTTATCTCTTTTTGTTATTTTTTCTAATACCCATCTAATATTATGCTTGGCGCTCTCTCTCTCTCTCTCTCTCTCTCTCTCTCTCTCTCTCTCTCTCTCTCTCTCTCTCTCTCTCTCTCTCTCTCTCTCTCTCTCTCGTGCTAATGTCAGAAGTATTCGATTACTTTTATCACTCTCGCTCTCTATCTCTTCCATCTCTCCATTCGCTCTTCTCCCTCTTCCTCCTCCGTTCCCATATCGATGTTTCCTCACCTTCTCTCCCCCTCCCGTCATCCTCCCATTTCCATCTACCTACCTTTTCACACACACACAAAACTCTTTCTCTTTCTTTGTGTCTTTCTCTTCTCTTCCTTCCCCTCCCGTAGTCAAATGACTCGACTCTGATTCCTTCCAACACCCCCTCCCCTTCCCCCTCCCCCTCAACCCTCATCCCACCCCTCCGACCCTGCTCTTCTCGGCGCTGACAGCCTCCCGAAATTAATCCGGGGTCTACTGTTGCTTGTGTTGCAATAGTCACGATCCGCGCCAACGCCTCGCCGGCCTCCTCCTCCTCCGCCGCCGCCGCCGCCGATGATTAGCAACAAGAAAGGGATTGAGTTCGTGGTCTCGGCCGAAGAAGCGCCTTGGCGTCGGATTGCCACTTCCCCTTTGGAGCGTTGGCACGTTCACTAATTAACTCCTTTCATTGCCATCCGCTCGCCCCCCCCTTCCAATAGGTAATATCCTCAAAAGCCTCCTTATCATGTGATGAATGCAACTTTAGAAGCGAAGCCACTTGTAAACAACTTTCGTTTCCTGATTTCCTCCTCGGCTTTCCGGCTGCGGCGACGTGCTGGAATTACGCGCTGTCGTCTTCCCTCACTGAATGCTTACCTAGACCTAAATCGGCTGGAAAAAAAACGAGCGTCAAAAATAGAATGGGAATTTAGTTGGCGATGCTTACTCCGACCAGGTTTTGTATCTTTCTAATACTGTCAGACTGGAGCTTGCTGTAGTGGCGCGTACCTCTGACACCCTGAGAGTACACGCAACACAAAGCCAATTCTTAATACTTTAAAATTCATTGTTCCTACAGCTGTCAGTATTCCCGGTAGACTCATCATTTTCATATTATTGTTATTTCTGTTGCTTATATTTGTTAATTTACCTTTTGCGTTATCCCGTACAATTTAGTAAGGTTTCTGCACTGCCACTCTTGTAACTGCTAACAGAGCAAACATTCCCATTGAAGTCTAAGCGCGGCAGATTCCAGGCCGTGTCACACTTAGGCAGCTAATGAGGCCATTAGCTCGAGCTTCGCTCCGTTGCTGACACGGGGGGGGGTCCCCTCCTCCCGACACACACGAGGACGCGGCCTGACAGGTCTAGCCTAGATCCTAGTTTTTGATGCAAAATCTAGCACAATTATAATTTGAAGGCGGTGGTTATCAAAAGACGAATCCGTGACATATTAGCAAAGGTTCCCAAACCTTGAAGGAAATTGTAAACAAGAACTTCCTAGAGCAGAATTAACAGTAACCTCGCTTTCTCCACTCGAAATCATTGTCAAGTGACAACATCGTAACTATACCTAACAGGGGTTCTCACTTCTGAGAATCTGGGCGCACTATTTCCCGCTGCCTAACATAAGGAAGGGCCCCTCCGCTGGGTAATGCGATTTATTCGGTCCTTCGCTGATTAGCTAATCCTGCTGTTCACAGGGTACAGTCTGGTTCTAGTTCTGAGCTTAGTATTCCCGATGGCATTTCTATATAACTCGGGTCAGACACTATTGCACAATTCCACTGTAAGGCGCATTCTCGAATCGAAGCCGCTGTAAATATAAAGTCAGTGAGCCGTGACCCAGACAATAATGACTCGGCATGTACAAATTCTCTGGTCTCCCCCTTAATCTCATGATGATTTAAATCTCTTGTTAAGAAAAGAAAGAAAAAAAAACGTATCAAACCTAAATAATTAGTGAAAGCGCGCCCGGGGCTAGAGCTCGAGCCCCAATATCGATGGCAAGGACCCAAACAACTGCTTCTCATCGGACTAAAGAGCATCCCACGCATTAGCCCAACGACCTTTACCCATGCGACGCTATTATCACTGATGGAGAGGCACTCGCCGGCCACGACCGCTCCGGAACGACCCTCGAATAACAGCGCAGCCAAAGTTCAGCCGATAAATCAATCTAACATGCCTTTAGAGATTGCGAATGCACTTTCAACTCCGCAAACCAAAGCGTGGGAATCCTTGCAGGCGACCGCGGGTGCGACCTGCCAGGCTTCCCCGCTGCCTCGACCTCCCTCTTCTCCCGAGCGTCAAGCCCGAGGCTATAATCTGGAGCCTTTGACCTGGACTGAAGGTGGTAGGACTTGGGGAACCGTCTTGTCGTCCCGGCCTACGGACTTGCTGGGTGCAAGGCACTCATTGGAGGCGCCAGAGGGGAGAGGGGTTGATGGTACGGCTTTCGGCATTCGTTTTCTTGCGCGTCGCTCCTTCAGAACTTGGCAACTTGCTTGTCCACTGATTCCGAATCTTGCGAGATCTTACGCGACCCGCTCGCCGCCGCTCCATTCCCGGGAAACAATGCTCAGCTCGCGAGGCAACAGGTCCTTCTCACGCCCTGGTGATTATAACGCAATTGCACGCGAACCAATCGTAATAATTACCATTCGGAAACTCCGCTGCTGAGACTGGCTGCTTCTTATAGTTCGACCAAGGAATAGCAAAACTAAAAATAATTAATAATAATAATAATAATAATAATAATAATGATATAATGAAAATAATGATAATTATAAAGATAATAAGTAACAATAACAAGAATAATCAATATGGCCATCAATATGAATAATAATAATGATTAGTATTACAAAAATAGAAGTGATAATGATGATGACAATGGTAATACTAATAATGATAATGAAAATGACATCTCGACACTTCCCCAGTGCTCCAACGGTGTCTGTCAATCCAGCAATCTATTAGACATATTCTAACAACCCATTGGAATTCAATTAGCAGTCTCCTAGTAACCTATTAGAACTTTAACAGCCATCTAGAAGCAGTTTGTTAGAAATCTACAGGCAATCTATTAGAGTAACTCACTAGCAATCAATATACCATCAATTCCCAAGGAATAGATTAGCAATCTATCAAAAATGTACTACAGCAAAATAAAATAGCAATCTACTCTACGAGCATTCTCTTAGCAACCTACTGGCAACGTTGCAGAGTCGGCGGCGGTAGACCTCCCCTTCCATCGGACAAACATTACCCGCGACAAAGAGGTCCGACAATTACACCAAAAAATGCAATCCGATTTACCCCTCGGCTCCTGAAAACAAGCTCCCCTCTTACCCTCTTTTCCTCCTCCTCTTCCTCTCCACGCTCCTACTCTATTACCCTTTCCTCTTTCTCTTTCTCTTCGCCCCGCCCCCCAATCCCCACGCCCACCCTCTTCCCCGTCCACCTCTGTACACTCACTTTGATGGCGCACACCATTTCCTTCTTCCTTACTCCTCCTGCTCCCCTCCTCCCCCTTCCCTTCGCGGGTTTACGAGGTTTTAGTGTTGTGATCTACTGTGCCTTATCTTTCTAGCATTCTTCTAGTTTTCTACCAATTCTCCCCTTTCCCTCTCGCTCCCTCACGCAATTGTATGTGTATGTGTATGTGTGTGTGTGTGTGTTTGTGTGTGTGCGCGCGCGCGTGTGCGTGTCTCGTCCACCACCTATTTCGCTCCCCTCCATTTCAACCCGAAGAGCTATTGGACCCCCCCCCCGTTCCCATAGCAATGTTCGCTCCGCAACTAATATCAAGCAATAACACATGGCTGGAGAAAATCAAAAGTGTCGGCGCTGGCTTTTGTGCTCCTCGGAGGGCAACATCGATCATCCCTCGTCAGCCAATCACGTTACATCGTGCAGGTGCAACAGCCAATGAAAAGCTCCAATGACGATGACAACGATAATGATGACCAAGTTTCAGGCCGGCCACGGTAGAGGGGAGGGGGGGAGGGGAAGGGAGGGGAGGGGGCGAGGGATCGGTACGCCCTCATTACGCCAACAGCACTGTGAATTCACGCTGAATCAAATATTGAATCAGATATTGTGAACACAGAAGCGCTCCATCCTGTGGCGCGCAGTTCAACCTCCGCTGAACACCGAATGGATAGCCAAACCAGGAGGCCGTCTGTTCATAATAGGAAAGTCGCAACGTTAAAGTGAGCTAAATTATGCAATTAACATGCTAATGATGACCTTCTCCTGCTTGCTAACAAACACATTACTGTCTAAGCTTCCGAAAAAAGTATCCCTCCTTAACAGATTTAGAAATTATGCACTTTTTATGCAGAAAAAAAGGAAAATGGTTTGAACTTTTCTCTGTAAATACATTATCAGCTTCTTGTCAAGTCAAAACTAAGTAAAAACCTTTGACCTTGCTGACCGCGTAAATCTCCATGCCGTTCATGAATTACGATCGCGGCATGCCAGGTCATACATCCTGCAAATTGCAACACAAAAAACAATATCTTATCCACTCTTTATCTGACCCTAAGAGACCGAATCTACACGCAAGGAGCTCTAGCCATCTCGATACCTTCGTTGCAGCCCAATTAGCGCATCAATACCTTAATCCAATCTCACCTCACTTCTCAAATTCAACCCGACTTGACCTCGTTCCGCGGCGTCTGCTCAATAGCCTTCCTGCCCGAAGAATATCTAATTGCATCTCGACATCCCCCGTGGTCAGGGATCTTGACTCGAGATCGGCCAGACGCCAGGGAAAGAAAATCAACTGATTTGCGTCAATCATCCGAATCCCAATCAATTAGAAACGGGAAGCGACTTCGCGTCTCCGGAATCAAGGGTGGAGAGTGAGAGAGAGAGAGAGAGAGAGAGAGAGAGAGAGAGAGAGAGAGAGAGAGAGAGAGAGAGAGAGAGAGAGAGAGAGAGAGAGAGAGAGAGAGAAAGGAGAGGGAAGGAAAGAGGGAAGGAAAGAGGGAATGGGAGGGAGGGAGGGAGGGGAGATAGAGAGGGAGATAAAGAGAGAGCAAGAGAGAGCAAGAGAGAGCAGGAGAGAACAAAAGAGAGAGAGAGAGAGAGAGAGAGAGAGAGAGAGAGAGAGAGAGAGAGAGAGAGAGAGAGAGAGAGAGAGAGAGAGAGAGAGAGAGAGAGAGAAAGAAAAAGGAGAGGGAAGGAAAGAGGGAATGGGAGGGAGGGAGGGAGGGAGGGGAGATAGAGAGGGAGATAGAGAGAGAGCAAGAGAGAGCAAGAGAGAACAAAAGAGAGAGAGAGAGAGAGAGAGAGAGAGAGAGAGAGAGAGAGAGAGAGAGAGAGAGAGAGAGAGAGAGAGAGAGAGAGAGAGAGAGAGAGAGAGAGAGAAAGGAGAGGGAAGGAAAGAGGGGAAGGGAGGGAGGGAGGGAGGGGGAAGAGGGAGAGAGAGAGAGAGCAAGAGAGAGAAAGAGAGAACAAAAGAGAGAGAGAGAGAGAGAGAGAGAGAGGAGAGAGAGAGAGAGAGAGAGAGAGAGAGGGAGAGAGAGAGAGAGAGAGAGAGAGAAAGGAGAGGGAAGGAAAGAGGGAATGGGAGGGAGGGAGGGAGGGAGGGGAGATAGAGAGGGAGCAAGAGGGAGCAAGAGAGAGCAAAAGAGAGAGAGAGAGAGAGAGAGAGAGAGAGAGAGAGAGAGAGAGAGAGAGAGAGAGAGAGAGAGAGAGAGAGAGAGAGAGAGAGAGAGAGAGAGAGAGAAGAGAGAGAGAGAGAGAACAAAAGAGAGAGAGAGAGAGAGAGAGAGAGAGGGAGAGAGAGAGAGAGAGAGAGAGAGAGAGAGAAAGGAGAGGGAAGGAAAGAGGGAGGGAGGAGAGAGAGGGAGATAGAGAGGAGAGAGGGAGAAGAGAGAGAAGAGAGGAGAGAGAAAGGGAGAGAGAGAGAGAGAGAGAGAGAGAGAGAGAGAGAGAGAATAGGAGGGAGAGGAGGAGGAGGAGGAGGAGAGGGAGAGAGAGAGAGAGAGAGAGAGAGAGAGAGAGAGAGAGAGAGAGAGAGAGAGAGGGAGAGGAGAGAGAGAGAGAGAGAGAGAGAGAGAGAGAGAGAGAGAGAGAGAGAGAGAAAGGAGAGGGAAGGAAAGAGGGAATGGAAGGGAGGGAGGGAGGGGAGATAGAGAGGGAGGGAGGGGAGATAGAGAGGGAGGGGAGATAGAGAGGGAGGGAGGGAGAGAGAGAGAGAGAGAGAGAGAGAGAGAGAGAGAGAGAGAGAGAGAGAGAGAGAGAGAGAGAGAGAGAGAGAGAGAGAGAGAGAGAGAGAGGGAGAGGGAGAGGGAGGGAGGGAGGGGGGGGAGGGAGGGAGAGAGAGAGAGAGAGAGAGAGAGAAGCAGCGACTCTCGTTAACCCATCTCCTCTTTCAACCAATCATTGACCTTAATTCGACGTCTGGAGCAGTTCTTCTTAAAAAAAAGGATGATAAGCAACACTGACGACGGGTTCTTCACCGCTTCCAAATCCTGAGGACGTGATTGGTGGGCTGACGATTGCAACGTTTTGAACGGATGACCAATCGGAACCGATGACGCGACACCATTCGGGTCCAATGAGAATTCGGGAAAGGAATAAATGCGATAAAAGAACCAATCGGGCGGAACCAAAGAGTGGACTCTTGAAAGAGGGCGGGGAAAGTGAGAGTGTGAGAGTGTGAGAGAAATAGAGTAGAAGGGAGGGAGAGATGAAGGGAGGGAGAGAGGGAAGGGCAGATAGGGGAGAAGGGGAGAGTGGGAGAAAGGGAGAGAAGGGAAGAAAGGGAGAGAAGGGGAGAAGGGAGGAGAAGGGAAGAGAGGGGGAGATAGGTGAGAGGGGCTGTGTAGAAAACTGTTCCAGCATGATGAGTAAGAGATTCAGAAAGAGAAAGAGAAAGAGAAAGAGAGTGGGGGGGAGAAGGGGGGAGAGGGGAGAAGGGGGAGAGGAGGAGAAGGAGAATGAGGGGAGAAGGGCTGAGTGTTCCAGCAAGATGAGTAAGAGATTCAGAAAGAGAAAGAGAAAGAGAAAGAGAAAGAGAAAGAGAGAGGGGGGGAGGGGGAGAAGGGAGAGAGGGGAGAGGGGCTGAGTGTAGAAACCTGTTCCAGCAAGATGAGTCCGAGATTCACCACGTCGGCCGCTGCCATTGACATCCATCTCAAGTTTTCACCTTCGAATTACAGTTTAATCAAGGGAATTGC
>NW_028234442.1:11286508-11289008 GCF_977035675.1 Penaeus japonicus
CACTCGTGCCGCATCATCACACGATGCGATCATCCTGGAGGGGAAAAGAACCATTACCACCACCTCTACATCATCCCCTACCTATCCCTACTCCTTAATCGTTGCCCCCCCCCTCTCTTCCCCCTCACTCCTTCCCTCCAGCTTCCCGCCCGCCAGGTACAGCAACCCTACAACCACGACGGAGCCTTTGTAGGACCTGTTACAAAATCAATACAGCGCCTCCCGCTCCCCTCCCAGCCCCCACCCCCACCCCCACCCCATCCCTATCCCGAGAATCATGTCATTTGTTCACCTGTGAAATCCCGTCTTGGGCTCCGTCTCAGCGGATCGCACGCGCGCGCTCCCCGGCCCCGTCCTAAGCCCGCTCGGGATCCCAAATCCCGAAAGACTGCTTGGCGTGACCTCGCATGTAAAATCCCCATCGGAAGCAGGTCGCGCGACGCCTCTTCCGCAACCTCCGTGTTCTCGCTTGTGTTCCTGTCTGTCCGACGACCCGTCTGTCCGCTCGTCTCTTGGTATGTTCTCATGTATACACACTTCCTGACCACCTCCCAGTCTGCAGATAACACCCCTTCTCCTTTCCCCTTCCTCTTTCCCCCTTTCACCTCTCTTCATCCTTCGCCCCCTCTTTTTCTTTCTTTTTTCACTTTCTCTCTATCTCTCTCTCTTTACCCTATCTTGTACGCTCCTCCCCCCCTCTCCCCCTATCTTTCTCTCTCCCTCTCCCCCCTCTCTTTCTCTCCATCGTCCTATCTCTCCCTTCCTCTTCCCTTTCTCTATCCCAATATTAACAAATTCATAGACTCTTACAAGCATATCCTTGAATAAAGCCAACAATTATCATTAGTAACAACGAATTGACAGAAGTTAGATCAATACAAGAATGATAATCATATCAATACCTGATAATCACACGGTCAATTACGCCACGATCAAAATACACCCTGAGTAAAGCACTACTTCGCCAAAGCTGACTCCTAACTCAACGCTACCGTCGACATCAACACCGAAACGCCCATCGTTCTGAGGCTCGATAACGAACTCTAACAGCTGATCAGAGTTCATTATGACAAATGTAGATAAAAGGTATAAATGAGACTCAATAATCTTCATAACGCAAGAGATGTAATTGACTCATTCCGGATTAACCCGTCATCAGAACATGTAGTCCTAATGACGGAGTAATCCGAAACGCGTCACATACACCACTAGCGCTGTAAAACTAATTCAGTCTCATTTATACCTTTTCCCTTCTAACAGCCCAAAGTAACATCGTGTTTCCTCCGTCACTCGCAAGTGGCGTGAGCGATGCAGACATTGCTATTGCAACCGTAAAAAACGTATTGGCCACTGCAAAAACGCTGTCACAATATCTACCATTAGCGATCGGACTGCTTTAATCAACGAAGTGACACTTCGGAAATTATTGTTGAATATCCACTTAAACAGTAGTCAGCTAATACTAAATTCAATCCGTTTCCGATTGCTCTGCAGTTTCAATTTACTCCGGGGAGGGTGGGAAGGGGGTAGGGAGAGGGAGAGGGAGAGGGAGAGGGGGGGAGGGAGGGGGGGAGGGAGGGAGAGAGAGAGAGAGAGAGAGAGAGAGAGAGAGAGAGAGAGAGAGAGAGAGAGAGAGAGAGAGAGAGAGAGAGAGAGAGAGAGAGAGGGAGAGAGAGAGAGAGAGGTAGAGAGAGAGAGAGAGAGAGAGAGAGGGGGGGGGGGAGAGGGAGAGAATGGATGGCTTTTTCGTGTCTATCGAATCCCTCTATTCTTGGTGATGATGACGATGATGATGGTGATTATGGGGATGGCGAATATAATGAAGGGATATAGGAGTTGAGGGGGAAAGGGAGTGGGAGAGGTACGGCGGTGAAGGGAAGAGGAAGAGGGGAAAGGAAGGGGAACAGAGAAGGAGAAGCAAGCAGGGAGGGAGGGAGGGAGGGAGCTGCGAGAGAGAGAAAGAGAGAGAAAGAGAGAGAAAAGAGAGAGAGAGAGAGAGAGAGAGAGATAGAGAGAGAGAGAGAGAGAGAGAGAGAGAGAGAGAGAGAGAGAGAGAGAGAGAGAGAGAGAGAGAGAGAGAGAGTTAGACTGAGTAGAGTTAGTGTGTGAGTGTGTGTGTGTGTGTGTGTGTGTGTGTGTGTGTGTGTGTGTGTGTGTGTGTGTGTGTGTGTGTGTGTGTGTGTGTGTGTGTGTGTGTGTGTGTGTGTGTGTGTGTGTGTATGCGCGTGTGTGTGTGTGAAATAGAAAGAGAGAGAAGGAGAAGATAGAGGGATTCACAATAGCAACCCGGAACAACGCTCTCATTTAGATCGCTTATCAAATTCTTTATGCCGGTGAAAATATCTAATTCTAGAAAAGAAACCTTTGCTTGTTCGCTTTCTCAGGACATGTTCTTGTTTTCAGGAGAGCTCGCTTGCCTGCAATTCCACAAGGCTCGGGACTTCCATCAAGGTCTACTGGAATGAACAAACGCGCCTAGTTCCCAAGAAAACTGCAGACT
>NW_028234442.1:11294008-11306508 GCF_977035675.1 Penaeus japonicus
TAATAATAATAATAATAATAATAATAATAATAATAGTAACAGCTACTACTACACTTTCAAGAACAGGTAAAAGTAGCGACTGTCAAAACATTAGCTAAAACAACAAAAAGAACAAAAAACAAGATAAGAAAAACAGCAACAAGAGGAGTGAAAAGAGCAAGAGCAATGCTACGCCATCAGGCTGACACTCCTGTATTCTAAAAATAGCCTCTTTTGAGTAGGGATAACATTTCGCTTCCCGGATGTTGCCTCGCCGCGCGCCGTCTGGGAGCGAGTGCTTCGGCTCCGTCGTCCGCGACCGCCGGAACGCGAGCAGCTGAGCAGAAGTCGAGCGCCCGGGAGGCAGATGTGCGCCAGATCGCACGTAATCGCCCAGCTGATGCTGATCGACTTCGACCCGCCATGAGTCGGCTTCCAAAAATGACATTATCTATGGCCCGCACCTGACACTCGATCCCAGCTGATCCTCCTCCCTTGAGGGCGAGAGGGACTCGGAAGCAGCTCCTCGCGCCAAGACCTCCCGACATCGCATCTGAGGCGGCGCTACACTCCCAGTGCTCGACAGGGACGTACATTCCCCAAACATACTGCGTCGACCAGCGATATATTTAGCTTTATCTCCACTAATAAATTGGGTTCGCTGCCAATTTATGCGTGGCTTTTAATCCCCTGAAGTTAAATGAAATAACCACATGGGCCTGCTCGCTCACTCTCCTGTCAGACTACATCAAGCGAGGCTACAATAACTCTTTATGCCGCCAAGCGGGAGCAAAAGAAGGTTAATCACCTTCTAGAACATTCAGCCTCAATCACGCCCTCTACCGCTGCGTGACATCCCCTTGAACGTTCCCTCATTCCCAATCATCCCCTAAGAGCGCGCGTCCCCTCACTCGGACTGTTATGAGACGCGTGGACAGGTTGGCGATGCATGTACAGCAAGGCTGAACATAGGAGAGCTTTTTGGGGGCGATGAAAAACGCAGGGCAGGGGGAGGGGGAGGGGGAGGGAGAGGGGGATCCGAGGACGAGAGGGGGACGGCAAGGGTGAGAACAAGGGCGAGACTCTGCAACGGCAGCGGGGAGAGGGGTGGAGCAGAGTAGGTGGGATGGGTTAGGTAAGGGGGGAGGGGGGGAGACACTCGGGTGTGAGGGAAGGGTTGAGCGGCTGAGTCAGCGAGGGGAAACTTCCACAAGGCCCCCCCCCCTCGCTCCCCTCACTCCACCCTGCAAACAAGGACGAGGGACACAAAACGGGGAAACAGACACACGAGAGGGGAAAAGGAAGAGAGGAGAGAGAATAGGGAGGTGGGGGTAGGTAGGTAGGTAGGTAGGTAGATAGATAGATAGATAGATAAAGAGAGAGGCAGAGAAAGAGAATGGGGGGGGGAGATAAACGCGGATGAGAAAACGAGAGAGAGAAAGAAAGAAAAAGAAAGAAAGAAAGAAAGAAAGAAAGAAAGAGAGAGAGAGAAAGAAAGAAAGAGAGAGAAAGAGAGGGGGGGAGAGAAGAAAGAAAAATAGAAAGAGAAATAGAGAATGGGAGTGGGGATTGAGGAAGGAGAGGGACAAGGAAACAGATAAAGAGGCGGATGCAACTTTTCGTGACTCGGGTTTACAACTCGACATGCAAATGATTCCTCCTGCTCTGCAACTCCCGTTCGGGACCTTTGCAATTACCGTGATTCTACTCTTTTCATGTCTTCAGTATACACGCAAATGCATAAGCGTATTCGTTTGCCTTCGCCCAATCGCTACTTGTCTACCTATGTCTGTGTCTGTCTGTCATGACTTCACCTTTACATATTCCGGTAATTCCACTCTAGGGGAATCCTTCGCCAGGTTTAAACTGTCCCCAAATATAAGTCCCAATGGCGCAATTGGAGAGAAAAATTATCTTTATACACAATTTAAATAAAAATAAGAATGATAAATTAAGTGAAAAATAAAAAGACGACACTTTTAAAACATATTAATCAAAGATAAAAATAAGAAGACAAGTAGCCCTCTGACAGAAAACATCGGCTCGTTTTATACTATTGCGAATTCATAGTTATTAGAAAAAGTCTGACAGGAATATCCTTTAATAATCGAAATACCACCAATAAGCTAATAAATTAATACATAAAAGAACCTAAGATACACGCGTAGCTCTTGGTTCGTCTGATAACAAGGTCCCTCGGTGCGTTCATTCCGAAAATAAACAAAGTGAAATATATCTACGTGTTATTGGGGGAGGGGGGTGAGGAGAGGGGAGAGGAGGGGAGGGGAGAAGGGATGGGGGTTAGGGAAGAGGAGAGGGGGTAAGGGTGTGAGGGGAGGGCGGAGAGGAAAGAGGAGAGGGGAGAGGGGGGGGTGAGGGGATGTATATATGACCCCCCTTCACACACGCACATTTCGGTCATACGATTTGTAACGTTTGCACTTCAAAGGGATTCTCTGCACGGATTGCACTTGCAAACTCAATCAAGGGGCTTTTCTGCAGAGGATTCCGACGCGGCGGGATGTTGCGAGGCCCTTGCAGATTACTCCCCGTCTCTCGCTCCCTCGATTCATACTCATTATTCCAATCATTAATCAAACGACGAAACTTAATCACGAATTATTCACAGTCCTTCCCTCCCTCGATTTCCATTCCCATTATTCCAATCATAAAACAGCGACGAAAATTAATCCCCCAGACTCTCTCGAACTTGCTCACATTTGCCTTCTTTCTCGAGACGGAAACGAAAGTTAAACGTCCGCCAAACGACTGGCATTTGCACACTCTTCCCTTGCCGTTGCACCGTTCTGCCCTTGTCTCCTAGGGTAGGAAGGTCGTCCTCGGAATGCTTGGGGCGATCTCATCTCAGGAATGCCTGGCACTGTTTGCCAACGGGGGAAATCGCGACTGCTCAAATAATTGCAATATGCATAAACGTACACCCGCAGGTCAACGAATGAACTGGTAATAATGGCACCGATGACTTTGGTGATAGGATTATTACCGGCAATGATGTAATAAGGAAAATAGTGATCTAAAAATCATTGGTAAACAAAGTAACAGTTTCATCATCATTCCTATCAGTAGGCTAATAATGGTCACACTCGTGCACGCGCGCGCGCACACTCTCTCTCTCTCTCTCTCTCTCTCTCTCTCTCTCTCTCTCTCTCTCTCTCTCTCTCTCTCTCTCTCTCTCTCTCTCTCTCTCTCTCTCTCTCACACACACACACACACTCTTTCTCTCACCACTCTCATCCTCTCTCACTCACTCACTCACTCACTCACTCCACTCTCACTCACTCACTCATTCATTCACTCTAAAACAACACTACCTCCCTCCCCCTCCCCCTCACCAACACCCGCGGCGAATCAATAGCACAACAACCCTAAGTATATCTCTTACCTTAGCAACACTGCGCGTCTATAAGAAACCGCTCAGTGTGTTTAAAATCCGCGAGTGACAGTCGCCTCAATAAACTTTGCGGGGAAGATGCGTAGACTTCGCTGCAATTCCCTCTGCAATCTCAATATCGACGTCATGACCAACAAACTGCCGACTTTTATTCGCTTCCCCTCCTTATCTCCCACTGATGCCCCTCCTCCCGCGTCTTCCTCCTGATCCAAGCGGGCAAAAGATGCACCGAGTGCCACTTGAAGGCGGGAAGCACTGGTGCGTTTCTTACAAGAGCATTATCTTCTCGAGTGGCAACCCTATATGCATAAGTGTCACCATGAAATGGAAGGGGGTGTCAATACAATAAAAGCGTCGCCACACAAGAAAATATAAAATAAAAAGGGTCACACGCCCCCTATCCCCCCAACCAAAGTATGAACACCGCCATCCCAGTGCGAGAGGCCGCGCTGCATGCAAAAGTGCCACCATGCACAATGACCGCAGCCTCGCCCCCCCCACCCACACCCCCGCAGATATACACAATACTTCTCCCCACACACCCTCCTCTCCCCTTCCCCTCCCCCCCTCCTCGTCGCCCGGCCAATAATACTAATGGCTTTTGTGTTTCCGTGATGACAATTGCTCGTTGCGTCGTGTCAGCCTGTCTTCGCCCTGTGTACACTATTACGGCGGCTTCACAGCAGCAGCCGGCCAGACGTTTCATTCCGTAGAGGGAAATTGGACGGCGGGAACACGTCGGCGTCGCGGCAACAGACGTGTGTCTATAAACCGCTGATTCAATGCTCACTCTTGGTAGGCGGGCTGCGGGGTTTCATCTAGGATATTCTTGTTTGGCCGTTCCATACTCCATTCTTACGTTGCCATTCACTGCCACTTTAACTATATCCTTCGAAACTAGGATTATTGCCACACACATCCACACCCACATCCACACACACAACCACACATACATACATACATACATACATACACACACACAAAACACAAAAAACAAAACACACAACATACACAACACACACACGCACGCGCGCACGGACGCATAAAAAGAAATAAAAAAAACGCGAAATATAAATACATAATCTGAACCGCCAGCGTGAACCCGCGAGCGGGCCAAGCCTCGCATCCTAAACAAATCTCTTGCCTGAACCATAACATAGACCGACTTTATGGCAAGCCTTTCAAGTAAAATTATAAGTGCTGTCGTCCGGCACCTGGACTTCTTGGCAAGGGCGGCACTTCATGACACTCAGCTTGGCTCCATTTCGGCCCCAACCGTCTCCATCTGCCCCTTTCATCTCCTGCTCCTATCTAATATTTCACGACTAATGGTACCAAATATTTCATGTGCGTGTGGCCCTCCCGTGTCCCCCATTCGTCTCACAACGGCCTTCCTTCTCCGTCTCCCTGGCCGTCCCTCCTGCCTTCCATCGCTCCACACACTAATCCAACAACTTCCCCAAGTTTCTATACTTCATGTATCGCTAAACAAGTCAGAAGCACGCCTCTTCTCTCAAAATTTCCCCTTTGACAAGCAAAAGAATGTCTGCATCTGTGCATTTTCCTGGCATAAACCTCTACTGCTGACTTGGGGGAAGTGCGTAAGAGAACATAAAACGTACATATACATAAATGTTCGCACGTAAAAGGAAGCAAGCACCCGAACCCACATACACACACATGCTCACTATGAAAAATCAAACAAACGATCTAACAGATCAGCACATGGCGCTCCCGAACGTGTCACACCTTGATGCCATGCACATAACGCTCTCCTTCCAACCAGAGCACCCGCTGGCAATTTCCCAAGCGTACTCTCGTAGCCTTCAATCATGTCTCTAGTCATCTTTGGAGGCAGACTTGATTCCCCAAACCTCTCGGCGATTTTCCAAGGAACGGTGTCATTTTCCTTTCCCGTCAGTTATCTCCGAATTAAAAGGAAACACAAAACCACAAACACGATAAAAGAAACCAAATCAGAATGCATAGAAAGACAGAAAACTAGAATTAATAGAGACAATAAAAAAATCTCCAGGATCGGAAAGCAAACACTCAAAAAATAAATATTTCAGCCATTTTAAGGCTAATAAAACAACAATAATATATTCCGAACTTCTACACACTAAATCCCGAAAGAAAAAAAGGAAACACCAAAACAGAAGAAGCGCTAATACTCTACACACTAAACCCCGAAAGAAAACCTAACCCGAAAAAAGTAGACACCAAGAACAGAAGCAGCCCTAATACTCTCCCTTTTAAAGGAAGAACGACAGATAAATCACCCAAGCAACCCACAGCACCCAATTAAAGACGACAGCACGGGATAATGAACCAAGTGGGCGAGTCTATGTGATACAACACACAATAGTCTGGCGATCAACCGAAACAACTGCTGACCATTCATCGGACACAATAAACAATACATCTTCGGGGAGAGGACAGAAAAGGGAGAGAGAGGGTGCTGGGGAGGGGGGGAGGGGGGAGGGAAGGAATAATTGGATGCCATCACCTTTAGGATATGATGAATAATGGCGTCAGCACAAGGACCCCCCCAACTTAATGGAGGGAGAAACGCCTCCTGGAATGTGGAAAAGGGAAGCTGCCTTCCCTCTGAGATCCTGCGTTTAGAGGGAAGGAGGGAAGGAGGGAAGGAGGGAGGGAGGGAAGGAGGGAGGGAGGGAAGGAGGGAAGGAGGGAGGGAGGGAGGGAGGGAGGGAAGGAGGGAGGGAAGGAGGGAGGGAAGGGAAGAAGGGAGGGAGGGAGGGAAGGAGGGAGGGAGAGAAGGAGGGAAGGAGGGAGGGAAGGAAGGAAGGAAGGAGGGAAGGAAGAAAGAAGGGAAGGAAAAAAGGAGGGAAGGAAGAAAGGAGGGAGGGAGGGAGGGAAGAAGGGATAGGAGAAGAGAGAGGCGGTAGCTAGGGAGGAGGAAGGAATGAGGGTGAGAAAGAGTGAGAGAGAGGGAGAATGGGAGTAGGGGAGAGGAAGAGAGGGAGAGGGAGAGAGATAGAGGGGGAAGGAAGGAGGGAGGGAGGAAAGGAATGAGAGATAGATAGATAGGTAGAGAAAGAGAGAGAGAGAGAGAGGGAAGTAGAGAGGGAGGTAGAGAGGAAGAGACCCATCCCGCACGGCGTGTTTGTTTTGGGCCAAATGAACATCGCGGAAACTTCATCAATCCCAACGAAAGGCAAACATGGGCGCGCTTGAGAAGGGCAGCGCCGGAAGCCCCTGCCCCGCGCCAGACCCCTTCCCTCGACGGCAGAGCATTGTGCGAGCGGAAGGCGGTGCGCGTCGGCCCGGAAGTGGACTCGAGGGCCACGGAAGTACATAGCGAGGGGGTGGGGGACCTAGGGGTGCGTCGTTGCATAAAGAGAAAAATTCGGCCTCTTCAAAAGTCGTTTGGAATGCGACTCGCTTAAAGAAGGCAACGACTACTACGATAACGACAGAAACTGATACTTCTACAGGAACTTTTGCAGGAATCCTTAGCACGGCACTACAATGACCAAGACGAAAGCTACAGGAACCAAAGAACGGCCACGGGAAATCCACGGCGAATTTTGACAGGAACGAAGGAAGTCTTGGCAAGTCTTTTAAACCTCTCTAGGCTGTTTGTCCGCCGGAAGCACATCGTTACGTTTTAAACTTTCTATAACTGAATCCACATTCCGGGAGGAGGGAGAGAGAAGTTCCGGGATCTTTCGTTGGGACTCGGGAGGTGGTGGAGGTGAGGTGTCGTTGCGGTTCCGACACTCGCAAGAGATACAGGCAGGTGTCGAGAGCCGGCGCGGCGAGGGGAGGCGGGAGAGGGAAGAGGGGAGCGAGGGGAGGCGGGAGGGCGGGCGGCCGCCGGAGGGGAGCAGCACCTCCGCGGCAGCTCGGGAAGAGGGAGGTAGAGGGAGCGTCAGCAGCGCGCTCCTGACACACTTTCAGGACGACGTGACCCTGACCGAAATGTTTACATGGAGAGGGGGGGGGAGGCGGGGTCGATATAGACGACACCGGGTGCCAGGAGGCACTCAGGAGTGGGCCGGGCATTCGGCGCAAGATAGCGTCGCGGAAGGGAGGGATGAGTTTTTGAAAGGGGAAGCACTTGCGTGCATGCTGGACGCCGCCTCGCGCTCCCAAAATAACCAGGCCTTCCTGCGACGGGCGCTCGGCGGTCGTCTCGAAGCGAATTCTACGACTGGCGGCGGCGAAGAGCGGTCGTCATGGCGACAACCCGGATCAACGAGGCTCCTTCGATACCAGGACTTGACAACACAAAGCGGCTGTCGTTTATCTCCGTGTCATCTCCCTCGCCGTCAAAACACGCCAAAAAAGCATCGGGGGAACGAGGAAACACGAGAGGTGAGCCGAGAGGGGAGAGAGGGGAGAGAGGTGGGAAGGAACAGGAAAAGAGAGGAGAGAGAAGACAATAAAAGATCCACGTAAATAAACATACCGGAGCAATAACAACCCCACATGGCTGATAAACATTGTCAAAAGCAGTCTTCCAGTCGAAGCCCGAACGAAATAAGCTCTGCTCAAGCCAGCGTCGCATCGATATTACCTCCTGGCATGACTAACGCCTGATATACTATGCTCTTATAGCAAAGTTCTATTTTCATCTTGAAAATGTTAAGCCTTTCTTATCCATCTCTTTTTACTTATCTATTCATAACTTTGTTATAATTATAGCTATCATTATCATTATCAACATAGATATCATCGTTATTATTACGATTATCAATTTCATACTTATTATCAGTAATAACATAATCATTATTGTTTCTACTTTCATCCTTATTACCAAAATTGTAATCTGTATAATCCTCATTACTACTAATATCATCATCATCATGATTTTTATCATCATGACAATAAAATTATCACCACCAACATCGCAACTTTCAAATTGTACCACATAACTGCGCTGAAGGACATTGGATAAGCAAACAAATACATACACACACACACACACATACTCGCTCTCTTACTCGTACTCTCACACGCACACACACCACTAACCAATCTCTCGCTCTACACCGCCCTCCCACCTGTCCCAGTGCGGATCTGTCTCGCCGGAGTGCACTCAAATATCTTGCAATGCACGCAAATCACTCGACGTGGCATAGAAAACGGGAAGGAGGAGGAAGGAGCAAGGCGACCTGACTGCCATCCACTTCACTGGGAGTCATTCCCTGCCACAGCATCCGTTACGTCATCCGGCGAACTAGTTGATCACTGCATAATTCCACCGTACACCATACATTACACGTCTATTACAGGGAACTCTTAACTCCTACTTAGCACTCCTCACCCAAACCCCTCAACCCCTCCCCCCTTAACCCCACTATTCAGCTTGATTCACATCCCTGAAATCTCATCTTATTTACCTGTCGTTTTCCCTAATTACTTCCCTCAGAGGCGCTTCACCTTGCAGGAGCATCTCGGAGATATCCTTCGCTCCTTTGGTTGATAGCCGTGCGCCTCCCTTCACCTAGAGGCCGACGTTCTGTCTCGGCCAGCTGAAGAATGACCTCAGTGAGGCTGGAGGATGAGCTTGCCCAAAGTCAGGCGTCTAGAGATTGCTCGCGCTCCGAGCGGCTGGGCGGGTAAAATGCACACAGGATCGCGACGGAAAAAACTAAAGGTTTAAACACAGACACACACACGATTTATTAATGCAAGGAAATCAATACCTTGTTCTCGGTTTCTTCCTGGCCTCTTCTTAGGGACAGGATATTACATGGATCGTTTTCTCTTTGACTTTTTTCTCTTTCTCCCAAGAAGTCCTTCGCCCGCCACAGTCCTGGCGAGTCCTGTGGCCGAGGCGCAACAAAGGCCGAGCCAACCATGCAAATCGTCCTGTGTAAGGGACCTCCTTTTACCGTAGGCCTACTCTGAAGGAGGAAAACGTTCGGCAAACGTTCGTAGCCGCCGTCGGATGATTCAGCGTTCGGGCGAGCGTCATGGAAATTTCCGTTCGGCGGGATTTGCAGGGCGAGCGCGCCCCTCCCCCGCCGCACACACGCACTCTCGGTGAAAAACATTGCAAAGGGCGACTAAATCTGTGATCGCGTGGGCCGGCGGTGGGCCAGCTATCTCCGGCGGCGGGGCAGGGCGAGGGAGGTGTGAAGGCCAAAGGCACCTGTAGAGATGGCAGAGATATCTCACGGCACTCGGGACAAGGGACGCGAGGGGACGGGGGGCCGGCGCTGACTCCTCCCGAGTGTTCCCTCTACACGTGTGGCAGACACCACGCGCCGATCCCACACACCCGCGCCGCGCTGCCACACGCCTCCACAACGCTAATTTATCGCCTCCATCTTTGCTTTTCCTCGCCTCGGACGAGGACACCTCTGATCACGAACACGTGTGTGTCACTTTTCTCTTGGCGCAGACATAACATCTGCCTTCAAGGCGCCCCATTTGAGTTCAGCCCCGACGCCTATTGACGCTGAGTTACCAGCTAGTGATTTAAGGGAGATGCGCCCCGGCTAACTCTTGCGTCATTGTCAAACACCAAAGGCGACGTTTCAGATAAGGCCACCGTGTGGGTACAAGCTTCATTAACCAAGGCTAAATCACAATCGACAAAAACAATGTTTACCCTCTACGGCCAGATTGAAGCTCTGCCCAGAAAGCAAAGCGATGCCTTCCAGACAAGGCCGACCCGGCTGCATGCTTCAATGTGCTACTTGCACAACCTCAACATGAAATTTCCGACGGTGACCAATCGCACCGGCAAACTGCCTTTCATTCGCACCTTGCACGGGAAGAGGAAGCCTACAGCCCGCTCGGCGAGATGACCGAAGTGTGCGAACGGCCGTGCCTGCGTGGCTGCGACACATGATGGAAAAAAAACTTCCCGTATGGACTCGCGACAGAATTTATCAAGCAAAATGCGACGCAATAAAAAAGAGAGAAGAAAAAAATGTCGGAAGCAGGAAGTCTCACTCTCCGATAAGGATAATCTGAACGCCGAGCGCACAGCCGGACATCCCAGCCGAGTGTCGCGCATCGATCACTTCCGAAAACGTCGTGTATGCCAGCGCCGCGCGACCAATGTGTTGATTAGCGAGCCGCCGCCGTTCCACACCTCATTCCCGCGAGCCGACGGCGCCGCGACATACATCGGCTCGTCCGGGACATTCGCAAGCACTCGCAAGCACTACGTCCCGACCGCCCCGGGGACATGGCCAATAACGGAAGCAGCGGACGGTCGTCGAGATAATCTGGCCGCAGCGGAACGAGCTCCCGCGCTGACGAATCATGATGTGTCAGCACGTTTCGTCCGATATTTCTGCATCGCGCCCGCTTTGCATGGCATAATAACGGCCATTCTGCCGGCTGTTGGATATCGTATGTCCATGTGCACTATGTTTAATTTTGGGGCTGGAAATCAAATTCTTTTTATTTCCGGCCAATGAGGTTTCCACCCCACCCTCCTACCACCCACCCCTGCCCCTCTTCCATAGATTTAAAAAAATCGCTAGAGTATTTCTACATAAAAAAAATCCCGTGTCTTCTAAATAAACGAAAATATTTCCAAATTTCACGATTTTGTGTAGCGGTCCCTCTTGCCACGGGAAAGCCAGCGAATTTGACTTCTATAATTACGGTCTAAATAAAATAACACCACAAACAAAAAATAACCAATTTACTAAATTCACCAAAACCAACACGAAAGTGACAATAAATCAGCGTGATTGCACCTGCCCGTTTGGAGTTGCGTTTAATTGCAACCTCCCCCTCCCCCTCCCCATGATCCCAGCCGTATCTTCACCTCGTTTTCGGTTTGTGTTTGCTTTCTGGGGAAATTCCCGGAGAAAGGTCTAAAAGAGAGAGAGAGAGAGAGAGAGAGAGAGAGAGAGAGAGAGAGAGAGAGAGAGAGAGAGAGAGAGAGAGAGAGAGAGAGAGAGAGAGAGAGAGAGAGAGAGAGAGAGAGAGAGAGAGAGAGAGAGCGTGTGTGTGTGTGTGTATACATACGTATGTATGTATGTATGTATGTATGTATGTATGCATGTATGTATGCATGCATGTATGTATGTATGTATGTATGTATGAATGCATGTATGTATGTATGTATGTATATATGCATGCATGCATGCATGTATATGTATATGTATATGTATATTGTATATGTATATGTATATATGTATATGTATATATATATATGTATGTATGTATGTATATGTGTATTCAATATATATATATATATATATATATATATATATATATATATATATATATATGTATATATGTATGTATGTATGTGTGTGTGTGTGTTTATGTGCATGTGTGCGTGCGCTGTAACCTCTTTCTTGAAAACAAACAAGACTCTAAAACCCCTTTAATTAGAATCATGGATGATTGTCTTCGAATGAAACGCAATCAAAATGAGTGCAGGGCCTCATTAGAGCTCGCATTTCAAAATCTTCATTTGATTCGCATTTTTGGGTTCGGGTCCATCAATGGAATGACTTTCTTTATATTTTGTTTATATATTTTTTTCTCTCTCACGCTGTATCTCTCGTTTACACTCACACTCTCTTACACACAAACACGTACCCCCCCCACCTCTCTCTCTCTTGTCTCTGTCGCTCCCTCTCTCTCTCTCTCTCTCTCTCTCTCTCTCTCTCTCTCTCTCTCTCTCTCTCTTTCGCCCTTACTCTCGTATACAGACATTGAAACACACATAACTGGAAACCAATCTGTGTGATATTGAATGATTAAGTCAAACAATTTGATCGCGGTGAACCAGCTTCCCTTCCTGGCTACATTCAAGATAAACACTTGCATTTGGGTTCAATTCCCGGCCCAACCACATTGCAACTATTACATATATATATACACACACTCGTGATGTATGTATGTGTATGAGCGTGCGTGCGTGGTATGCAAATAATTCAACCCCTGAGTACTTTAGTGTCGTAAGCCTCCACAAAAACAAATAACAAACAACAAACAAAACTCTTAACCTCGAGAGCGAACAGTGTCTCGAAAAAAGTCAACTTCCAAAAATAATCATCAAGTTGATAAAGCGACAGGACAATGTTATAGGTCGTTATTAATAGCTTCCCGGTCGCAGGAGACCTTTCGCCTCGACGCGCTAATGAGAGAGAGGGCA
>NW_028234442.1:11319008-11321508 GCF_977035675.1 Penaeus japonicus
CGCCACACCCTACCTCAGTTGATAATCCTCTAGAAATACAATACCTCAGTGGATAAAAGACGATGCCTGCCTCTTCAGCCATATCCGGCCACTCGATAGACAGAATACTTGAGTTCAAACCTACGATATGATCTGAAAAATAACAAGGGCATATTTAGAGTTAAAGCTGCGTTCTGGGATCACAAGACTCCTTCCGAGAACGACACTGTAATCGAATTCAAGCCACCCTTCCCCCTACGGCCGCTATTGGTATTCTTCCAGACATCAGCGTCAGTTTATCTCCCCAATAAGTCTCTGTTTGTTCCCCTCTATTCGTCCCCCTCAGTCTCGTTTCTCAATCCAACCTGATATCTAGATTTATTTGAATGGTATCTTAGCCATGATGCATTAACATACCTATATTCAAACACGATAAACTGCAAACCTAACTGCCCACAAGACTTGTTCGAAGCGCTTCATATACAGATATATAAAACTATACATGAGAATGGAGAAATAACGACGGAACTTTTAGTCTCTTTCGTGAAATAACCTCCATCAAAAGCGTAGGCCTAAAGACTACCAATTATCCATCTAAGCTAACTAAGCCATTGTACACAGACCACCACCACGACCCGAAGAGACCTTAGAGACCCTACAAACGGCTTATACGACCGCGACCGTTAACTCAACCACCTTCTCAACCCCCCCCCCCCCCTTCCCGAGCAACCCTGCCCCTCACACGCGACAACCCCGCCAACACACCATCAATACCTGTGGCCGCCCGTGCTCCTCAGCCGTCAAAGGCAATCCAGCGCGACACAGCGTCCCTTCGGCCGGACTGCGGGACAACAAAAGGCCTACATTCGTCAACGTTCCCTTGGCGCATTTAGGACGACGTCGCACGAATTGCTTTTTCGCCGCGACGTAGCTTCTCGTTCGCTCACTTATTCTGAGCAGGGCCATTTCTAAATAATCTACCATGGCCTTCGCTCACATTTCTTGCGGATATGTGGATCGCTCTTTTATTATTCTATTGCTGCCCCACACACCCTGTGCGTGCCTCCTGGCTCGCACCAAATAAAACAACAATGGAGAGCCGTTCGGCCTCCGAGATAACAGGGATTCTTATCGCCGTTAGATGGGTACTCTTTCTCTATCTGTGTGTGTGTGTGTGTGTGTGTGTGTGTGTGTGTGTGTGTGTGTGTGTGTGTGTGTGTGTGTGTGTGTGTGTGTGTGTGTGTGTGTGTGTGTGTGTGTGTGTGTGTGTGTGTGCGTGTGCGCGTGTGTGTGTGTGTGTGTGTGTGTGTGTGTGTGTCTCTTTGTGCATATCTGTGTATGTCTATGTATGCCTGTGTCTGTGAGTGTCTGTGTATGTTACCATTTAATACGATATGTTCCTTTAAGATACCATGTCACCATTTTCCAAATTTACCCTATATCTTAGCGCCTGTGACGCGGCGGCGAAGTGCCGAGGCGGGTGCGCTCCGGTTTCCGCGCGGCGCCCGGGAAGAACGGCGCTGCAGCAGCAGGTGCAAACGGCTTCATCCAATACTTTCCTTTCTCCGAAGTGCCGCATTGCCGCGCATTTCTAGACAAATACGACCGTGAATCTAAGCTGTGAGCGCTTCTGGAGACGCGGCAATCTCCCGGCGGCGACTGAGTACTGAAGGAAAGAAAGAAAGAGGGAGAGGGAGGGAGGGAGGGAGGGAGGGAGGGAGGGAGGGAGGGAGGGAGGGAGAGAGAGAGAGAGAGAGAGAGAGAGAGAGAGAGAGAGAGAGAGAGAGAGAGATCAAGGTTTATGAACCGCCCCGAATCCAAAATAGAAATCCAAGAAGAAACGGGAAAATCCATCCTCGCGGCCAACTCGGGGTCAACCTCGTCTACGCCTTCGATACCTTTCTGACCTTTGACTAGGGACTTGAGAGCTGAGCACCCGATCCTGCACTTGATCCTGAACTCCCATGCAGTAAGGCATGCAAACGACGCAGGATGGCCGAGCAGAACTCTGCCCGAGCGCCCGAATATTGATGAGACGCAGCCACGGTCCTCGAGTCATGGCGGAAACAAGGACGGAACATGAAGAGGGATGTCCGCCTGCCCTGCCTGCCTTCCGGTTAACCGGATTCCCTTGTCCTCACTAACGAGACACAGGATGCCAACAAACTACCCTCCCCCGCTACCCGCCCTCAGCCCAGTACACAGAAACGACTGTCGACTCAGTCTAGGCAACAGCAGGAAGACCAGTGAATCAGGTTGGCCGCCTCGTGCATATAGCCCGGGCGAAGCGACGTCTTCGCAAATCTCTCTGAACTGAACTGAACTGAAGCAGGCGGACTCGCGAGAAAGGAACAAAAAAATGCGGAGAAAGTATCTAGACATCTCCGGCGAGGCGTTCTTCGGTGGAGGCGAGAGATCGTAGGAAGGTCTGATCGTCCTTCCGAAAAGGTTTGAAAATATTGCCTTGACTTCCTGAAACGGATAGACAATTCAATCGAGAATAAACTAGCGGGCGGTGATG
>NW_028234442.1:11326508-11331508 GCF_977035675.1 Penaeus japonicus
GGCGGCGAGTTCACTTCGATATCTGATAATGATTTTTGACGACGTTCGGAGCGTGGCAATTTTTTTAACGGTTGAGAAAAGTTTAGATCAGCTGACGATGGGGAAGAGGATGAGAAGGAGAAGGGGGGAGGGGGGAGGAGGATATGGAGGAAGAGAAGGGAGTGGATGAGGAAAGGGGGAGGGGGAGGGGGGGAGGAGGAGGGGGAGGAGGAGGAGGAGGAGGAGGAGGAGGAGGAGGAGGAGGAACGGATGGAGGAACTGCGAGCAGGAGGAGGAGGAGGGGGAGGAGGAGGAGAGGGGGGAGGAAGGAGGAGAGGGGGGAAGAGGAGGGTGGGAAAGGGAGGAAGAGGAGGGGGGAAAAGGGAGGAAGAGGAGGGGGAAAAGGGAGGAAGAGGAGGGGGGAAAAGGGAGGAAGAGGAGGGGGAAAGGGAGGAGGGAGGGGGGAAAAGGGAGGAAGAGGAGGGGGAAAAGGGAGGAAGAGGAGGGGGAAAGGGGAGGAAGAGGAGGTGGGGAAGAGGATGATGATGATGAGGAGGAGGAAGGGAAGGAAGAGGAGGGGGAGAAGGGGGAGGGGGAGGGGGAAGAGGAGGAGGAGGAGGAGGAGGAGGAGGAGGAGGGGGAGGAGAGGAGGAGGGGGGAGGAGGAGGAGAGGAAGGAGGGGGAGGAGGAGGAGGAGGAGGAGGAGGAGGAGGAGGAGGAGGAGGAGGTAGGGGAAGAAGGGGGAGAGAGGAGGAGGAGGTGGGGGAGGAGGAGGTAGGGGAAGAAGGGGAAGAGGTGGTAGGGGAAGAAGGGAGGAGGAGGAGGAGGAGGAGGAGAGGGAGGAAGGGTGAGGGGAGGATGAGGAGGATGAGGAGGAGGAGGAGGAGGAGATGGAGGAGGAGGAGGAGGAGGAGATGGAGGAGGAGGCGGAGGGGGAGGAGATAGAAGGAGGAGGAGGAGCAGGAGGGGGGAGGGGGAGTTGGAGGAGATGGAGGAAGAGGAGGGGAAAAGGTGAAAGTGAAGGTGAAGAAGGAGAGGAGAGGAGTAGGTGGAAGAGGAGGAGGAGGAGATGAAGATGGGGCGCATGCCGCTGGACGAAAGAGACAAAAACAAAGCACCAGTAACCATGAAGAATTTCGTGATGAATAACCCAACTTCCCCGGAACAAAGCTGTTGCTGCTGTTGTGTTTTTTTTCAAGAACTTCATCACAGAAGCGGGACGTAATCCTATCGTGCGCGCGTGCAAGCTCTTCCAAGTCGGCTCTCGAGGGAGGGAGGTGAGGAAGGGGAGGAGGGGAGGGGACGGGAGGAAGAGGGGAGGGGAGGACGGAGAGGAGGGGAGGAGGGGAGGAAGGGGAGGAGGGGAGGAGAAGAGGAAGGGGAGGAGGGAAGAGGGGAGGAATGGGAGGAAGAGGGGAGGAATGGGAGGAAGAGGGGAGGGGAGGAGGGGAGGAGGGGAGGAGGGGAGGAGGGGAGGAGGGGAGGGGACGGGAGGAAGAGGAGAGGGGTGGAAGAGTGAAGGGGAGGAATGAGAGGAAGAGGGGAGGAATGGGAGGAAGAGGGGAGGGGGAAGAAGAGGGGAGGAGAAAGGGGAAGGGCAGGAAGAGAGGAGGAGAAAGGGGAAGAGGGGGTGGGCAGAATAAAGGAAGGGAAGGAGAAGAGGAGGAGAGGAAGGGAGGAAAAGAGGAGAGGAACTGGCTTATTTGGCCAAACGAATGTTCAGATACAGTCGTACGGGATCCTATGGTTATCATATGAAGCCGAGATGAATGGTATCCAAATTATACTAAATAATGTTGAATGGGTATCCTCATTCGTTTTTTTTATTTTTTATTTTTGCTTCTGTGTAGTTGATAATTAGATCTCAAACTGCATTTAAAGCTGCATAGAGTATTCTTTTTATTTTTCACCCTTTATCAGGGTATCTGATATGGCTTTGGGATTGATTGAGAAGATGAAACCGAAGAAGGATAGAGTCTGATGCGGTCTCTTCCGGAGTAAACGTTATTTGTGGCATTACGAGCCTAAATTGGGAATGAAATGAAGTCATACAAGTATTTAGAAGTATAGGCAGAGCAGACGAGAGAGTGAATGTCGTTTGATTTTAGCGATTTCAAATTAATAAGCGAATCAATCATTCGTGTGATCTGTGGTCTTCAATCCAAAGGAAGTTTTGATTGATTTCCTTTGCATGACTGCTAGGTGATTTAATGATGTATTGCGAGCTCCGCCTAACACTGTCTAGCAGTAGGTGAATTTTAAGTATAATAAGAAATTATATAAGGATATCATAGCCTCTCTGTTTAAATGGTTTAAAGTTAAATATGGCACGATACATATTTTGGCTATTTTTTCCACGTACATACTGTGGAAAAGACTGTCCAAGTATGTTTATTCACAACAATTCCTTAAAAAAATGTTTGCACTCCTTTGTCAATATTATTGTTAGTGTTAGTAAACTAAGGAAACGGATACGTAAATGCTCTGAGAGGAGGAAAGGAGGAGGAAACTAGGGGAGGAAGGAACGAGGGGGAGGAAGGAAGGAGTGAAGGCGAGGAGGGAACGAGGGGAGGGGAGGAAGGAAGGAGAGAAGGGGAGGAGGGAACGAGGGTAAGAAGAAAGGAGAGAAGGGGAGGAGGGAACGAGGGGAGGGGAGGAAGGAAGGAGAGAAAGGGAGGAGGGAACGAGGGGAGGAAGGAAGGAGGAGAGAAGGGGAGGAGGGAACGAGGGGAGGAAGGAAGGAGGAGAGAAGGGGAGGAGGGAACGAGGGGAGGAAGGAAGGAGGAGAGAAGGGGAGGAAATATATATGGTGACGTGGGAATGTGGGAGGAGGATACGAGGGGAGGGGAGGAAGGAAGGAGAGTTAGGGGAGGAGGGCGAGGAGGGGAACGAAGGGGCCGAGGGGAGGAAGGAAGGAGAGAGGAAAGGGTGAGGATGGGAACGAGGGTTTAAGAAGAAAGGAGTGTGAAAGGCGAGGAGAGATGAGGAGGGAACGAGGGGAGGAAGGAAGGAGGAGAGAAGGGGAGGAGGGAACGAGGGGAGGAAGGAAGGAGGAGAGAAGGGGAGGAGGGAACGAGGGGAGGGGAGGAAGGAAGGAGAGAAGGGGAGGAGGGGAGGAGGGAACGAGGGGAGGGGATGAAGGAAGAAGAGAAGGGGAGGAGGGGAGGAGGGAACGAGGGTAAGAAGAAAGGAGTGAAGGCGAGGAGGGAACGAGGGGAGGGGAGGAAGGAAGGAGAGAAGGGGAGGAGGGAACGAGGGGAGGAAGGAAGGAGGAGAGAAGGGGAGGACGGAACTAGGGGAGGAAGGGCACAGGTCTCGTTGTGGATTCGCGGGTGCATGATCGAGTGATGTCTCATTATCATTGTTATTGCAGGTGTTAATTTTGTTGTCGCTCTAGGTGTTGCTATTGTTGTTATAGGATGTTGCAAGTGTTTGTTATCAACACTCGAGCTTTTCTTCTACCTCTGCTGCGCCGTCTCCTTTCTCTAAACTTTGACATTTTCTCTTTTTCTTCGTTTTCGCTCCATTTCTTCCCTTACATCCAACTTCTTCCATATTCTTCTGCCTCTTTATTTACCTTCTATTGCTCTCACCTCAACTTTCCGGATGAACTTTGCCGAACTCCGACCAGGTTCTCCTCGTTCTCTCCTCTCCCTCGCACTCTCCCCCTCCCCCTCCCTCCCTCTCCTTGTTCCATGTTTCTCCGCTCTCCTTTTTTTTCTTCCCCTCTCTCTATCTCCCTTTTCCTCCTCCATTCCCTCCTCTTCATTTTTCCCCTCCTCCTCTCATACTTCTTTCTTCCCTTTTCCTCTTTATCCCTCTCTCCCTCCCACCTTCTGCTCCCTCCGCCCCTCCTTCCATCCGTCTCTCACTTCAAGTTCCTCCCTCTCCACCTCAAAGGCAGCGCCATCCTAGGGCTGTTACAGGTTGATCACCTCGGATGTGTGAAAAGAGAGAAGGCTTTTAGCTCGCCTTTTAAATCCATCCTCAGCCGCGGATTCACTCAAAGGGAAACGAAAAGAAGGGAAGGGAAGGGAAGGGGTGGTGGGGGAGGGAAGGCAAAGAGAGGGGAGGAGAGAGGAAGACAGGGTAGAGAGGGAAGGCAGGGGGGGTGGGGGGCAAGGGAGGGGAAAAGAAGAGAGGAAAGGATAGGAGAAAGGAGAGAAGCAGAGGAGAGTGAAGAGCGTAGAGGCGGGATGACCTCTGGCCCTTCCTAGTAACCTCAGAGAGAGCTCATTGTAGAACAAGCCATGGGCGGGTTGCTAAGGGCTCACTCGCGCCTGTCCGTCAGAACAGGTGTGGGAGGGGGGCGAGGGGGGCATGGGAAGAGGAAGGGGCGAGGGGGGCATAGGAAGGGGAAGGGGCGAGAAGGATGGAGAGGAGAGAAGGAGATGGGGGCGGGGAGAGAGAATGGAAAAGATGGAGAGAGTATAGAGAGACGGAGGGAGGGAGAGGAAGACGGAGGGAGGGAGAGGAAGACGGAGGGAGGGAGAGGAAGACAGAGGGAGGGAGATAAAAGGGAAAGGAGGAGGAAGATCGAGAAGGGTGGGAGAGTGAGGAAAGATGGGAGGGGGGAGACAGGTAGGAAGAGAGGGAAGGAATAAAGGAAAGAGAGAGAGAGATGAGGGCAGGAGAGGGGAGGGAATGACGGAGGAAGCTCTAGAGGAGGGAAGGCGACGGGGCCTGGCACACGTCACATTCCCTCTCTGGCCGGGTTTTCTTCTTCGAACATACGACTCCTTTTCAAAGACTTCGCGCGAGAGGCGATGGGGAGAGACTTGAGATGCGGGACGAGGAGGGGGCGAGGGGAGGGGAGGGGAGGGGAGGGGAGGGGAGGGGAAGAAAGGGGAGGGGAGGGGAGGGGAGGGGAGGGGAGGGGAGGGAGGGGAGGGGGTGGGAGGGGAGGGGAGGGGAGGAGAGGGAAGGGAAGGGGAGGAGATGGAAGGGAAGGGGAAGATAGGAGAAGGAAGGGGAGGGGAGGGGAAGAAAGGGGAGGGGAGGGGAGGGGAAGGGAGGAGAGG
>NW_028234442.1:11339008-11341508 GCF_977035675.1 Penaeus japonicus
TCGCCAGCCATTTCCCCGATAGAGTGTTGCCAACCGCCGCAGCCTCCAGCAGCCGCGCTTAAAAGTCCGAGGCTCAATATTTCCCTCAGCCTCACCAGCGACTCAGATTATCAGTGGCAGAAGTTTATGCCGCATTTTTGGGTCTCACTACGCGTACAGTCTTGCATATGCGAAAGCAAGCAGTGCTACTTGCCTCTCTCTCTTGCGTCTCCTTTTTCCCCTTTCCAATCTCCCCTCTCCTCTCTAGCTTCTCTCTCTTCCGTCTCCTATTTCCCCTTTACTATCTCCCCTCTCCCTTCTAGCCTCTCTCTCTTTCGTCTCCTATTTCCCCTCTCCCCTCTAGCCTCTCTCCCCTCCGTCTCCTATTTCCCCTCTCCCCTCTAGCTTCTCTCCCCTCCGTCTCCTATTTCCCCTTTCCAATCTCTCCTCTAGCCTCTAGCCTCTCTCTCTTCCGTCTCCTATTTCCCCTTTCCAATCTCCCCTCTCCTCTCTAGCTTCTCTCTCTTCCGTCTCCTATTTCCCCTCTCCCCTCTAGCCTCTAGCCTCTCTCTCTTCCGTCTCCTATTTCCCCTTTCCAATCTCCCCTCTAGCCTCTAGCCTCTCTCTCTTCCGTCTCCTATTTCCCCTCTCCCCTCTAGCCTCTCTCCCCTCCGTCTCCTATTTCCCCTCTCCCTTCTAGCCTCTCTCCCCTCCGTCTCCTATTTCCCCTTTCCAATCTCCCCTCTAGCCTCTAGCCTCTCCCTCATCCGCCTCCCCTTCCCCTTCCCAATCATTCCTCTCCCTCTCTCGTCCCTAATCATCATCATCCTCCCCTTTCCCCCTCTCTTCTCTCCCGTTTCCTCTTTCCCCTTTTCAATATCCCCTCTCCCTTCTCCCCTTTCCCCTCTTCCATCCCCTCTCCAACCTCCTCCTCCCCTCTTCCTCGCTCTTGTCAACCAACGCTCATCCTTTGCCTCTTCCCGCCGCGCTGTCCTCCCGCGGAAGCGCCGAAGAGTCCCCCCCGGGCGCCGCTCATTACAAGTCCTCATCTTCTCCTTCATCGGCCTCTCCCGCTCCTGCGGGCGTAGAACTCGTGGAAGGAATCGCGGCGAATGAGATGAGAAGGAAGGATCGCCGGAGAGAGAAGGATGGTAAATATATTCATGCGGCCTTAGGTTCCACCCGGAAGCCATTGAGGTTTATTGCCGTAAGGATCCATATGAGAGCATGTTGCATTTGAAGTTTCTCCTTTAATATGTACGTGGATCCCTCGCTCTCGCCCTCGATCTCTCTTTCTCTCCTCCAGTTCTTTCTTCTATTCCCTCTCCCTCTCCCTCTCACTCTCTCTTTCTCTCTTTCGCACACACACATTCCCACTCTCTCTCTCACTCTCAAAAGAATCGGTTTGTTTATGAAAGCTGTAAAAGTTGGCAAGTCAAAGAATTAATGATTATTTTACGATCACTTCCTCTTCCCAGTGAGGGCTATGACGAGAGAACTAAGATTCACCACAAGACCAAGAGAGCGAGCGAAAACGACAGATAGACGAAGAAGAAAAAAAAAAAAGAGAAAAGATACAAGAGAGAAGAGGGGAAGAGGAGAAGAGGGGAAGAGGGAAAGAAAGGAAAAGGGAAAGAGGGGAAGAGGGAAAGGGAGGAAGTGGGAAAGAGAGGAAGTGAGAAAGAGAGAAAGTGAGAAAGAGAGAAAGTGAGAAAGAGAGGAAATGAGAAAGAGAGGAAGAGGGGGAAAATAAGAAAAGAGGGAAAGAAAGGAAGAAGGGAAGGGAGGAAGAAGCTAAGGAAGGAAGAGAGGAAGTGGGGAAAAGAGGAAGAGGGAAAAAGGGAAAGAGAGGAAGAGGGAAAGAGAGGAAGAAGGAATGAGAGGAAGAGACAAAAAGGGGAAAAGAAGAAGGAAAGGAAAGAGAGGAAGAGGGAAAAGGGAAAGACGGAGAGCGAAAAGGGAAAGAGAAGAAGAGGGAAAAGAGAAAGAGGGAAAAGGGGGAAGAGGAAAAAGGAAGAGGAAGAAGGAAAGAAGGAAAAAGAGGAAGAGGGAAAGAAGGAAAGAGGGATAGAGAGGAAAAGGGAAAGAGAGGAAGAGGGAAAGAGAGGAAGAGGGAAAGAGAGGAAGAGGGAAAGAGAGGAAGAGGAAAATAGAGGAAGAGGGAAAGAGAGGAAGTGAGAAAGAGAGGAAGTGAGAAAGAGAGGAAGAGAGGAAAAATAAGAAAAGAGGGAAAGAGAGGAAGAAGGGAAGGAAGGAAGAGAGGAAGTGGGGAAGAGAGGAAGTGGGGAAAAGAGGAAGAGGGAAAAGGGGAAAGAGAGGAAGAGGGAAATAGAGGAAGAGGGAAAGAGAGGAAGAGGGAAAAAGGGGAAAAGAAGAAGGCAAGGAAAGAGAGGAAAGAGAGGAAGAGGGAAAAGGGAAAGACGGAGAGCGAAAAGGGAAAGAGAAGAAGAGGGAAAAGGGGGAAGAGGAAAAAGGAAGAAGAAGAAGGAAAGAAGGAAAAAGAGGAAGAGGGAAAGAAATA
>NW_028234442.1:11364008-11369008 GCF_977035675.1 Penaeus japonicus
ACATATCTCCTTCCCCTGCCAATCTCTAACGCCTGTCATATCTCCTTCCCCTGCCAAACTCCTCTGAACCCCTGCCGTATCTGGTTCCAAGCCAAGGCCCTTCCCTCAACTCGGCCCCTTGGCCCGGAGCGAAGGAAAAGGATTCATATTGTCTATAGGAACCGACGACGATATAAACAATTACTTCTTCCAGGAGAAAAAAAGGCTCCGGAGGGGTAATTCCAAGACATAACCGCGTTCTTTTGGTTGCCCCCGGATGAAGTAACGGAGTTCCCCCTCAACAAGAAGAGGGGAATGGGATAGAAGCGGCCCTGGAGACGAGTCCCCAATCGCTCACTAAGGGAATGCCTTCGTCGCCTCGGCTCCCCTCTCTCAGCCCAACTCGTTAGCGCCTCCCCAGCAACGCCTTCTTTCCTCTCCTCGAAAACTGACGTCGCTCGCCATCCCCGCCACTTAAATGCCCCAAATCGCCATGATTGTCGTCGTCTCTTAGAAATCCTTACATTACCTGGCTAAGGACACTCCTGCGCTGAAGGATGTGATTGGACCCAATCATCAGGCGGTGGCCGAGCACCGGCTCGTGGCGCTTCGGCGCTTTCGCTTTTATGCACTGAAACGGCTGACAGTTCTTACGCACGCAGGCAAAAAACACTACAAATGGATAGATAGATGAGCAAATAGATAGATATATAGATGCAGATAAATAAATAAACAAACACACTCACAAATATATATATAGACAGATAGAAAGATAGATAAATAGATAAATAGATAGGTAGACAGACAGATAGACAGATAGATAGATAGATAGATAGATATAAAGTCAGTTAGATAGTTAGTCAGATAGTCAGATAGATAGATAAATATATATGTATACATATATGTATGTATACACACGCGTACGCACACACTCACGCACGCACGCACACACACATACAGAGACACAGACACAGACGCAGAGGGGGAGGGGAGGGGAGGGGAGGGGAGGAGAGAGGGGAGGGGAGGAGAGAGGGGAGAGTGGGGAGAGTGGATAGAGGAGAGGAGAAGAGAGGAGAGGAGAGGAGGAGAGGGGAGAGAGGTAGACAAACGGACAGACGGACAGATAGCTAGATAGATAGACAGACAAGACAGTCGGACAGACGGACAAACAGGCACGCAACCAAATAGGCGTGCAGATACACACACAAATAGGAACGCAGGCAGATGGGCCAGACAGACACAGATAGACAGATAGAGAGAGAGAGACTGACAGGCAATGAGACATACGATTATATAAGCCCATAGCCTGAGAGAGGGCGGGAGATAGAGAGAAAAAGCAACAAAGGGAGCGACAGAGAGACGCAGAGACGACGAATGAACTCACACGTTCACACACGAAACTAGCAAACTCCAAAAAAAAAAAAAGTTATGAAATTAATCTTTACCGACAAGTCTTCCCCGAACAGTAAGTCTTTTCAGCTTAAACTTTCGGTCAAGAGAAGTAGAAGTTTTATATTTAAAATGTAAACACCTTAAGAACTCCATAAGAAACAACCAGGGCAATTCTTAGGAAAAAAAAAAAAAAAAAAACATCAAAGTTCTAAAAGTACATTCATTTTCTTCTATATTTGAGGCAGTTAAGGAGGGGGGTGGGGGGGGGTGTTGTCTATGTTCCTTCGTCAATTCCTTGAGATCAACTTCAAGGGTTGATTTGCCAAGATTACGTGTATCGGTTTTTGGAAGTTTTACTAGAATTTTCAATCGAAAAGATATTCGGTATTCTTATGAAGACCTTTTGGGACTAATTCAGTATTACAATAGGGTTATATTGTAAAATACGTATATATGTAATGCAGATAATACAACAATAAATACAAATACAAATGATAGTACAAATAATGGTAGTATAAATAATGAAAATAAAAATAACAATAATAATATTAATCATCATCAAAATTATGATAATAATTATTATTATAAATATCAGTTATAGTAATAATACTTATAATGATAATAATAATAATAATAATAACAATAATGAAAAAACAATAAAAATAATGAAACAAATAGCAATGATAGCGATGTTTTTTAGCGCTTTTCACCTACCCTTACCTCCCCCGCCACCAGAGACGCAGCATACGCCAGAGAGGGGCAGATATGGACCATAATCACCGCGAGACTGCCAATCAGATCGACATAATCACGGTGCAGTTCCAATCACGCGAATTCTCTTCTTAATCCGCCCAGACACAATCGCGAATCAAAAGCGAAACAATGTGACCCGCCCATCAGACCCGCCCATCAGATGGAACTTGCATGGGAACAACGGTGCTGCTTGGCTGTCACTGCGTTGGCTTGTCGTTCGTCATTTCAAAATAGTTTACTGTGGAAGGAGAAAATACGAAATTAGCAAACGTCATATATTGATATTTACGACTACTTCACTGTAAATTCATTGCAATGTTTAAAATACCCATTCAAATTAACAAAAGTAAACGCAGAAGAGTAAGAATTACAACTGCCACAAGGGAGTCCGTTTCCCTCTGGCGCCCGCGAGGTGCTTTGAAGCTCGGTGAGCAGTCGCTTAACGTTGGCAGTTCAGATGGCGACTCCAAGATCACCTATATTACAACTCGTAGTATCAATATACTTGTATATTTACGGAATTATTAATAGCACAGCTAGTAATTACGCAACTATACTTGCAGTAATCACTAGTCTACCACCTGCCGACGTGTTGAATTATTATGATACCATTATATCAACATCATTGTTTTTACAGTGAACATACAAACCACTTTCCAACGCCGCACTTCTGCATTGGATTCCTCGCTCCTAAGTGCCGTCAATCGTCACAAACTACGTTGTACGGCTTGCAGTTATACGTATATCATGGACCCCTACTATCCCACATGCCCATTAGCCACCCTCTACTACCCCAACCCCCCCTTTTACTCCCCCCTCACCTTAACACCTCTGTCTATAATTCACTACCATACATCCCATCGCCCACTACACCCGCACCTGCCCTGCCCCTGCCCCTGCCCTGCCGACCATGGGAAGAATCCGGCATATTAACTGGCTGCCTTTGTCAGGCTACCTGGACTCCCGCGCCCGAGATCTTGGCTGGATATGCAGGGTTCGAGGCGAAGGTGTGATGACACATGCCGCACGCTTGAGGATGGCTGCCTTGGTCAGGCTACCTGGCACTCCCCGCCGCCCGAGATCTTGGCTGAATTCATGCCAGTGTTCGAGGCCGAAGGGTGATGACATGCCGCACGCTCTGAGGAATGACAACCAATAATGAAAAAACAATAAAAATAACAAACATAATGATAACAATAGCAATGATAGCGCTTTTTAACGCTTTTCCACCCCTACCCCTACCCCTCCCCCTCCCGCCACCCAGAGACCGCAGCCATTAGCCAGAGGGGCAGATATGGACCATAATCACCGCGAGACTGCCAATCAGATCGACATAATCACGGTGCAGTTCCAATCACGCGAATTCTCTTCTTAATCCGCCCAGACACAATCGCGAATCAAAAGCGAAACAATGTGACCCGCCCATCAGACCCGCATCAGATGGAACTTGCCACTGGGAACCAACCGGTCGCCTGCTGCCGCTGTCACCTGCGTTGGCTGTCGACTTCAATCATTTCAAACACTCCAGTCTTACCTGTGGAAGAGAAAATACAGAAATTAGCAACGTCATTATATTGATATAATGAAATACTTCACTGTAAATTCATTGCAATGTTTAAGATACCCATTCAAATTAACAAAAGTAAACGCAGAAGAGTAAGCATTACAACTGCCACAAGGGAGTCCGTTTCCCTCTGGCGCCCGCGAGGCTGCTCTTGACAGCCTCAGGTGAGCAGTCGCTTAACGTTGGCAGTTCAGATGGCGACTCCAAGATCACATATATTACAACTCGTAGTATCAATATACTTGTACTATTCTCACGGATTATCTAATTAGCACAGCTAGTAATTACGCAACTATACTTGCAGTAATCACTGGTGTACCACCTGCCGACGTGTTGAATTATTATGATACCATTATATCAACATCAGCTGTTCATACCAGTGAACATACAAAACACTTTACAACGCCGCCACTTCTCGCCACCTATGGATTCCATTAGCCATCCCTAAGTCGCCCGTCAACGTCACAACACTACAGTTGTACGCTTGCAGTTACTAATTATAATCATGGACCCCACCTACCTATCCCCACATGCCCATTAGCCCCACCCTCCTACCTACCCCCACCCTATCCACCCCTCCCACCTTACCACCCCCTATGTCTATAATCACTACCCCACTACCCATCCCCCTTCGCACCACTACACCCGCACCCCTGCCCCTGCCCCTGCCCCTGCCCCTGCCCGAACCCATGGGAAGCCAATCCGCGCCTCATTAAACAGGCTGCCTTGGTCAGGCTACCTGGCACTCCCCGCCGCCCGAGATCTTGGCTGAATTCATGCCAGTGTTCGAGGCCGAAGGGTGATGACATGCCGCACGCTCTGAGGAATGACAGGGAGAGGGGGGGGGGGCGTGGCAGGGAACGAGGTAGACAACGATGGAGAGTGAGGAGTGGTAGTGATGATGAGAGTGAAGGAGAATAGGACGAGTGAAGAATGATCGTGATGAGAATGGAAAGGGAGAACAAAAAGTGAAGAAATGCGGCCCCGAAGAGTGAAGGAGGACGGGAAGAGTGAAGAATCATGGCGATAGTGACGAGGAGAATGAGGGCAAACGGGGAGAGTGAGGAAGGACGGAGACAGGAGGAGAATGAAGAAGGATGGTGCAGCGTAAAAAAAATAAATGAGGGAGAAAAGTAAAGAGCTTCAGCCATGAAAATGACAACGAAGGAGAACAGTCACCTATTAAGAATGATACTGACGGAGGCCTCACTGACAATGAAGAATGTGATATCTACATAAGAAAATGACAGTGACGAACAGTAGTGACAGTTAACTAAGGGGGAAGTATCAATGGCGAGAGAATCCGTGTCAG
>NW_028234442.1:11374008-11376508 GCF_977035675.1 Penaeus japonicus
CCATACTAACTGCAAAATACCAACATCACAAGAGCTGCACCGCTTCCTGGGATGACACATGAACAGTCACACGTTTCTCAAGACAAGATGTAGAGCCAAGAATGAGGAGCAAAGTCTTGCGTCCCCGAAGGACACCAACAAACTAAGCGGAATTTATCCAATCAAATCAAACTTGGAGATCTGTCGCGAAAAAAGCCTTCGCTTTGATGCTCCGGACGCCGCCAGACTTTGCTCAGGACTCCTCTTGGATTCCGGGATATTGCCTCGCCATATTGGCTGCGAACTTCCGTTGCGTGTCGACCTTTAGCCCTGCTATGTGAGGGAGAGAGGGAGAGAAAGGGAGAGAGAGAGAGAGAGGGAAGGAGGGAAGGAAGGATTTAGAAAGAAAGGAAGGAGGGTGGGGGGGGAGAGAGAGAGAGAGAGAGAGAGAGAGAGAGAGAGAGAGAGAGAGAGAGAGAGAGAGAGGGAGAGAGAGAGGGAGGGAGGGGGAGAGAGAGAGGAGAGGGAGAGAGAGGGAGGGAGAGAGAGAGAGAGAGAGAGAGAGAGAGAGAGAGAGAGAGAGAGGGAGAGAGAGAGAGAGAGAGGGGGAGAGAGAGAGAGAGAGAGAGAGAGAGAGAGGAGAGGAGAGAGAGAGAGGAGAGAAGAGAGGGAGAGAGAGGGGAGAGGAAGGGAGGGGAGAGGAAAGAGAGAGAGAGGAGGGGGAGAGGAGAGAGAGAGGGAGAGGGATGAGAGGAGGATGAGGGAGGGAGAGAAGAGGGGGGAGAGAAGGAGGGAGAGAGAGAGGAGAGAGAGAGAGTTAGGAGGAGAAAGAGAGAGAAAGAGGAGAGAGAGAGAGGAGAGAGGGAGAGAGGAGAGAGAGAGAGGAGAGAGAGAGACAGAGGATGAGGAGAGAGAGAGAGAGAGAGAGAGAGAGAGAGAGAGAGAGAGGAGAGATGATGGAGCATCGAGGAGAGAGAGAGAGAGAGAGAGAGAGAGAGAGAGAGAGAGAGAGAGAGAGAGAGAGAGAGGTGAGAGACCTCTCCCTAATGCGCCATATAGGCACGAGTGTGACCCACAGAACAAAATACAGGTGTTAATACACAGAGAAGGGGATCTGTGGGTCGATGGTAATCTGAAGCGAATGTTATTGCTGTACGCTGTATGGCGTGACGCAGGTGTATCATTAATAACAACAATAGGGATCACATACAAATAAATGTATTTATTCTTGGATTTGCACAAATAAATAAGCCACACTGGAGACGAGGCAACGCAAGTAGTGCTCTGCATAACTTGTACCTCAGAATGCCATATACTATCACAGAAATCGAATCAAGTCCAGAGCACACCATCGCCATATTTGGAAAGCCGAAATTTGAGCCGTGCGGAAAGCGCTTCTGCATGCATAATTAAAGAGGCGGAGGTTAATGCAAGCAATACCAGAATACCAGTGGAATTATGCGCGGTATCGCCCATCTCGTCGAGGGTGCCGGGGAGAGGAGGAGGGGGGGGGGATGCGTTGATCTCCACAGCACTTCGTTATGCAGAGGCTGCACTTTCGCCCTAATAGACTCAAGTCATTTACTAATTAAGACTGTCTTTTGCATACGACGTTAAAAATAAACGTCCCATACCTCAGACTAGTCCATAGAACTCGTTGAATAATTATTATTCATCTCATAATGAAATTAAGATTACGAGCATATTCACTTCTACGAAACCTAATTAAGTGGGTCAAATCTATCTCGCGAGCAAGTGCCACCAACGCGAACTCACTGTATCGAATTACTTCTGAAATCACTTGATAAGTGGCGAATAAAAATAATGAAATATCTCGTGAGGTAAAAGTATGTCTCTGAGAGTTCCTCTAACTGGAAGAGCAACTGTCACATAAAATCCATGAAGACTAACTAAACTCCTAAAATGCTAGGTTGGTAACCCTTCCGATGCCAACTCGGAGACTGTATACAAGTTTATCTGATCGACACGGCGGATCACCTTTCAAAATAGCCCAATTCATAACAGGCCGACGTCTTAATTACTCTAATTACCCACAGCGCGCAATTTAATCATTCTGTGAAATTTCGGTCAAGAAAATGGCGAACCAACAAGCACACAGAACTCCCGCAAATAAAGACGATTTTCCACGCAAGGCCGAGCACCCGAGCCCTGGAAAATCTCTCTTTCTGCAGCGAAGATACGGTGAAAATAGACTTGAACATGAATAACGGTCGGGGCACAGGTGGGGGAGGGGGAGGGGCAGGGGGAGGGGTAGAATAGTAAGGGAAATTCAAGTAATGAGGAGGGGCAATAAAATGCGGCACTCTCACACACTCACTCACACACACACACTCACTCACTCACACACTCACTCAATTACACACTCACATATTCACACACTCACTCACTCACTCACACACTCACTCATTCATTCACTCACTCACTCATTCACTCACTCACACATTCACACACTCACACATTCACACATTCACACACTCACACATTCACACACTCACACATT
>NW_028234442.1:11381508-11411508 GCF_977035675.1 Penaeus japonicus
CCGGCACATCACAGGGCACGGCCCACTGTGTTACCAAGGCATTAACACCTTTTACGTGTGAATAAATCGAATAACGTACACCACAGTTTGCACATTCACCGGCCGATCTGTGCGTGTACACAGCAAGGGCGTGCGTGAGTGAGAAGGGCGGGGCCGCGAAATGAACGGCCACGACTACAGGTGGCAGAGGCACTTAATTACCACCCTCTGGCACTCGTAGGCACCCCCGGGCAAGCGCCTGGTGTTTCGCTGCATAGTTTCCAGTATGTTACTACTTTAAAAGTCTAGAGTTTTTAACTTGGTTATTATCCAGGCGTAGCCAATTAGTGCAGCTTTGAAGATTTTATCGGGGGTGGGGTGGGGTGGGGTGGGTGGGGTGGAGGAGAAGCTGTTTATCTTCACAACTCTTTCTCTTGCCCCCTGTTCGCTTCCACCTGTATTACCAGCCCGACACCAGTTCTAACCCCTCGTTCCCCGATAACATTGTTGCCAGCCTCACCCAGCGGGATGTTGCACAGCTAATGCAGAAAAAAGGATAGCTGGGGAAGCTGTTGCAATGCTGACATGGAAGGGATGCGATGGGGAGAGAATTTGTGGTAGCACGATTGAATTGTGAGTGAATTTCTCTCTCACACTCTCACTCTGAATAACAGAAATAGAGCGCACAGAGAAACAGAAAAGTTGATAAAAAAAAAACAGGAAAAACAAATCTAGAAAATCGCCAAAAGAATGGTTTCTGACTTATAAGGAAAAGCCAAAGGACACAGTAGGAGTGGCACGAAAAGTGGGCGAGAGGGAGAGAGGAAAATGGAAATTGTTTGAGTGGGAAGTAACGGTGGTGGATAATGTAGTTAGTGTGGTACAGTTAAACGGAGGAGAGGAAGGGAGGAAGGAAAAGGACGGAAGGACACTCACACTCACACTCACACTCTCTCTCTCACACTCGCACTCGCACTCTCTCTCTATCACTCACTCACTCACACACACACACTCTCACTCACACACACACACACTTTCACTCACTCACACATACACACACACACGCGCTCTCACTCACTCACACACACTCTCACTCACACACTCACACACTCTCTCTCTCTCTCACACACACACACAAACACACTTACACACACACACACACACACTCTTTCACTCTTACTCTTTCACTTTCTCGCAGATGGAGAGAGAGGGAGGGAGAGGGGGGGGGGGGGGGAGAGGGAGAGGGAGAGGGGGAGAGGGAGAGGGAGAGGGAGAGGGAGAGAGAGAGAGAGAGAGAGAGAGAGAGAGAGAGAAGGGGAGAGGGAGAGAGAGGAGAGAGAGAGAGAGAGGGAGAGAGGAGGGGAGAGAGAGAGAGAGAGAGAGGGGGGGGAGAGAGAGAGAGAGAGAGGGGAGGGGAGAGAGAGAGAGGGGGAGAGAGAGGGAGGGGGAGAGAGAGAGAGGGAGAGAGAGAGAGAGAGAGAGAGAGAGGAGAGAGGGGAGAGGAGAGAGAGAGAGAGAGGAGGAGGAGAGAGAGAGAGAGGAGGAGAGAGAGAGAGAGGGGGAGGGGGGAGGGAGGGAGGAGGAGGAGGGGGAGAGAGAGAGAGAGAGAGAGAGAGAGAGGGAGAGAGGAGGGAGAGAGAGAGAGAGAGAAGAGAGAGAGAACGAAGAGAAAGAAATGGAGCGAAAACGAGAGAAAGGGTAACAAAAAAAAAAAAAAAAAAAAAAAAGAGTAAGAGAGACCGAGCAAAAATAATGAAAGGGAACAGAGAAACAATGGAAATGTGAAGAAAAACGAATGAGAACGAAGGAGAGAGGGAGCGGAGGGAAGGCGGGCGGGGGGCGGGGGGCGAGGGGCGAGGGGTGTCAAGGGGGGATTAGAGCGCGGGCGGCCGAGGGGATTACACAGCCGCGGGCGAGAGAGGGGCGGGAGAGGGCCAGGTGAGAGGGGCTCAAAGCCTCGCGTCAAAGTCACGACAACGCTGAGGGGAAGTAAAGGGGAGGGGGGCGACGGGGTGAAGGGGGTTGTGATAAGGAAGTGATGGGGGAGTGGAGGGTTCCATTGGAGGAAAAGCGGGTGAGGAGGAGAGACCAAAGAGGGGAGACTATAGGAAATCCAGCGACAAGCAAATGAGGAGGAGACAGCGAGGATGAAGGAGCCACTCTTCAAGGAGGGAATGGAAGGGAGGGAGGGCGGAAGAAGCACACTGCAAGGAGAGTGGAAGGAGGGAGAGCGAGGGGCACCACTGGACATGGAGACAGAAGGAGAGAGAGAGAGAGAGAGGAACGAACACAACACACTGGAGACGAGCAAAGTCACCGGGAGAAGCAGACCCAATGCAAAGAGAGGAGAAGGGGTGAGTATACTTCATAGGAGGATTACCTAACCGATTTCTCTCTTTGCTCTCTCCCTTTTCCTCTTCCTTCCTGTCTCCCTCTCCCTTCTTTCTGTCCCTCACCCTACCTCAATTTGTAAGCAGTATGGAGTTACATGTAACGAACAATTTTGATGAAAAAATACTTTAGGCTTCTCATCACTCTCAACACAGATCCATTTCTCGTGCTTGATGAGAAGGAAGCCTTTAAGTAACATTGGCTTTGGATATTAACATGATGTTTAACTGAACGAGTAACATTAACAGATAGTCTGAAAATTTTACCAACCCTAAGAACTGTTGGAGTCTATACTACTTCCTGAGTTTTAAGAGTAATAAAAATAGTAGTGCTCATTCTCCGCGAAAAAAAAAATATGAAGAGTTTTCTTCCCCACGGAAAGACACTAATGTGGACTGAAAGGCTGGAAACAGATAAAAGCATTTTCTTCCACAATTTTATTTCCACAAGCTTCAAGCAGTAGACATCCTGCAGTTATTTACATTTCTAGATAAAAGGGAAAGGTACATGCTTCACTGATCATCTTTGCAGAATTTTCCACATTCTACCTACCGGTTAAATAATCCTCAACATGAACTTTTAACAAAATTTCTGAGGCTTCTCGCGCTAAGAGTATTTTCCCTCCGAAGCCGATCCTATCCCACGGTAATAAGATAGTCTCTTTCAATTACTAACACTGACACAATGAGTTTCTGGAAATGTAAAATGCTGCATTTGAAACGGATATAATCGGGAGAAATTTAATGTGCTGTTAGATACAATATAAATAGCATACAGTATATATGTTACGGGTTTTATTATATTATGGTCGAAATGCCAGAGGAATCTTATTTCAACTACTGGTTAAACATCGCTTGAATTATAATGCAATTCATATTTTCCAATTCCATTTCATTGAACGCTACCGAACCAAAATCTGAATACGACTCTACTAACAAATTTAAAAAAAATATATGTTTTATGTAATAACGTTGTTAACAATCAAATAATGGTAAAAACTAAGAGATTATTTGATAATCCAAGCCATTCGAAAGTAGGATAAACTTCCCATAAATTATAAACTTCAGTGCGAATACCGTCTTAAACTGTTGGACTCTACGGTGACAAGTTGCCACATTTCACTATCCACTGTCGGTATATCACATGTCAAAGTAACAATGTCTATCCTCACCTTAGTCGTACGCAGAGGTGAATAAATGGTGGATTTTGTGATTATTTGTTCACCATTGATACACTAGAGGATATAATCATGTCATAAACTTATTTTGCATTGTAACATTATGACAAAGTTATAACATACATCAAATATATCAATATTTGACCACGCCTATGTAGTTATTATATTAAATCATACGCGAATAAAGAGCAAATTGCTTGGTTTTATCAGCATACAAACACGCCTACGCTCCCACAAGGTTTTAAATACCGTAGGCCTTGACGTGTGTTCCCTCTATCATTTGACAATAGGCTAATAAAATCAGCGCAGATCAAATCCCCCATAAATTCTCGCTGCATGGCACCTCAGATAATCATGTATAGCCTTCATTGCTTAATAACTTCTAAACACAGAGCAATTAAGAGCCCCCCGTGTATGCGCCTAATGACCGGGAGGGAGACGAGACGTGGGAGGTGGGTGGGTTGGGGGGAAGAGGCTTACTCAGCATTTACTGGGCCAGAATGTAAACGGTTACCTTAGCGAGAAGACTCGTTTCTCTGCACACATCTTCGATCACCTGAGACACTGCTTGGCCGGCGTGCGAGCCTCGGTGCGCGCCCATCGATCTCCCGACGCTCGAACATGACACTCTGCATACAATCCTAGCGTTTGCGTGTCTACAACATGTTATATGGCTTCTTAAGAGCATACGTTGTGTGTGCGTGAGGTGGCCGCAGCTATAAAATGCACGCTACACTTACACATGCAATGCTATAGCGTGACAGGGAGTTAATTACCAGTGATCATTGGTCATACGTAATTCCGACTTGCCTTTTTGCCTTAGAACTGCGTGCAAAGAGGTGGCCTTCTACGCATTAGCGTATGCAACAACACACTCAAGAGTATCGACCGGGTTAACTGCAGCCGATGGACAGCTCGTGTGCAGTGTGCGTATCACGCTCCTCCCGAGCACAGCGTGCATGACTTCGCACACGCAATGGAATACGGGAACATGGGGTACACGCTTCTCGTGTGCGTCAGCTGTGCTTCGGATGCCAGGGAGAGAGGAGTGAAGGGGGAAGGAGTGAGGGAGAGAGGAGTGAAGGGAGAAGGAGTGTGGAAGGGAGAAGTGAAGGGGAAAGGATAAAGGTAAAGGAATGGGAGTTTGGGGCTTCCATTACACACGGAACCCACAACCTGTCACATCAGACTGTACCAAGATCTTTTTCGCATTTCTTAAGTAGCTTTCCGCCTCCGCCCCCTCAGCACGACCTGTGCCGCGTTCTTTCCTAACGACTTCCCATCACACCCACACGTATAAAAACGGCAGAAGTCGTGGCAAGGGCAACGAAAAATGGTCTCAGCAACGCGCATGATACGGCAAGAGCAGAGCCACATCCTCTTTGTAACGGTTGGATGGGGGCGCGGGCGGAGGAGGGGGAGGGACGCGGGTGGAGAAGGGGTGTGTGGGTGAAGATGGTGGAGGGAGCAAGACATCGGAGGAGAAGGTAGAGGAGGAAGGGGAGAGGGGAGAAGAAGGTGGAGGTGGAAGGAAAGGGGTGAGGGGAACGGTGGAGGAGGAAGTGGAGAGGGGAACGGTAGAAGAGGAAGGAGGGAGTGGGTAAGAGGATGTAGGCGGGGAAGTGGGACGGTGGGATCAGTACCGGTGATGGCTTGTTGGTGGCACTCGCGAAGCGTCCCGCCCTGTTGCCAGCCGCACCCGCCCCCTGTCTCTCACACACCCGCGAGCTTATTGAAACAATTTACATGCAAACTCGTCGGCCTTTTATAATCTACCAACTGCTGTCACGCTGTTATATTCTGCCGTATTTCTTTTTCACGTTCTCTGTGCCTGACTGCATGCATGCTTGCTTGCCTGCTTGCTTGCTTGCCTGTCTGCCTGCCTGCTTGCCAGCCAACCAGCCTGCAAGCATGTATGTGTCTGTCTGTCTGTCCAACCATCTGACCTTCCCGTCCGTCTGCTTCTCTTGCTCTCCTCCTCCTTCACTAGGAATCTAGTGAAAAGACCAAACGCAAGGATGACTTCAACCAAGTACCTCCTCTCTCTTCCCCTTCCCCTTCCCTTTCCCCTTCCCCTCTCCAATTCTCTGCTATACTCTGTTCTGCTCTCCCCCCGCCCAGGCTCCGTGAAAAAGGCGGGAAGACCGAAGGGCATCAGTCCACCGCGGAGTGACCTGCCTTTAGCCTCCGAGTCGCGGACCGCTTCTTTGATGGGACTCCTCGCCAAGACACAAATATCAGGCTAGATAATGGATTAGGAGCGCAGGCTGCTATTGATCCGGCAGATATCCACACGGACGTGAAAATATAACACATACACCCACAGGCACACCCATATACACCTACACAGACCCACATACACACACACGAAATACGCACTGATAAAGGCCATAGTTAAAGCTTACATAATAGACACTGAAGTAAAGCCAGACACACATAAATCAACATACCCTAATCAATAATGATACATTGTATGATATTCATGACACTAAAGCAATCCCTCATGCCACCTCACAGATTTAAGGTTATCTTTGTGCAATTACCTTTAATTTCCCTTTCTGCCTTAACCCCTGTTCTATTTTCACCACGTCCAGCGTCTTTGTTTCCCCAGTCATGTCTGCCCATTTGCCGTCCCTGCCCCGTCCTCTCCTAATCCTCGTGGCCATTGCCAGCGCCAACCCCTATCCTTAACTACACAAGTCACCGACCTTCGACGCAGTTCACGAATCCACAAATACAACATAAATCAGAAAGCCCCCTGAGCGCAGACCTCTTCCAACCCCCAAAATCCACTTAGAAAAATACACAAGTCTAAAATAAATGAAAATTCCTTATCGACCCATTTTCTTTGATGAATCACTGACAATGAATGGTATAAGTGGATCATCCATCCGCATACGGATCCGGTTTACCACCAAAATCTAATCAACTCTTCCTTGGCTATGGTCATCCCACCAATGGATTTTCAGAACAATGCAACAGAAACTGGAAGGAATTCATATGAGAGAAGTAAATAACAATTGTTTGATTTCGGATCTCAGATAAATAAACACACTTGTTTCAATCCGTTCTTCGCTGAATTATACAAATTATAAATCGATAAATACTCTTAAATGAATAGATTTTTATTAACGATAAATGATTAGATTAAACAAAAACACCTTTGAACGCTTCAGACGAGCTCATGAAAAACAATTCAAATCCGTGTCTAAGCCTAATGCTACTATTCCATTACTCAGAAGCTCCGTCAGACCGGCTCACCTGTCAGACTCCTGTCAGAGACTCACCTATCAGAGACTCACCTATCAGAGACTGACCTATCAGAGACTGACCTATCAGAGACGCACTTATCAGAGACTCACTTATCAGAGACTCACCTATCAGAGACTCACCTATCAGAGACTCACCTATCATAGACTCACCTATCAGAGACTCACCTATCAGAGACGCAATTATCAGAGACGCAATTATCAGACTCACCCGCCAGAGACTCACCACCAGAGACTCACCACCAGAGACTCACCCACCAGACACCAGCTGTCCCTGCCCTCGCCTCGCCTCCAGCCATACGTACCTGGAAGGGGAAAAGGGAACATAAGTAACGCTAAATGAAAGCCTTCAACGACTGCGTCTAATCTCGGAACATAAAACGCCTCCTCGAAGTGATATACAGTCACGCTGTACGTCTAATTATGCGCGTAATCTGTGTACACTGACATGTTTATCAAGACGCTGAACACGTGTAAGTCGGGATATGAATTTAATTTCCGTCGAACAGCCCTGAGATAAGTTTAAACAGATTTCTTCTCCAGAGGAGGGATAACAGTCTCAATTTATCATTTTCCCATATATAATCATTCGTTTTTTTATTGAAAGAATGGCGTGATCTATGATTTGAGGAGATGGGCATTTCTGGAAATCCAAGGAATTTGAATCAATATATGTGTGTGTGTGTGTGTGTGTGTGTGTGTGTGTGTGTGTGTGTGTGTGTGTGTGTGTGTGTGTGTGTGTGTGTGAGAGAGAGAGAAAGAGGGAGAGAGAGAGAATGAGAAAGAAAGAGAAAGAAAAAGAGAAAGTGGGGAGAGAAACATATAGACAGAAAGAGAGAGAGAGAGAGCAAGAGAGAGAGAAAGAGAGAGAAAAAAAAGAGAGAAAAAGAGAAAGAGAAAAAGAAAGTGAAAAAGAGAAAGAGAGAAAAAGAGAAAGAGAAAAAGAGAAAGAGAATAAGATAAAAAGAGAAAGAGAGAAAGAGAAAGCGAGAAGGAGTGAAAGAGAGAAAGAGAGAAAAAGAGAAAAGAGAGAGAGAGAAAGAGAGAGAGAGAAAGAGAGAGAGAAAGAGAGAGAGAAACAGAGAGAGAGAGAGAGAAAGATAATATTAATCCAACTCTAAATCCTTCTTTCCTATATGACCCTAGCTTGAGATCCGAGCGGCCGACCGGAGTTGCTAAGCCGTTAACGAGGCGTAAAGCAAGATTTTTCGCTGCCGGAACCCCGCGAACTGCCATTACCCGCAGCCTCGCCGCAGAGTTACGGTGACGTTGCTGCTCCCGGGCGCCTCGCTCGCTGAACGCAGGACACACTGAGGACACGCTTTAAAGGCACACTCCGCGAGGCGCATCCCGCATACCGCACGTTCAACCGCGTTCGTTCTGTCCTGCCATGTCACATCAAATGCACGCTATAAATTGTCAATACTGCAATGAAAAATCTATGTTCCGTAATTTGCACACTGCCCTTTGCACACTCCTTGCACACCAAACAAAACCACATCCTCATCGAAGACTGCCAGCATGAGGCAATAAAACCTGCAAATCACACTGACTCCCCCTCCCCTGCCCTCTCCTTTCCCTTCCATTCCCTTTTCCTTCCATTCCCTTTACTTCCTTTTCCCATTCCCTTTCCTTCCTTTTCCCTATCCCTTTCCTTTCCTTTCCTTTCCTTTCCTTTCCTTTCCTTTCCTTTCCCTCCCCCCCCCCCCTCAGCCGAAAAAAGCGATGACAATATCTCGGGAAAGTTTCATGTGGAAGTTTGCCGCTCCAGTTGGCCTGCTAATTACATCTCTATGATCTCGACTGGACCATTAATGTGGCCAATCAAATACCGGGCAGGTCCCTGATGCGCATCGCTTCCTTTTTTATACATCATCGTTTGGAAGCCCTCCCCGCCTGGCCTGTTAGCGAGGAAGGGGATTTCGGAGCTGCAATCAGGAGAGGCGCTGGGGAGGCCGACGTCTCGCTCGTCAAGGCAGCCTCAGCACAACGAGGACGCCCGGCTCAAAGCGGCTCGTGTCAGCAACTCGTCGACATCATCAATATTCCAGCCCAACCGCCGTCGCCGCTGCCAGCGTCCCAACCACTAATGCCAGTCACGAGTCATCAGTGTCACCGTCCATCTTTGGTTGTCATCTCCACGATGCCTGGCCAGCCTCCACTTCAAACCTCAGACGACACGAGCCAAACCCAATATCAGGTTCTGACTCTAGCGTCAACAGCAATGCTTCCCCACTGTACCTGCATAGTTACCGGGACAAAGACTTTCAACGAACGCACGAGCTCCTCAAACAAACCAGACAACGAAGTTACGCCAAACATGCGTCGACAAAACTATTTTACTACGAAAACAAATTCTGCATCGAGCCAATTCGATGAAAATGAGGACACAATAACGCGCCTCTCGCCAGCATCACCATCACACCATACTCGACTTCCTTACACCTCACCTGCAAGCCGAGCCTCGGCCGGGCTCTGGTTTGTTCGTCTTTAAAAGACCAGTTTACAGATCAATGTAAATTATGATGGCCGGCCGCCTGTGGTCTAAACCCCTTCCATTAGAGATATCTTATGTTAAAAGTCAGTTTGTGCAGCTCAGAGCAAACGCTGGTGCTCATTCTGCTCTTCCTGGCCAAAGCTCCATAACCTGATGTCTGAACACAGCTTAGACTCAGTCAAACCTTTAATCTCATATGCTGCATGTCTAGTCCTCGTCTCATATTTCTGGCACTCAGGTCCTTATATCTATTGTAAGGCTCTTTCCCATGGCTGTGTATCAGTCGTTATACGAGTAATACATAAATTATGCGTACATGTATTGCAATCTCAACTGCTCACTCAGAGGGACCCCCCTTTCCCTTCCTCCCCGGTGCCAGTACATAATACGCTTGCTATTGTTTCCCGGGGGGTGTGGGCTATTATGCGGCGATTTCAAACACGTGACCCGATCGTTACGCACTGACCCCGATATCCGTGCGTCATCCCGCAGAATCGGGGAGCGCCAAGGCCGTCTCGGTGAGCGCCAATCGGCCGTGCGTGACGGCGCGGCATCGTAACCGCAAAGCAAGACCGCGGACTCCCCCAGCGATGACTCCCGCGACTGGAGGATTATTTATATTCCGACCGCATGACGTCACTGCCACAACATCAGGAGGAACGACGTCACGCCTCTTTCACGTTACCTCATGTTTTCTCTGATGTCGCGACACACTTTTGCACTTTCTCCATGAAACTGATGCAGCCTTTACCAGCTTCTAAAGTCGAGCGCAAACATCCTCCCATTCACCACCGCACGACCCAATCATCCGCATCATCTGCATGTAGACTGCAATTTGCATTCGTCCAATTCGACCCAATCAGAAAGACCCTAAAAGAACACATCCACCCACCAAAGAGAAAGCCTCGCATATTTCCCAATCCAAGTACACACACAATGAACAAGCTCTCCTAACGCTTCGTCTCGACTCGCGTACTTCCTAGACTTTTGTTCCTTCTTTTATTCTTCTTGTCTTTTGCCACGGGAGCCCGGAGTGAGCAAGACGTTGCGGATCGTAACTTCGTCGCAAGAAAACTTAGTGCCGCCCCTTTTTTCATAAGGGGGGGGGGGGGGCTCAAGAGGGAGGAGGGCGGTCCGACATCACAGATTACAGTCTGCACGAGTGTGGCGCGGAAGGAAAAATCAGGCCGCAACTTACCGAACAACTGGAGATTAATTACCATGTGAATGCATTCACGACAGGGGACTCGGGACAAAGTGAGACCGGTGGATGCAGAAAGAGGAGGAGGAGGAGGAGGAGGAGGAGGAGGAGGGGTGAGGAGGGGTGAGGAGGGGTGAGGAGGGGAAGGGGAAGGGGAAAGGGAGGGGGAGGGGGAGGAGGAGAGGGAGGGAGGAGGAGGGGAGGGGGGAGGGGGGAGGAGGAGGAAGAGAAGGAAAAGGAGGAGGAAGAGGAGAAGGAAGAGGAAGAGGAGAAGGAAATGGAGGAGGAAGAGGAGAAGGAAAAGGAGGAGGAAGAGAAGAAAATGGAGGAGGAAGAGGAGGAGGAGGAGAGGGGAAAGGCGTCCAGTCACGTCGAGCGCCCCTCGCATGAAGAAGCAGGACCCGGTATTCCAAGCGTATCACGTCCTCTGTCAAGGTCAGGCGGCGGCGACATGACAAGCAGGTCCGCATCACCTGAAGGGGACGTCGCAGTGTACCGAGAGGTACGATAACGCTGTCGCGACAACGAGAGGCGTCTCTGGAGGCCCTGCCTTCTGCAAGGGAGGTCCCACGCCGACGTGTTCTCCCGTCGCATCTTCAGCCGGGTTAGAGGGCGGAAGGCGGCGAGGGGGGATGTCTTCCCCGGACCAATATCTCCCCCAAGGATTCTGTTCAAGACAAGGAGACGAGCTTGAGGAGAATGTCTCTCGAGGGAGGCGCAAACATGGCCATTGTCCTCCGATCCTCTTGGACTCGCAAGAGGAGGAAGCTTAGGTGACTGAGCCTAAGCACTGCTCCTCGCCTGCGCTAGAATGCTGTAGGGATTGCAATAGGATGACCCGAACTGCAAAACATCTATCTCCCTCACACTCTCTCTCTCTCTCTCTCTCTCTCTCTCTGCCATGTTTTTCTCTTTTCTTTCCAAATATTTTTCCGTCTTTTAGTTTGTATCGGTAATAGTATATAAACGAATTGTTATCCAGGCGAGCTGTTGTCAGGTTGACTGCCACGGCGATCTGTTATCAGTGCGAGTTACTGTGAGCACGATCTGCTGTTCGGACGATCTTGCATAAGGAGGAGTTGCTATCAGGGGAAGCGGCTGGTAGGGCAAGCCGCTGTCAAAGGAAACTGCTGCTGTCAAGGCGTAGGTCAGTCGAAGCTGCAATGAAAACGGCCCCCCTGAAGGACGACTCAAAGGAACGACCAAGACCGATATAAATCTCACGTCAAACCCAACGCCTGGCGCCAATCACTGATAACGACGTATGAATAAACTCAATCTTGGCCTAATGAAACCGGAATCGGGGCCACGGCACTAACCGCAGCGAATGAATCAAATTTTGCATATTCAAAATCACACGTTTCTGGCCTCGCCTGCATGAGAACGATGTGTTTTGCGAAGACTTAAATGACTTGCTTGTCATAATTAATTGCACGGATCGTATTCCACAGCGAATAAATAAATATATTATCAGCATTTATCCCACCCCCTCAGTTCTCACACTCGCTCTCCATCACTCACTCTTCCTTTCAATCTCCTCCGTCCTCTCACCCTCTCTATCTATCTATCTATCTATCTATCTATCTATCTATCTATCTGTCTGTCTGCCTCCCTTTCAACCCCCCGTTCTCTCTCTCTCTCTCTCTCTCTCTCTCTCTCTCTCTCTCTCTCTCTCTCTCTCCTTCCGTCTTTCTCTCTCTTTCCCACTCTATTTCTCTCTTTCTCTCTTTCCCACTCTATTTCTCTCTTTCTCTCTTTCCCACTCTATTTCTCTCTTTCTCTCTTTCCCACTCTATTTCTCTCTTTCTCTCTTTCCCACTCTATTTCTCTCTTTCTCACTCTATTTCTCTCTTTCTCTCTTTCCCACTCTATTTCTCTCTTTCTCTCTTTCCCACTCTATTTCTCTCTTTCTCACTCTATTTCTCTCTTTCTCTCTTTCCCACTCTATTTCTCTTTTCCTCTCGATTTCTCTCTTTCCTCTCTATTTCTCTCTTTTCCTCTCTCTCTCTCTCTTTCCTCTCTATTTCTCTCTTTTCCTCTCTCTCTCTCTCTTTCCTCTCTATTTCTCTCTTTTCCTCTCTCTCTCTCTCTCTCTCTCTCTCTCTCTCTTTCCCCCTCTCTCTCTCTTTCCCCCTCTCTCTCTCTTTCCCCCTCTCTCTCTCCTTCCCTCTTTCTCTCTCTTTCCCTCTCTAATTCCCTCTTTCCCACTCTATTTCTCTCTTTCCCACTCTATTTCTCTCTTTCCTCTCTATTTCTCTCTTTTCCTCTCTATTTCTCTCTTTCCCACTCTATTTCTCTCTTTCTCTCTTTCCCACTTTATTTCTCTTTTCCTTTCTATTTCTCTCTTTTCCTCTCTATTTCTCTCTCTCTCTCTCTCTCTCTCTCTCTCTCTCTCTCTCTCTCTCTCTCTCTCTCTCTCTCTCTCTCTCTCTCTCTCTCTCTCTCTCTCTCTCACACACCTTTCTCCTCTCCTCCCCTAAAAAAGAAATGCTCTCTAATCTTTCTCTTTCCTTTCTCTCCCCCACTTCTCCTTCAATACTCTTATTTTCTCTGGATCTCTCCCTTCCCCCGCTTGCCTAAAAAAAATGCTGCCAAACAAACAAACGATCGCACAGAGACGAAAACAAGAGCAAACAAAGACATCAGCAACTCCAGGCACACATGTTGTAGTGTTCGCCCCCCACACACACACACTCCCCAACACCTGCTCCTGGAGGGAACGCTGCCTCACGCCACGCACTCCGCCACATTCCCACCATCACCATCCACCAAAATCACCATCACAATCAACGTGAACATCATCACCATCATCATCATCATCAACATGAACTCATCATCATCATCACCATCAACATGAATACCATCAACAATATCGACATCACCACCACCACTACCACCATCACAATCACCACCATTACAATCACCACCACCACCGCGCCCAGCCACCACCCTCACACCACCCACAGCAACCCGCGACTGACAAAAGCATCACACGTAAAACTAACCTCCCTGAAAACAACTCGCCCCTCTGCCTCTGCCACTCCAAGGCATAAACCAGACGCAGCATTACTAAGCAGCCAGACCAACGCGATGGAATGACGCAGCAGCAACCGCCTCCCTGCATCATTCCATCACAACATCTGTTTTGTAGTACCGGCGTTAAACAGGGGGTGGGGGGGGGGGGCTATAGCAGACGTCCCCATACACAAACGCCATTACAGCTTTAGCCAACGACTGACATATTCATCAACAAACTCACCGCGTAATCTAAATGAGCACGCGGCGCCAATTACTCGCACAAGACATCCAAAGCAGCAGAAATGAACGCACAAGACATTCGGATAAGAAGAAATCCTTGCACGAGACATTCGGATAAGCACAAATAATTGCACGAGACATTCGGATAAGCAAAAATAATTGCAAGAGGCATTCGGATAAGCAGAAATAATTGCACGAGAAATTCGGATAAGCAGAAATAATTGCACGAGACATTCGGATAAGCGGAAATCCTTGCACGAGAAATTCGGATAAGCAGAAATAATTGCACGAGAAATTCGGATAAGCAGAAATAATTGCACGAGAAATTCGGATAAGCAGAAATAATTGCACGAGACATTCGGATAAGCAGAAATAATTGCACGAGACATTCGGATAAGCAAAAATAATTGCACGAGACATTCGGATAAGCAAAAATAATTGCACGAGACATTCGGATAAGCAAAAATAATTGCACGAGACATTCGGATAAGCAAAAATAATTGCACGAGACATTCGGATAAGCAAAAATAATTGCACGAGACATTCGGATAAGCAGAAATAATTGCACGAGACATTCGGATAAGCGGAAATAATTGCACGAGACATTCGGATAAGTAGATATCCTTGCACGAAACATTCGGATAAGCACAAATAATTGCACGAGACATTCGGATAAGCACAAATAATTGCACGAGAAATTCGGATAAGCAAAAATACTTGAACGAGAAACTCGGATAAGCGGAAATCCTTGCACGAGAAATTCGGATAAGAAAAAATAATTGCACGAGAAATTCGGATAAGCAGAAATAATTGCACGAGAAATTCGGATCAGCAGAAATACTTGAACGAGAAATTCGGATAAGCACAAATAATTGCACGAGAAATTCGGATAAGCAAAAATAATTGCACGAGACATTCGGATAAGCACAAATAATTGCACGAGAAATTCGGATAAGCAAAAATAATTGCACGAGACATTCGGATAAGCAGAAATCCTTGCACGAGACATTCGGATAAGCACAAATAATTGCACGAGACATTCGGATAAGCAGAAATAATTGCACGAGACATTCGGATAAGCACAAATAATTGCACGAGAAATTCGGATAAGCAAAAATAATTGCACGAGACATTCGGATAAGCAGAAATCCTTGCACGAGACATTCGGATAAGCACAAATAATTGCACGAGACATTCGGATAAGCACAAATAATTGCACGAGACATTCGGATAAGCACAAATAATTGCACGAGACATTCGGATAAGCAGAAATAATTGCACGAGACATTCGGATAAGCACAAATAATTGCACGAGACATTCGGATAAGCAGAAATAATTGCACGAGAAACTCGGATAAGCGGAAATCCTTGCACGAGACATTCGGATAAGCACAAATAATTGCACGAGACATTCGGATAAGCAGAAATCCTTGCACGAGACATTCGGATAAGCAGATATCCTTGCACGAGACATTCGGATAAGCAAAAATAATTGCACGAGAAATTCGGATAAGCGGAAATCCTTGCACGAGACATTCGGATAAAAAAAATAATTGCAAGAGAAATTCGGATAAGCGGAAATCCTTGCACGAGACATTCGGATAAGCGAAAATAATTGCACGAGACATTCGGATAAGCACAAATAATTGCACGAGAAATTCGGATAAGCAAAAATAATTGCACGAGAAATTCGGATAAGCAAAAATAATTGCACGAGAAATTCGGATAAAAAAATAATTGCAAGAGAAATTCGGATAAGCGGAAATCCTTGCACGAGACATTCGGATAAGCGAAAATAATTGCACGAGACATTCGGATAAGCAGAAATAATTGCACGAGAAATTCGGATAAGCAAAAATAATTGCACGAGAAATTCGGATAAGCAAAAATAATTGCACGAGACATTCGGATAAGCAAAAATAATTGCACGAGAAATTCGGATAAAAAAAATAATTGCAAGAGAAATTCGGATAAGCGGAAATCCTTGCACGAGACATTCGGATAAGCGAAAATAATTGCACGAGACATTCGGATAAGCAGAAATAATTGCACGAGAAATTCGGATAAGCAGAAATAATTGCACGAGACATTCGGATAAGCAGAAATAATTGCACGAGAAATTCGGATAAGCAGAAATAATTGCACGAGACATTCGGATAAGCAGAAATACTTGAACGAGAAATTCGGATAAGCAAAAATAATTGCACGAGACATTCGGATAAGCAGAAATAATTGCACGAGAAATTCGGATAAGCAGAAATCCTCGCACGAGACATTCGGATAAGCAGAAATCCTTGCACGAGAAATTCGGATAAGCAGAAATAATTGCACGAGACATTCGGATAAGCAGAAATAATTGCACGAGACATTCGGATAAGCAGAAATCCTTGCACGAGACATTCGGATAAGCAGAAATAATTGCACGAGACATTCGGATAAGCACAAATAATTGCACGAGACATTCGGATAAGCAAAAATAATTGCACGAGAAATTCGGATAAGCAAAAATAATTACACGAGAAATTCGGATAAGCGGAAATCCTTGCACGAGACATTCGGATAAGCACAAATAATTGCACGAGAAATTCGGATAAGCAAAAATAATTGCACGAGACATTCGGATAAGCAAAAATAATTACACGAGAAATTCGGATAAGCGGAAATCCTTGCACGAGACATTCGGATAAGCACAAATAATTGCACGAGAAATTCGGATAAGCAGAAATAATTGCACGAGACATTCGGATAAGCAAAAATAATTGCACGAGACATTCGGATAAGCAAAAATAATTGCACGAGACATTCGGATAAGCAAAAATAATTGCACGAGAAATTCGGATAAGCGGACATCCTTGCACGAGGTATTCGGATAAGCACAAATAATTGCACGAGACATTCGGATAAGCACAAATAATTGCACGAGACATACGGATAAGCAGAAATAATTGCACGAGACATTCGGATAAGCAAAAATAATTGCACGAGAAATTCGGATAAGCACAAATAATTGCACGAGAAATTCGGATAAGCAGAAATAATTGCACGAGACATTCGGATAAGCAAAAATAATTGCACGAGACATTCGGATAAGCAAAAATAATTGCACGAGACATTCGGATAAGCAAAAATAATTGCACGAGAAATTCGGATAAGCAGAAATCCTTGCACGAGACATTCGGATAAGCAAAAATAATTGCACGAGAAATTCGGATAAGCACAAATAATTGCACGAGACATACGGATAAGCAGAAATAATTGCACGAGACATTCGGATAAGCGGAAATCCTTGCACGAGACATTCGGATAAAAAAATAATTGCAAGAGAAATTCGGATAAGCAAAAATAATTGCACGAGAAATTCGGATAAGCTGAAATAATTGCACGAGACATTCGGATAAGCACAAATAATTGCACGAGAAATTCGGATAAGCAAAAATACTTGAACGAGAAACTCGGATAAGCGGAAATCCTTGCACGAGACATTCGGATAAGTAGATATCCTTGCACGAGACATTCGGATAAGCACAAATAATTGCACGAGACATTCGGATAAGCAGAAATAATTGCACGAGACATTCGGATAAGCAGAAATCCTTGCACGAGACATTCGGATAAGTAGATATCCTTGCACGAGACATTCGGATAAGCACAAATAATTGCACGAGACATTCGGATAAGCAAAAATAATTGCACGAGACATTCGGATAAGCAAAAATAATTACACGAGAAATTCGGATAAGCGGAAATCCTTGCACGAGACATTCGGATAAGCACAAATAATTGCACGAGAAATTCGGATAAGCGGACATCCTTGCACGAGGTATTCGGATAAGCACAAATAATTGCACGAGACATTCGGATAAGCGGACATCCTTGCACGAGGTATTCGGATAAGCACAAATAATTGCACGAGACATACGGATAAGCGGACATCCTTGCACGAGGTATTCGGATAAGCACAAATAATTGCACGAGACATTCGGATAAGCGGACATCCTTGCACGAGGTATTCGGATAAGCACAAATAATTGCACGAGACATTCGGATAAGCGGACATCCTTGCACGAGGTATTCGGATAAGCACAAATAATTGCACGAGACATTCGGATAAGCGGACATCCTTGCACGAGGTATTCGGATAAGCACAAATAATTGCACGAGAAATTCGGATAAGCGGACATCCTTGCACGAGGTATTCGGATAAGCACAAATAATTGCACGAGACATACGGATAAGCAGAAATAATTGCACGAGACATTCGGATAAGCGGAAATCCTTGCACGAGGTATTCGGATAAGCACAAATAATTGCACGAGACATTCGGATAAGCAAAAATAATTGCACGAGAAATTCGGATAAGCAAAAATAATTGCACGAGAAATTCGGATAAGCAAAAATAATTGCACGAGACATTCGGATAAGCAAAAATAATTGCACGAGAAATTCGGATAAGCAAAAATAATTGCACGAGACATTCGGATAAGCAAAAATAATTGCACGAGACATTCGGATAAGCAAAAATAATTGCACGAGACATTCGGATAAGCAAAAATAATTGCAAGAGACATTCGGGTAAGCGGAAATCCTTGCACGAGTCATTCGGATAAGCAGAAATAATTGCACGAGACATTCGGATAAGCGGAAATACTTGCTCGTCGGAATGTATGTATCTTAGCCAGGATAAATAACGATAATGCCGATGCTATTCGGAGGAAGAAGGGGAGGGAGAGAGAGAGAGGGGGGGAGGAGGAAGAAGGGGAGGGGGAGAGAGAGAGAGGGGGAGGAGGAAGAAGGGGAGGGGGACAGGGGGAGGAGGAAGAGGGATAGGAAAAGGGGGAGGAGGAGGAGGGGGAGGAGGAAGAGGGAGAGGGGAGGAGGAAGAGGGAGGGGAAAAGGGGGGAGGAGGACGAGTAGGAGGGGGAGGGGGAAAAGGAGGAGGAGGAGGAGGAAGGGGGGAGGAGGAGGAGGAGGAAGAAGGAGGGGAGGAGGAGGAGGAGGAGGAGGAGAAGGACAAGGACGACGAGGGGAGGCTATCATCGGGGAAGGAGACTTTAGCGTCGAGGTGACTTTGGGACGGAGGGTGGCGGTGACATTGCAATGGTGCACGTAAACTCGCAAAAGCAAGGATTTGACTGACGTGGAATATTTGCAAAACATTTACAAAGCACCATCCAGCTGTATTTCCCTTATTGCACTGTGTGTGTGTGTGTGTGTGTGTGTGTGTGTGTGTGTGTGTGTGTGTGTGTGTGTGTGTGTGTGTGTGTGTGTGTGTGTGTGTGTGTGTGTGTGTGTGTGTGTGTGTGTGTGTGTGTGTGTGTGTGTGTGTGTGTACATATATATCAAACTACTTTTAAATGAATATCCACGTGCTTATACACCCTACAAAGCAAAGCTCCAAAAGCTGAAGCAACCGCACAAAAACAGCGCCCCCGGAATAAAAATTGCACACTGCGGAAAAAGCAGCAGTCCCGCGGCCGGCGTCTCCCTCGGGGCCCGAAACCGCCAGATTCCGATCCAGGTTTGAAGTCGTTAGCGGTACGACATAAAAGATTTTTTTTTTATATATACGAGGAAAATAATCACGTATCAGTTTATATTCTTTTCTCTTCTCCGTTTACTCTTTTTCTCTCTCTTTTTCTCTTCTTCTTTTCTTCCCTTAACTCTAAATTGGTGGAGCGGAAGCAGCCAGGCGTATCCAGCGCTGCCAACGTCCCTGGCTCGCAGGGTTCCCAAGAGCAGCGAAGTTTCCAGATGACTTTGGTTCACTCTTTCCTCGGTGGGCGGAGTACGTACTACCCGAAAGGATATGTGGTTATGTGCGATTGGCAACATGACAGAGTTATGTGGAGATTAATTCTAGCGTTTGACTTGCATTCATGCCAAGGTAGGTAATGACTGTGATTCGTGCGGCTTCAAAAGGGAATGTGTGACAATACGAAGGTTTATGAAGAGAGATGCTACACTAAAATGAGCATCATTACATTATAATAACTGGGATCCGACGCTCAAAGACGACATACGGATTCATGTGGCAATACTTAACAAAACGAGATACTATACGAAGGAGCAAAATAGAAGTGGCTGTCCGCAGCGATAGGGCCATGCGGTGATGCCTGATGTTTACAGCTAACATGTGCAATGGAATAATCATCTCATGACCAACTCTTCACTCAAAATTCAATCGACGTGGCGTATAAAATCGGCCACTTTCGTCAGATTCCAGTGCCCGTCAAAGCAATATCTCGCACAACTTTTAAAATTCAAAATCTATAAACTTTGGTACAGAACCAACTGCCATATATCACTAAAGCAGGGGGAGGGAAAAGACTGGGGAGGAAAGGGGGAGGAAGGAGGGAGGGGGGAGGAAGGGGAGAGAGGGGGAGAGAGAGAGGGAGAGGGAGAGAGAGAGGGAGGAGAGAGAGAGAGAGAGAGAGGGAGAGAAGGAGAGAGAGAGAGAGAGAGAGAGAGAGAGAGAGAGAGAGAGAGAGAGAGAGAGAAGAGAGAAAGAGAGAGAGAGAGAGAGAAGAGAGAAAGAGAGAGAGAGAGAGAGAGAGAGAGAGAGAGAGAGAGAGAGAGAGAGAGAGAGAGACAGAGACAGAAAGAGAGAGAGAGAGACAGAAAGAGAGAGAGACAGAAAGGGAGAGAGAGAGAGACAGACAGAAGAGAGAAAGAGAGAGAGACAGACAGAAGAGAGAGAGAGAAAGGGAGAGAGAGAGAGAGAGAGACAGAAGAGAGAAAGAGAGAGAGACAGAAGAGAGAAAGAGAGAGAGAGAGACAGAAGAGAGAAAGAGAGAGAGGGAGACAGAAAGAAAGAAAGAGAGACAGAAGAGAGAGAGAGATATGCATTGAGCCGAAATAAAGTAAAAACTAACAGCTCCGTCCTTCCTACTCACTCTTTTCCCTCCTCCTCTCAGCGCGCCCATCTTCATTAGCATAGTGCTCTAACACTCACCTGTAATGAAACAAAAGAAAATCTAATTAGCTTTCACATTTCCCTTTACTTTTAATCTATATTCTTTCAAACTGCTAATTTGCAAAAAAGTTCATGTCTGAAAAATCGTAAAGAAACAAGAATAACAACCAAACGTAAAATAGATGGATATTTAGATAGATTACAAATAAATGATCAAACAAATACATAAAAAAAACAATCCATAAGCAATAAGATAAATCAGTAAAAATCAATCGATATAAACACAAATAACCTTGACAATAATAGCATCAATAACAATAACAATGTCCATATCTGGGACAGGGAAGGAACCCTCCGGACTGACATTAGATCGGGGGAGGAAATGAGGGAGGAGAAGGCGTGAGGGAAAGGGTGGAAATGAAGGAAATGAGGGAGGGGAAGGCGTGAGGGAAAGGGTGGAAATGAAGGAAATGAGGGAGGGGAAGGCGTGAGGGAAAGGGTGGAAATGAAGGAAATGAGGGAGGGGAACGCGTGAGGGAAAGGGTGGAAATGAAGGAAATGAGGGAGAAGGCGTGAGGGAAAGGGTGGAAATGAAGGAAATGAGGGAGGGGAACGCGTGAGGGAAAGGGTGGAAATGAGGGAGGGGAACGCGTGAGGGAAAGGGTGGAAATGAAGGAAATGAGGAAGGGGAACGCGTGAGGGAAAGGGTGGAAATGAAGGAAATGAGGAAGGGGAACGCGTGAGGGAAAGGGTGGAAATGAAGGAAATGAGGGAGGGGAACGCGCGAGGGAAATGATAGAAATGAAGGAAAAGAGGGAAGGAACGAAGGGACCCGGAGGAGTGACGAGAGGGGGAAAATGAGGAGGAAGAGGAGGAGGAGGAAAATATATGAGGGAGATATGGAAGCTAGAACACGGAGGGGGAAGACCACGAGTGAGGGAAGCAACCTGAAGGAATGACCGGAGGGGGAAAATGAATGAAAGAGGGAAATGCATGAGGGGAAATAACTTGACGGAATGACGAGACTAGAAAAATGAGCGGGGATGAAAAAGAGAACATGATTGGGAAATGAAATGAGGGAGGGAAGAAACCTAATGAAAGACGGAAGGGGGGAAAAGAAGGATTGTGCAAGAGACAGGGTAAAGGAGAACAGGCAAGGGAAGAACATACGCTAGGGGAAGAGATGAGTGAAGAAAATAAATATATGAGGGGCAGATGGAAATGAGAATTGGGAGGGAAAATATGTGTGTGAAGGAGGGAGGGAAGCAAAAGAAGTTAAATGAGGGAATGGATGGATGGATGGATGGATGGATGGATGGATGGATGAATGAATGGATGAGTGAATGGAGTGAACAAAGGAGAGAAAGGGAAGAGAGGGAGCGGAGAGAAGGGAAAGGAAAGAGGAAAATATATGGGAGGAAAGGTGAAAATGAGGAGAAGAAAAGACATCTAAAGGAAGGGAGTAGTAGTTAATGAGGGGAATGAGAAAGAGAGAGAACGCTACTACGAAAAGGGGGGTAAGGATAAGTCAGATTTGCGGTGCAGATGCTTCAAAAGGCTTATATGCACTATAGCGAGCCTGCCTGACTCTCGTGTGTGTGCCAACGAGTGTTGACTCGATGTGAGCTTGGTCTTTACCCACCGTGGTACTAGACACAGGAGTGGAGACCGGCTCGCTACCACTGTACTAACTAGACAGCACAAAAAAGGGGGGGGATAAAGTGGCTAAAAGGGGAGAAGTCAATGAGTGAGATAGGATTTGAAGCAGATGAAAAGGAGGGATATAATGGAAAACAAAAACAAAAAAAACGCAAGAAGGGAATCCAACAACCGGATAAAGGACCAGCCCCTCCTGCACCCGCCGCTGCGCCCATCTTCCGAGACCTCCTTCCGTCGCAAATCCGTCGGCGAGAAGCGACACTGATTTCCGGGCCGCGTCAGCCACGTCAAGAGCTCGTGAGTAAGTCGGGGGCGCCAGGGGGTGGGGCTTCCTCTCGTTACAGCTTGGGTGGGTTGAGAGGGGATCGGGTGGGTGGATGGATGGGAAGAGAGAGGGCAGAAGAAAGGAAAAGGATGCTAGAGAGAGAGTCAGAGAAAGAGAAAGAGAAAGAGAGAGAAAAAGAGAGAGAGAGGCATAAAGAGTGAGGGTCATAAAGAGAGAGAGGGGCATAAAGAGAGAGAGAGAGAGAGAGAGAGAGAGAGAGAGAGAGAGAGAGAGAGAGAGAGAGAGAGAGAGAGAGAGAGAGAGAGAGAGAGGAGAGAGAGAGAGAGGAGAGAGAGAGAGAGAGAGAGAGAGAGAGGAGAGAGAGAGAGAGAGAGAGAGAGAGGAGAGAGAGAGAGGGGAGAGAGAGAGAGGAGAGAGAGGGGGGAGAGAGGGGAGAGAGAGAGGGGAGAGAGAGGGAGGGGAGAGAGGAGAGAGAGAAGGAGAGAGAGGAGGAGAGAGAGAGAGAGAGAGAGAGAGAGAGAGAGAGAGAGAGAGAGAGAGGAGGGAGAGGGGGAGGGGGAGGGAGGAGGGAGAGGAGAGGGAGAGAGAGAGAGAGAGAGAGAGAGAGAGAGAGAGAGAGAGAGAGAGGGAGAGAGAGAGAGAGAGAGGGGGGGGAGAGGGGGGAGAGAGAGGGGAGGGGAGGGGAGGGAAAGAGAAAGAGAAAGAGAAAGAGAAAGAGAGAGAGAGAGAGGGGGGGGGAGGGGGGAGGGAGGGAGGGAGAGAGAGAATGAATAGGAACCTCCATCCTTCCTCCCAACAGAGCCCCAAAAAGGCCCATTAACCCCCGAATATATTCGTTCCGTCGCTCTCCTTCGCAGGATCGCGTGCCCGTCTGGCAGAGCGGCAGGACTCCAATCTCCGGCGAGGCAACAAAGCCAACGAAATATGTTACAGGAGCCATCTCGCACGCGCGCACGCACGGCTCAATGCTTCGTCTGAACATGACACAAACTCCGCTTAGAATATTCCTTAACTACTCGGAACAAAGGCGGGTGTTGCAGCCGGTGAGAGGGGAGGGGGAGAAGGGGGGAGAAGGGAGGGAAGGGAGAGAGCGAGGGCAGAAGGGAGGGATAAAGAAGAACGAAGGGAGGGAGAGGGAGAGGGGGAGGGAGGGAGGGGGAGGGAGGGGGAGGGGGAGGGAGGGAGGGAGGGAGGGAGGGAGGGAGGGAGGGAGAGAGAGAGAGAGAGAGAGAGAGAGAGAGAGAGAGAGAGAGAGAGAGAGAGAGAGAGGAGAGAAAGATATATCGGAGAGCATGATATAATATAAACATAACCTGTTCTCAAATTCCAGGGTAAACTGAGCCTTCCTTCGCCCCGCCCCCATTCCCACTGAAGCTCAAAGGAAGCTCACGCGAGATGAATCTAAAAAAGAAGATCCTTGGCCACGTTGCGTCCAGTGAGCGACTTTTGGAGTTTGATATCATCATCATCATCATCATCATCGTTAGAAATATCAGGAACGTCCTCATTTCCCTTCTGATTATGGTTACTATTAACAAAATCAGCATTATCGTCGTCATATCCATGCTATCAAATAAAAATAATCATCATTGCCATCATTGTTTTAATCGCCATTATCGCTGCAACTTCAACAATTACAATCTACGAGACCCAAGCAAAGTAAGAACAACATTTATCAATATGTGTAGATGACAGATCCATTCATAAATGCATAAAATAAACTGACCAAATCTTCAACTACCAAATTTTTTCTCCACTACGCGAATAAATGTCATCAAATACGAGTGCATAAAAAATGCAAAGGCAAACCTAAATAAAGAGACGGAGTCCAAAGCGAGGCACGCAGCGTGAAGCCATCATAATGAGGACAATTACCAGCGAAAACCGAAATATCCATCGGTCTTACGGCGAGGTACATTCATTAACATTCTCATTAATCGCAGCAAATGAACACGCCGAACAGCTGTTTCATGTTTCCTCCTCCTTCGGTTGCTTGGCTTCCGACGATGGCGAAGACTAAGCTTATGATTAGTGTTCGTCGCCTTTGTAATGGACACATACTAGGGTAACTTAGAACCTCAAGGAAAAGCAGACTTTAAATCAATAACTCAAAATAGGTCGTGGGACGCGTGCTCACAAAACCCTACGGACTGCGTCGCCAGCTTTCATTTTATGATGCATTAACCTTTAATAAGCTCCGCTAAAACAATTTCAGCAAAATGGGATCGTACACAAGCATCAATACGCCTACAAAAACTCAAACTACAGCTGAAAATTCCATCCACCATTCCCTCGGGCCTTTCTTTGCTGTTTCGAGCGAAGATAAAACACCGGGAACATATTTGATCATTACTAATAGTCATAATTATCATTGAGAATATAATAAACGTTATCATTTCCGACTGTGATCACTATCAATATAACTAGCATTATCCTCACATTCTTATCCTTGCTCTTAGTATTAATGATACAATTTCAATTAAAAAAAAATATTAATCGTCATAATTATCCAATTACATAAAAATAAACATCATTAGCATCATTGCCATTACCGCCATTATCACTGCCACTTTAACAATTACTCTGCTCTAGTAATTAGGGTACTGCAAGTTATCAGTACCATCACGTCCCTCATTCTGGAAGTCAATTACCCGACGCGTAATAACATTGAGTAAATAAGGCACGCGTTATCCTTATGTCGTCCCACTTCCCTCACTCCTTAGCCTTTCTCCCTTCCTCCCGACCTCCTCTCGCCCTCTCTCTACTTTCTTACTTTCTTCAACCTCCTCTCTCCCTCCTCCCCTTTTCTCTTTCCCTTCCTCCCTTCTTCCCTTCCTTGCTTCCGCCCTCCCTCCCTTCTTCCCTTCCTCCCTCCCTTACTCCTTCGCTTTTCTTTCGCTCTCTCTCACTTTACCCCTCCCTCTATCTTCCTCTTCCCTCTCTCCCTCCTCCTCTCCTTCTCTCACTCCTCTCCCCCTCCCCTCTTTCTTCCTCCCTCTTCCTCTCCCTCCCTCCCCTCCTCCTTCCTTCTCTCCTACCCTTCCTCTCTCCCATTCTCTTTCTCTCTCTCTCTCTCTCTCCCATTCTCTCCCTCTCCCTCTTCCTCTCCCTCCCTCCTTCCGCCAAGCGACATACTCTTCCCTCTGCACTTTCTGATGTCCTTTCTTGCCACCTCCGCCATCTCCAAAAAAGGGAAATTAAAAGTCTCTCAGGGTGATTGTTGAACTTAATTGCGCTCCTGCAGTTCACGGCTCATTATCTTCGTCCCTAATTGAAGGTCAGTTTGCCTTTAGAGTTCGAGTAACAAAAGTAAAAACAACAAACACAATGATGATGATAATAGTAGCAGTGATAAAATTAAATAAAAGAAATAATTGAAATCCGAAAAAAAATCGAGCTATAACAAACGCACTGTGACTCTATGCCTATTGGCTGAAAAAATACGGTTTCATCAATATTCATTCAACTGAGAGAACTTTGCCAATATGCATAAATGTTTCAGATAAACTTGCAAGGATACGCAAGTTCGGTCATAAACAAACTTTTTTATCTGACTGTTAACGAATATAACGAGATTACATCTGAATGTTTTGCCTCGGGTGTCAAAAAGTCTGATAATTCATAACGTTGCCGCCGTTCACAGCAACTGCGTTCGACGGCAACGGGAATTGCCCAGAAAGAAACGGAGAGAGCGAGCCGAGGCAATCCTTCACGACTGCCGTTGAATCCTGCGTTTTAAGTGACCGTAAAAGACATCATCTGCATATTAAGGTACCGAAGAGGCCATCACCCTCGACACACACGCGTCGCGGCCGAACAACGCCTACACACTGCGATACGGCAGGCGTACTCATCGTGACTGAGGCAAAGCTTGAAGTGCTAACAAAGTCTATCCATTCTGATATTAGATGGACCAATCTTCATAGAATTACTACCCAAAAATAAAGAATCTAAAAATGTGCATATAGAGTAACTATAGTAATATGTAAGAGTACTGTCATGACGCTTACATCAAATCTTATTTCCACAGTTTAAAACCTTCGCCATCTTTAAAACCAATTTTGTTTGCGCAATTTTGAACGACATAAATCTGGCAGTTTACTGCCTCAGATAGAAGCCGACACCACTGCCTGTATATAAAAACTACGTAAGCAGCTTTAATACTTACACATAGAGGCAAACATAGTAGGAAAACAACGTAGTAAAATCCATAACAAACATCCTGTACTACAGAACGCCTTGCAACGCATTATGCGGACGTAATTCGCAACGCAGCCGTTACGTGAGGCCTGAAAAATTGACATCAATCTGCACACATGAAAACAGCGTCGTAAAGAAGCGAACACGCCTGCCCTGCATTACATCCCCTCGCCGATCGAACCATTTCCGGCCTTGTGATAAAAGGCAACAAAACAAAAGTAATATCGATACTTATCTATAACAACGCCGTTTCTCAGCGGGACAAGAAGGGCGGCCGCGGCGAGCGCTGCCCTTAAGCGTCAATTCGCACGATATTACAAGCGCTCCATCCTCTCCGGCGGCCGAGAACATCGCCGCCGCATCCCCTGTGATGTTGCCGACAACTTACCTTCGGCCAGACAACAAGGGACGTCGTCGGGACATGATAAACACCTCCGCATTTACATGACCTCAAGAGATCACAAGGACGCCCTCGCTCTCGCCTCGTACTCCATCAGCCCATTAGTGCCAATACTGCCTCTCCCCTGCCAGCGTTGCCTCTCCCCTGTTAACGTTGCCTTTGCCATGCCAGCGTTGCCTCTCCCCTGTCAATGCTACATCTGCCCATTGCCGCCTCTCCGCTGTGAATGCTGCCCCTCTATAGCCAATGCACCTCCCCCCTCCCCCTCCCGTGCCTATGCCGCCCCTCCACCGCTCAGAGGCGGCGTCAGGGGAAGGCGGACGAAGAGCTGATTGGAGTGCACGATCAAAGGGTTGGATTGCACGAGCGATTGCAGGCCCCAGGGAAGTGTTCTTCCGTGGCTGCAGGCGGACGCGGATCAAGGGCTGAGAAGGCTCCCATGTGGAGACCATGAGAAGGCTTGCCTTTACCTATTCAACTGCAGTCATTTTCTGCTTCGAGTTAACTGAATTTATATTTTTCGCTGAAAGAGAGAGAGAGAGAGAGAGAGAGAGAGAGAGAGAGAGAGAGAGAGAGAGAGAGAGAGAGAGAGAGAGAGAGAGAGAGAGAGAGAGAGAGAGGAGAGAGAGGAGAGAGAGAGAGAGAGAGAGAGAGAGAGAGAGAAGAGAGAGAGAGAGAGAGAGAGAGAGAGAGAGAGAGAGAGAGAGAGAGAGAGAGAGAGAGAGAGAGAGAGAGAGAGAGAGAGAGAGAGAGAGAGAGAGAGAGAGAGGAGAGAGAGGAGAGAGAGAGAGAGAGAGAGAGAGAGAGAGAGAGAGAGAGAGAGGAGAGAGAGAGAGAGAGAGAGAGAGAGAGAGAGAGAGAGAGAGAGAGAGAGAGAGAGAGGAGAGAGAGAGAGAGAGAGAGAGAGAGAGAGAGAGAGAGGAGAGAGAGAGAGAGAGAGAGAGAGAGAGAGAGAGAGAGGCAGAGAGAGAGAGAGGAGAGAGAGGAGAGAGAGAGAGAGAGGCAGAGAGAGAGAGGCAGAGAGAGAGAGAGAGAGAGAGAGAGAGAGAGAGAGAGAGAGAGAGAGAGAGAGAGAGAGAGAGAGAGAGAGAGAAGAGAGGAGAGAAGAGAGAGAGAGAGAGAGAGAGAGAGAGAGAGAGAGAGAGAGAGAGAGAGAGAGAGAGAGAGAGAGAGGAGAGAGAGAGAGAGGAGAGAGAGGAGAGAGAGGAGAGAGAGGAGAGAGAGAGAGAGAGAGGAGAGGAGAGAGAGGAGAGAGAGAGAGAGAGAGAGGCAGAGAGAGAGAGAGAGAGAGAGAGAGAGAGAGAGAGAGAGAGAGAGAGAGAGAGAGAGAGAGAGAGAGAGGGGGGGGGGGGGCAGATTTCGACAGCCCTCACACTGCATCATAAAGTTCCCTCTGCCGTGAACTGTAATCAAAATCTGGTCCAAGACGAAAATATTACGAGACGAGCGGCGTCAAAATCTCATCCTCGGGAAAGCGCTTTGCATGGCAAGTATACTACACGCGAAGGTGGAAAATTTATGAACTCTGCAATAATAGCTCAAGTCAGACCACTTCCTGTATAATAAATAACATTGAAATGCCATCCCGTCGCTGACAACTGTTTGTTTATGGCTGGGCCTGGTCCCTGCTTCACACGCAGCGTTATCGTAATCATAACGCCGACAGCATCATTGCTACGTTAGCCGTGATGCGTTTGTTACTGATTCCACTTTTCCCTGCATAGGCGTCTGTCTATCGATCTATCTGTTTTCCTTTCACTACCGATCTCTACACTTTTTCCCCCCACTGTGTATCTACTCCTCTAACTGGGTCTCATTTTTCATTATCTGTCTACGTCTATCTCTCTCTCTAGCCTTTCCTATTCCCTCTCCTATCTCCCATGCCTATCCTTCCTATTTCTCTTCTTTCCTTATCTCTTCTTTTCTGTGTGTAAGTATCCCCCTTGCACCCACGAAAATAATCAATTCCTGTTATCAATCAAATTAATCTACAAATAAATCAATGGTTTCCACTCCTCCTCCTCCGCTGCACAGGTGTAGGTGGGAGGTATGCACAGGTGTCGTGCAGGTGTCGCGGAGGTTGCCCCGGGAGCCGTTAGAGCCTTCACACGGCGAACCACAAACTTGTTTACGCACACAAGGGATTTAGTGTGTGCACAAAGTGGGTGGTTTGGACGGAGGCGAGGGTGGAGGCGAGGGTGGAGGTGAGGGTGGAGGCGAGGGTGGCCCAGAATGAATTCGCCAAATGGGTAAAAGGTGTCGTGTTGGTAAGGATGTGTCGTAATCGCGAGGGTAACGTAAGAGCAGAGGTAAAGGTGTCACAAGTGGCCAGCTTGAGTATGCTGTAGATAAGCAGGTGTCATTCATAAGGGTGAATGTGTCGTAAATGAGAGGGACAATAGGTCGTTAATGTGATTTGTCATAAGGGTTATGTTAGTCATTAGTGTTAGATGTCATTAGTACAAGGGTGCCGTATGAGTAAGGGTGTCATATGGGTTAGGGTGTCACAAGTGCGAAAATAAGTGTGTCGTGAGGGTTCGCCGCGAGGGTGAGGGACTTTCCGACCACGTAGATGAGGGGACCGAGGGGAGCGGGGAGCATGACTGATCTTTCGGGCCACTCGGGTAAGAAGTTAAGTAAGTGTGTGTGTGTGTGTGTGTGTGTGTGTGTGTGTGTGTGTGTGTGTGTGTGTGTGTGTGTGTGTGTGTGTGTGTGTGTGTGTGTGTGTGTGTGTGTGTGTGTGTGTGTGTGTGTGTGTGTGTGTGTGTGT
>NW_028234442.1:11426508-11434008 GCF_977035675.1 Penaeus japonicus
ATGACACAGCCTTCAGACCTCCGAGACTTTAAAAAAAAAGAAAGTGACGCACAAAGTCCCCCAGATATTTTTTTATAATATAGATTCACTGATTTCCTTTTTCTCTTGTGCTTCTGAATGATCTACTCACATCTCACTCTTTCTTGTTTCGTCTACCACCCACTATCTATCTCCCTCTGTCCGACTCATCTCGTAGCAGTTCCGTTTTAAGGACTCGTGTCTCCTTTGTGCAGGGCTGTGTAACTTCGCGCTTCGACTCGGATTCGACCAAACATTCCCCTATTGTTTTATGAGCCATCGGGTACTCAGAATCAATCTAACTTGCGTGTGCGTTCGATTCCCAGGCTCTCAATATCGGTCTTTATTTTCACATGTTCATTTTTTTCTCTTTGTCTGTCTGTCTTTCGTTCTCTCCCTTTCACTCTCTCTCCCCTTCCCATTTTTTTCTCTCTTGCCCCCTGCTACTCCCTCTGCCCTAAGTGTATTTCCCTCTTTCCCTCTTTACCAAGTCGTCCTCTCTTTCTCTCCCTCTCTCTCGTTCCTTCATTCCGCCTTTGTCTTTGTCCTCCCGCCGGGGGAACAATTTGCCCTGAGGCTGACATATGCAAATTAACTAGACTTGATGGAGAACCTCCTCACACATCTTCCCATAAATTTTTTGCACGTCATTTACACTTCCTGAAGGACGCTCACACATCCTATCGGCACTCTCAAGTTCTTGCAAGGCCCATTCAACTCCCTTCCGATCTCTCATACTCGTGCAACACTTCTCATCCTTCTTGCAGACATTCCCGGCCATTCTCCCTGCCTCCTCTTCCCAGGTCGTTCCCACATACTACCCGGTCTTTCCCTCTGCCTCCCACAAGGAAGAGCTCGTCCCCTCATACTTTCCCATGGTCAGCTCACTCTCTCCCCAGGGCAGCTGCACTTTCTTGGCTTCCTCTTATTCTCCTAGGACGATCACACTCTTCCTAGGACCACCACACTCGCCTTGGGCTCGAAGCACTCTCCCCAGAACCATCATACTCGCTCCTCGCCGCTTAGTCTGCCCTGGGACCCTCATATTCTCTTCAGTACTGACACACAAAACCTTTTCCCTCGATCGCCTGCAGGAGCCTAATCCTCCCCGTAAAGCCCCATGCTCCTCTTGGGCTCCTCCATTCAGCTCTCCTTTAGCCCCTCGGCACAATCGACAGTTCGGTCACGCGCGCCAAGCGGTGTCGAGGCGGAGCGGCGGTGTGCCAGCTATGTGAAGGATGCAATGTTAGTCACGCAGGATAACTTCCTTTCCTCCCCCCTCCTACATCCTAGCCCGTGCAACAGGTGGTGAAATGTTTGTGCTAGGATAAGGCGGCGATCGCTTTTTCTTCCTTGCTTCCTGCTTGTCAAATATAGGAAAATTGTGTATTTATAGTGATGGTGCCGTCACCCTCATGGAATCCTTTCCATTCTTCCGGATGGAGATCCCGGGGCGTCGCCTAAGCCCTGGCTATATTAGGAATTCAAAATGGGAGTGACGAGCTCTCCGATTTTAAGGGTTGAGAGATCGTGCCTTAAAGGGCTGCTGTCGGCCGGGCCGGGCCGGTCGCGGCCGCTCGCTCCGTCCTCGCGATTTTCCCCAGGGATGCCCGGCAGTAGGCGTACAGCGGGGCTCGAATACCTCAGGGGTGACAGAATATATAGAGTCCATATGAACAAAGAAGGAGATCAACTGAAGAATATGATTAAAAACTGTTATTAGGAAGACCTGACGAGTTTGATGCTGGTTTTCTCCACAACTCATGTATATATCACCGCATGCAGTTAACCTTTTACTTATTTAGATTTTAATTATCATGTGTTGTTGCAGGCGAGAGACAGATTAACGAACAATGTAGAAACACGCTGTAGTTGGTAATGCTACCGGCGTAAACCAGGTCTGTTGCGGGCTCTCGTCACTGCTCTGAAGGCCGCCGCGGCGGAGCAAGCGCTCGCGTCTGTCGTCTCTGCCAGCGCGTGCAGCGGCGGCTTTGCAACGCTGTTGAATCGTAACAAATATTTGAGGTTCTGTTAATTTCATCCTCTTCCTGGAACTGCGGCGTGACAGGCGGTTGGCTTTAGCACCACTATTTAATTTTGAAATTACACTTCCTTAATTAACGAAGACCTCGGTGAAGTTATTTTCTTTCCCAAATAACTGTCATGCATTCCCTCTCTGCCTGAGCCTCCCCTACACGAGCCACTGCGGCTTGGCTATCCCTTCGCCTTGGCTATCCCTTCGCCTCACCTTCCCAACTCGGCTTCCCGAGATCCGCTTACGGATTGGCGGCTCGTCGATGTGATGCAATTACATTTCTTTCCACTCAAGTGGGATTCGTATAGATAAAGATACAATCCTCTTACGGTCTTCTCTCCCATTCTTCTGCAGTCGCTAAATTTAGCAACAACAAAATTCTCCTGCGCGGATATATTTAGTATAAACACCGGAAGCGCGTTGCAGAGAGTTGCAGCGCGCCTCTAGACTCTCAATGACGACGCTAATCTCGGCGGTACGGAGGGTTGCGGCGGCCACCTCTAACCGGAAACAAAGTCGTAGCATCTCACAACGAAAGAAACGCAAGCGCCCACTGTGCAGCGGAGGCTGTGCTTACAAACCGCGGTGCTAAAGTTAACACGTGACGTCAAAGATGTTGGCCGGAAACTTCTGTGTTAATATTCCCTTGCTATAACACGGACGAAACATCCTCCTACGTCTATTTTTACGAGCGACGGTTGTGACTCGTGCATGCACTTGCAGCACATCCGACGTGATCAAACAATAATCTTTTGTGGAAAATAACAATGGTAGGATATAGAATGAAAAAACACAATTATCCTATTTTTATGTGATGAATAGTGGAAAAATGTTTTCATATCAGCAACAAAACTGTTGCAGCTGATTCCTACCCGCGTAAAACCCAGAGCCCAAGAAAAACTAAGATTTACGTCATTATCACAGACATCATAACACTTATTTACAGATGGTTGCCTATTCTATCGGGAAACACCTGGCACTCGCCACGCATTCTTCCATTCGGTGAACCAAATAAACAGAAAGAAAAGACACGAAACAAAGAAAAAAAAACATGGCACAGTATTTACAAAGTTGGCCTGACAAGTGCCAACAGACACACAGGTGGCCCTCAGACACTAATTAAATTCTTCGTTAAAACAAAGTTAACAAGCTTCGGGAAATACATAGCTTTGTGGCCTGTAGCTGAGCAAGTTCCTTCTCGTCTTACATGAATATGGATGGAACGAATTTGGTGACGGAAGTATCATACGAAGAGAAAGGAGGAAGGGAGGGTCAGAGAGGGAGAGGGAGGAGTTGGGGTGGGAGTGGGAGTGGGAGTGGGAGTGGGAATGGGAGAGTGGGAGAGAGAGAATCCGAGTAAGAAAGAGAGAGAACAAAAGGAGAGAGAAGAGAACGCCCCCCTGGTCCCGCCCTCCGTACTACCCCCGCCCTTCGGATTAAAACTGAGCCTTGGACGAGAATCAGTGAGTCCAGAGCCATGCTGCGTGTCCCTCATCCGACCTACTCGCCCGTCCCCTCCTGTTCCCCTCCTGTTCCCCTCCTGTTCCCCTCGCCTCGCCTCCCTCCTTCGCCACTCGGCTGGCTTCCCATTCGGGACTATCCAGCCGTCGCACCCTCATTGTCCGCCGTTTCGTCCGGGCTCTATTCTCGGACCTCCGTAGCCCTATCCCCGCCCGAAAGGCCGTGCCATTAAGTGGCCCGTGATCCCCAGGGCGGATGCTCCCCGCCGCCCTCAGACTAATCATCCTCGGCCGAGGAGGAAAGGGCCCTCGTCTCCGCCTCACGTCGTCGCGCACGTCACTCGCCCTCAGTCTAAAGCAGTCGTCCTCCAGCAAGGCATGAGCGCATCGTCTCTATGGCATAAGCACAATCCATGATCTGCACTGTTAGATATCCTGCAGACGCCGAATCGCGACCTGAGGTGAGGAACGTCATTACGAAAATGTATATTTAGCAATTACCAGAACATGAATCACTACAACCTGCATTACAGGTCACCAGAATCACGCCCCTGCAATGCCCTGCAATCCCGGGCACTCCCTGGCTGAGGAGCTGCCTCATGGGTCGGGCTGTGTGTACACCTTTAAATTATGGTCGATACTACACGTTCTTTCCTGCTGACCTGTACTACTGCTGACCTCTCTGCTCATGTTCACTCCTCTGCTGGGCCTCCCTGCTTACGAACCCCAACATCATTAAAGTCGTTGGTTCGCAGAGATAACCTTGGATCCCCACAATAAACAATTCTCCTCAGACAATGGCTTCCAACAAACGGATCTCTTGCCCCCATCTCTTCGCGACATTTCTCTCGCTGGGTTCGAACTCTCTTGCTCCAGAAAAACAAAGACCGACCATTGCCGCGAAACACAGGCTCTAGTACTACCACTCGCCTAATCCACGGCGGCGCAATCTCCCCCCCCCCCTCCTCCCCCGAGGCCCGGAGGCCAAATCCGTCAAATGCAGTAATCCCAACGGTGCCATTAACCCGCCGTCAACACTGCAGTTCACAGCTTGTAATGGCAGGACATGGCCAGGCGAATGCGTGTCGCGGACCATGAAAATTATAGCTCTCAGTATCAAATCAGATAAATCCCCCCCCCCTTTCTCTCTCCTGCTCTCTCCCTCTCTCTTCTGCTATCTACCTGCTTAATCACCTGCCTTCTCACATGTCAGTCTATCTGGTACTTGACTGTCCGTCTGTCTGTCAAGGGCACGTGGCCTCTATTCCTAATGTATGCGCCACCCCCCCCCTTCCCCCTCCACCTCTGTCTCTCATAAATTCCGATGGACATGGACAGTTTGTGAAAAGCGCCGATCCCCCCCAAAAGGAAGCAAAAAGAAAGAGAGAAAATAAGGCGATTTCTCGAAAAAGTTGATTCTCGGGGAAAAAGAAGACGAAAAATAGACAATCCTTCGAAAAAAGGGAAAAAAAACAGCGTGTCATCAGAACCTGATCGACGTATAGAGAAAGCTCCTTCAGCAGAGTGATGTTCTGGGCGTCGAGGAGGATGGGCGTCGAGGAGGATGGGCGTCGAGGAGGACGGGCGTCGAGGAGGACGGGCGTCGAGGAGGACGGGCGAAGGAGAACATCGTTACCAGATCAGTACTGTCAGGGATTTTTAAGGAGCCCAGTGTTGCCAGTTCGACACCTACCTGGTTATTCTTACACATATATTCTATCATATACATATATACATATTTAAAATCCAATTTACTGTCGTTTCCAGCGTGGCTCTTATTTGCTTTTGCTTTTTGTTTGTTTGTTTTTTGCTCGGTTCCTTTTCTTATTCATCTACTTCAATCCAAAGGCTCTCAAAGCAAACAGAGTCTTGGATGAGTGAGGGCGGGTAGGGGTTGGGGGGGGGGGGTACAGTAAGTAGAAGTGGAAGGGGAAATGAAAGCTAAATGGAGGAAAAAAAGAATACAGAGGGAAGGAGGGGGGAAACATAGTAGGGAAGAAAGGTAAGCAAAAGAGAAAGAGAGAAAGAAAGAGAGACCGAGACCCCTTCCACGGACTCTCTCTTACAACCTAAGGTCACAAAAGCCCTCGAATGTCGAGCGTACAAGGCAAAGATGGTCGAGGAGGAGGAGGAGGAGGAGGAGGAGGAGGAGGAGGAGGAGGAGGAGGAGGGGGAGGAGGTGGTGGAAGAGGAGGAGGAGGAGGAAGAGGAGGAGGAGGAGGAGGAGGAGGGGGAGGAGGTGGTGGAAGAGGAGGAGGAGGAGGAAGAGGAGGAGGAGGAGGAGGAGGAGGAGGAGGAGGGGGAGGAGGTGGTGGAAGAGGAGGGAGAGGGGGAGGAACAGAGTAGGAGGAGGAGGAGGAGGAGGAGGAGGGGGAGGAGGGGGAGGAGGTGGTGGAAGAGGAGGGAGAGGGGGAGGAAGAGAGGAGGAGGTGGAGGTGGAGGTGGAGGAGGGGGAGGAGGAGGAGGGGGAGGAGGAGGAGGGGGAGGAGGAGACTTAGAGAAAGGTGGAGGAGGAGGGGGGGAGGGGGGGGGGGAGGAGGAGGAGGAGGAGGAGGAGGAGGAAGGGAGAAGAGGAGAGGAGGAGGAGGAGGAGGAGGAGGAGGAAGGGAGAAGAGGAGAGGAAGAAGCAGAAGAAGGGAGTGAACAGGGAGGAGGAGAAGGAGAAGACGGAGCAGGAGTGAATAGAGAAGGAAGCGAGAGGAGGAAGGGGAGGAGGAGGAGGAGGAAGAGGAGGGGGGAAAGAGGAGGAGGAGGAGGAGGAGGAGGAGGAAGAAGAGGAGGAGGAAGAGGAGGAGGAGGAGGAAGAGGAGGAGGAAAAGGAGGAGTAGGAGGAGGAGGAGGTGGAGGAGGAAGGGAGGGAGAAGAGAGGAAGAGGAGGAGGAGGTGGAGGTGGAGGAGGAGGGGGGAGCAGGAGGAGGAGGGGGGAGCAGGAGGAGGAGGAGGAGGAGGAGGAGGAGGAGGAGGAGGAGGAGGAGGAGGAGGAAGGGAGAAGAGGAGAGGAAGAAGTAGAAGAAGGGAGTGAACAGGGAGGAGGAGGAGTAGGAGAAGAAGAAGGAGCAGGAGTGAATAGAGAAGGAAGCGAGTAGGAGGAAGGAGGAGGAGGAGGAGGAGGAGGAGGAGGAGGAGGAGGAGGAGGGGGAGGAGGGGGAGCGGGAGGAGGAGGAGGGGGAGCGGGAGGAGGGGAGGGGATGGGGAGGGGGAGGATGAGGGGATGATGATGATGATGATGAGGAGGAGGAGGAGGAGGTGGAGGAGGAGGGGGGGGGAGGGGGAGGAGGAGGAGGAGAAGGAGGAAGCGAAAAAGGAAGCAGCGCAAAATGGCGATAATGAGGTGGAGGAAGAGGAAGTGGGTCGACGCCGCGGCCTCATAATGAGGAGGGAAGGGCTCCATACAGGCTCGGGCGACACATCTAAAGTCGTGTTGACATTGTTCCTAGAAGGTCCCTTGGCTCGCAAGCAGCAGTTTCTCATCCTACGTCCACTCTGCTGGCGTTTGAAATGGCTTTCGCCCCCTATCACTCCCTCTGCCATTCAGCAAATATGCTTTATTCTATACCTTTCTCTCTCTCTCTCTCTCTCTCTCTCTCTCTCTCTCTCTCTCTCTCTCTCTCTCTCTCTCTCTCTCTCTCTCTCTCTCTCTCTCTCTCTTCTCCTTTCATTACTCTCCTTCAGTTCTGTCTACTCTCGCCCTCCTCTCCTGTTTTTTCTTATTTCCTCGTCTTGTTCTAACTTACGTTCACTCGTTCTCACTCACTCACTCACTCACTCACTCACTCACTCACTCTTTCTTTCTCTCTCTCTCACCCACCTCTCGCTCCTTGTATCCTCTCTTTTCCTCCTCCCGAGACAATGCACGCAGCTAACGGGATGAATGATCCTGCCATCATGGACCCCATCATGACACATCTGCGCCATGCAAGCTCTGCACTCTGCAATTTGCATCGTCGCTGCAACAATGATGTCCTGAATGCGAGAGGGAAATATGTG
>NW_028234442.1:11449008-11454008 GCF_977035675.1 Penaeus japonicus
ATTATTTTTCTTCCTTTCTTCCTTCCTCTCTCTCCCTCTTATTCGCCCTCCCCCTCTCCCCCTTCCTCGCCCACTTTCACCAAATTCTTCCTTCTCTGTCTCACTCTCTAACACATAGACACCTGTATACGTAAATAACAGACATACTCACCATACGCTCCCTCCATTCTCACCCATTTCCAAAGCAACAGTTTCCCCGGACACGCCCAATGCCCCATCTTCACCGCCCATTCCCCGCCCCCTACACCCATTTCCCACCTCCTTCCACCCAATCCCTCGCCCCCTCCGCCCATTCCACCCCACCCACGAAGAGATTTGCGACATCCATCAGCAGGACAAAAAAGGGGACACGTCCAACAGGTCGGAGTCTGACAGCATTGATTTCCTCGTTTCATCTGAGCTGTTACTGGGGGGGCGGGGGGAGGGGGGAGGGGGAGGGATGGAGAAAGGGTGGAGGGAAGCGAGAGAGAGGAGAGGGAGGTGAGGATGAAGGGCAGAGGCGGGGGGGGGGAGTAGTAAGGCGAGGGGAAGGATGGGGAGGTGAGGGGAAGGAGGGGGAGGGGAGGGAGGGGAAGGGAGGGGGGAAAGGAGGGGAGGGGAGGAAAAGGATGGGGAGGTGAGCGGAAGGATGGGCAGGTGAGCGGAAGGATGGGGAGGTGAGGGGAAGGAAAGGGAGGGATGGGGAGGGGAAGGAAGGGGAGGGAAGGGGAGGGGAGGGTAAGGAAAGGAAGGGAGGGAGAGGGGGAGGAAAGGGAAGGAAGGGGAGGGAAGGGGAGGAGAGGGAAGGAAGGGGAGGGGAGAAAGAAGAGGAAGGGGAAGAAAGATGAACGAAAGGTGAAGAAAGGAGAGGGGATTAGGTGCGGAAGACGAGAAGATATGTGAAAAGTAGAAGGAAGAAAGGGAGGGGAGGGGGGGAGAGGAATGGAGAAAGGGTGGAGGGAAGCGAGAGAGAGGGAAGGGAGGTGAGGATGAAGGGCAGAGGCTGGAGGGGGGAGTAGCAAGGTGAGGGAGAGGATGGGGAGGTGAGGGGAAGGATGGGGAGGTGAGGGGAAGGATGGGGAGGTGAGGGGAAGGATGGGGAGGTGAGGGGAAGGATGGGGAGGTGAGGGGAAGGATGGGGAGGTGAGGGGAAGGATGGGGAGGTGAGGGGAAGGAAAGGGAGGGATGGGGAGGGGAAGGAAGGGAAGGGAAGGGGAGGGTAAGGAAAGGGAGGGAAGGAGAGGGGGAGGAAAGGGAAGGAAGGGGAGGGAAGGGGAGGAAAAGGAAGAAAGGGGAGGGGAGAAAGAAGAGGAAGGGGAAGAAAGATGAACGAAAGGTGAAGAAAGGAGAGGGGATTAGGTGCGGAAGACGAGAAGAAATGTGAAAAGGAGAAGGAAGAAAGGGAGGGGAGGGGGTAAGATTAGAAACAGAGAAGAACAGGGAGGATAAAACAATAACAACATGATATATACATATACATCGGAGGAAAAGATAGCCGAAGAGGGAATATGAAAAGAAAAAAAAGAAAAGAAAATCAGACAAGGAAGAGGGAACGCGGGAAGGGAAAGCGAAACCCGTCGGCTGAAATGGAAAGCAAACGGGAGACAGACGTGTCCAGGGTGCGCTCGCTGCCAAGAAGGAGCACTACAGGAGACCACGTAGCAATGTTGTGTTGAACCTGTTTTCACACTCGCACACGCACACGAACATGCACCAGCACACACACGCGCACGTAAAGACACAAACACAAACACACACACAATTAAATGATCAATTTCTTTTTTTGCTGATCTAATCATTAGATTATTTTCCTCATCATTGGACAGATTTCCGATTCTGTTTTCTGATAAGTGGACGTTTCCTTTCAAGCAACAGACAGATTTGTTTGTTTTTTTCCTAAACAATTGACAGGTTTCCGTTAAACTATAAAATTAAAAAAAAGATGTATACGTACATTACAAACAAGCATTTACACGGTACACCCGGGATTCATGTTCAACACAGTGCTTAAACAGAAAAAACTAAGTAGCATAGTAATATACAGTTTGGAAACGAAAGTTCGCCATTTACATGTTATATCGTGATGCCGAGAAAAATGACCCATTAATAGTCAGTTGTAATTTCAAAAGGGATATGAAGCGTAATGTTAAATGGAAATCGGAAATCCCACCTGATGAATGTATTATGTAAGTGTGTCTATGAATCTATAAATGTGCGCTCACACGTACAGGAAGAGGGAGAGGGAGAGGAAGAGGAATGGAGGGGTAGAGAGTAAAGAGAGGAGGGGAGAGGGGGGAGAGAGGGTAGAGAGGTAGAGAGATAGATTATATATATATATATATATATATATATATATATATATATATATATATATATATATATGAGAGAGAGAGAGAGAGAGAGAGAGAGAGAGAGAGAGAGATAAGGAGGGAGAAGGAGAGAGAGGGAGGGAGAAGGAGAGAGAGGGAGGGAGAAGGAGAGAGAGGGAGGGAGAAGGAGAGAGAGGGAGGGAGAAGGAGAGAGAGGGAGGGAGAAGGAGAGGGGGAGAGGGGGAGAGGGGGGAGAGGGAGAGGGAGAGGGAGAGGGAGAGGGAGAGGGAGAGAGAGACAGAGAAAGAGAGAGACAGAGAGAAAGAGAGAGAGGGAAAGAGAGAGAGAGAGAGAGAGAGAGAGAGAGAGAGAGAGAGAGAGAGAGAGAGAGAGAGAGAGAGAGAGAGAGAGAGAGAGAGAGAGAGAGAGAGAGAGAGAGAGACAGAGATAGAGACAGAGACAGAGACAGAGACAGAGACAGAGACAGAGACAGAGACAGAGACAGAGAGAGACGGAGATAGAGACAGAGATTAAGAAAAAGAGAGACAGAGACGAGAGAAAATAATGGAAGACAGCAATGGACAGCAATAAGGAGACGCGAGGGAACATAGAATCCAAAGTGGAGAACACCTTTAATGGGCGGAGGTGGGAGTGGGAGGTGGGAGGTGGGAGGCGGGGAGGGAGAGGGGGAGAGGCAAAGGGGGGGAGGAGGAAGGAAGAAGAGAAGAGCGAGTAAAGGGGAAGAGAGATGCAGTAGGAGAGGAAGCGAGGGCGGGAGGAGGGAAGGGACGCCAGAAAGAAGAAAGTTACACTGCATGAAATTGTAAGACGCTGAAGCAAGCTGGAAAAAACAAGTGAGTGGAGGGCGAGAGAAGAAATAAGAGAGTAAGAGAGAGAAAAGACACGAGGAAAGAAGATGGATAACGATGGTGGTGGTGAGGAGATGGAGGAGGAGAAGGAAGAGGAGGAGGAGAAGGAGGAGGAGAAAGAGGAGAAAGAGGAGGAGGAGGAGGAGGAGGAGTACGAAGGAGGAGGAGGAGGAGGAGGAGGAGGAGGACGAGGAGGAGGACGAGGAGGAGGACGAGGAGGAGGACGAGGAGAAGGACGAGGACTAAAGACGACAACGAGGACGACGACGAAAAGGGAAGGATAGCAAGGAGGAGCGCAAGACAAGAGGAAAGAGAGAGAACGAGATGGCGTGGCAAAGAAGGAGCGAGAAAAGGGGCGGGTCATCTGTGCGGAAGGGCACACGCCCGGAGGGAAATGATGGCGGCTCGGGGAGAAGGAAGGAGGGGAAAAGGAGACCTGGAAGGGAGGAGGGAAGGAGGGAGGGCAGCACTGCTACAGCAATGACAGGCCATCTGAAAGGAAGTAGGGAGTAGGGAGCGGGCTGGGGGGAGGGTAGCAGCATCAAGGGAGAGGGAAAGGGAGACTGAAAGGGAGACGGAAAGGGAGAGGGAGAGGGAGAGGGAGAGGGAGAGGGAGAGGGAGAGGGAGAGGGAGAGGGAGAGGGAGAGGGAGGGCAGGACTGCTACAGTAATGACCGGCCATCTGAAAGGAAGTAGAGAGGAGGGAGCGGCCTGGGAGAAGGGTAGCAGCCTCTTGGGAGAGGGAAAGGGGGAGGGAGGGAGGGAGGGAGGGAGGGAGGGAGAGAGAGAGAGAGAGAGAGAGAGAGAGAGAGAGAGAGAGAGAGAGAGAGAGAGAGAGAGAGAGAGAGAGAGAGAGAGAGAGAGAGAGAGAGAGAGGGGGGGGGGGGACGGCCAGGAGGGAAGGGAGGAGAATCGCCGGAGAGAGGGGACAGGTTAGTGAGAGAGCGAGCGAGTGAGAGCGAGTGAGAACAAACAAAAAAGGGCAATTAGATATTGATGAGCGTGAGAAACGGGAGAGCGCGAGGCAGAAAATTGAGTGAGAAAAAGGGAATGAGAAAATAAAACATCGAGAATAAAAACAATATTGAAACGTGAGACTGAAACGGGGAAATGAGAAGAGTCCGGCAGAGAAGAGGCAAACAAGGAGATGAGAGAGAGACATTCAAACAAGATACGAGGAGGAGGAAATAGAAAGAGAAACAGAGCGAGAGCGAGAGAGAGAGAGAGAGAGAGAGAGAGAGAGAGAGAGAGAGAGAGAGAGAGAGAGAGAGAGAGAGAGAGAGAGAGAGAGAGAGAGAGAGAGAGAGAGAGAGAGAGAGAGAGAGAGAGAGAGAGAGAGAGAGACAGAGAGAGAGAGAGAAAGAGGATGATACACACACGACCGGAAAGAGCGAGAAACAGCAGCAATCTTCGGAAGAGAGAGAGAGCGAGAGCGCGATTTATGTTCGGTTGGGAAACTAGAAGAGGCAAGATAGGAGGTTATTACATCCTGGGGTGAGGAGGGAGGAGGAGTGAGGAGTGAGGAGGAAGGAGGAGGAGGGAGGAGGAGTGAGGAGGAAGGAGGAGGAGGGAGGAGAAGGAAGAAGAGGAGGAGGAGGAGGAGGAGGAGGAGGAGGAGGAGGAGGTAGGGAAGGAAGATGGAAGAAGAGAAAAGAAAGAGAAAGAGAAAGAGAGAGAGAGAGAGACTGCCATCGGTCAAAAACAATAAGCAAATACGAGGAGAAAAAATGTTCATCCAACCCCATTATGCTTCGATCTCAAACCCGCGCGCCGACGGTCTCGCCCCTCGCCCATCCTCCTCATAATCGGAATTGCAGTAAATAACATCGTGGACACAGTCAAT
>NW_028234442.1:11459008-11461508 GCF_977035675.1 Penaeus japonicus
CGTAATCCCAAGATGAGAATGTCTGCGCGCGGATCCTCCAGCGTTTTTACGGCGCCTTACCTTCGCACGAGAGATGACGCCCAAATTGAAACCAATCTTTTCTGGCGACGTTCAAGTGCGGCCGAGCGGGATCACGGGCGGGTGGTCGGTCTTGAGAGGGTGGCGGGTAGGCGGGTGGTTGGGCTCGCGGGCGGCGGGTGGTTGGGCTCGCGGGCGGCGGGTGGTTGGGCTCGCGGGCGGTGGGTGGTTGGTTGGGTTCGTGGGCGCGTGCACGGGTAGTTAGGCTGGTATGCGGGTGGGCGGGAGAGGGATTTATACTCTTTTAGGTCCTCTTTTCTATTTGTCTCTCATTTCACATTCACGCCTATTTTCTTTTCAGAAATGTTCTTTTTTCCTTTCGTTCAACGTGTGTGGAGAGAGAGAGGATAGAAAAACAAGAGAGGGGAGAGGGAGGGAGGGAGGGGGAGAGAGAGGGAGAGAGGGAGGGAGAGAGAGAGAGAGAGAGAGAGAGAGAGAGAGAGAGAGAGAGAGAGAGAGAGAGAGAGAGGAGAGAGAGAGAGGAGAGAGAGGGAGAGAGAGGAGAGGGGGAGAGAGAGAGAGAGAGAGAGGGAGGGGGAGGGGGGAGAGAGAGAGAGGGAGGGAGAGAGAGAGGGGGAGGGGGGGAGAGAGGGAGAAGCGAGAGAGAGGGGAGAGGGGAGAGGAGGGAGAGGAGGAAGGGAGGGAGGGGAGGGCGAGGGAGAGAGAGGAAAGAGAGGAGAGAGAGGGAGGAAGAGAGAGAGGAGAGGGGAAGGGGAGGATTGAGAGCAAGAGGGGAGAGGGAAGAGAGAGGGGAGAGAGAGGAGAGAGGAGGGCGGAGACAGAGGGGAGAGGGAGGGGGAGAAGAGGGAGAGGATGAGAGAGGGAGGGATTGAGAAGGAGGGAGAGGGGAGGGTCGGAGAAGAAGCAGGAGGGAGAGTGAAGGAAGACCAGGGGAAGGAAGAGAGGGGTGAGGAAGAAGAGAAGAGCGGAGACAAGAGGGAAGGGGGGAGGGGAGGAAGGGGGAAGAGAAAAAGTGGAGGAGGGAGAGGGAGAGGAGGAGGATGAGAAGGGGAGGGGGGGAGGGCAGGAGGGAAGAAAGAGGGGTAGGGGAAAGAGGAAGGAGGGTAGGGAGGAATGAAAGACGAGAAGAGGGAGAGAGAGGGGAGAGATGAGGGTAGGGGGAGAAGAGAGAGGGAGAGAAGAAAGAGGGAGGGAGGGCGTGAGGGAGGAGAGAAGAGAAATGATGAGAGAAGAAAGAGGGAGGGAGGAGGGAGATGGATGAGAGCGCGTAGGGGAGGGAGAAGGAAGAGGGAGGGGGATGTGGGGACTGGGGAAGAAAAGAGAAAGAGGAAAGAAGGGAGGGAGAAGAGGTAGAGGAAGGAGGGGAGAGGGGTGGAGAGGGTTGTAGAGGGAGGGAGAGAGAGAAGAGGGAGAGGGAGGGGTGAGGGGGGGATAAAGAGGGAGAGGGTCAGAGGGGGAGGGAGAAGGGAGGAGGGGAGAAAGAGGGGAGGGGAGGGGAGAAAGAGGGGAGAGAGGGGAGGGGGAGGGGAGAAAGAGGGGAGGGCAGGGGAGAAAGAGGGGAGGGGGGGAGGGAGAACGATGGTGGATGGTAGAGAGTGGGGAAGAAAGAAGGGAGAGCCAGAGGAAACCGGCTGTCTGGGCGTTGGCCCCTCGTTCTTTGCTTTGCTCGCCTCGTGTTCGGTTTTCTTTTCCCCGCTTGGTCGTGTCTGTACGCCCTCGGTTCGTTCCGTGTGCTCCGCGCTTTGCTTTTTGCTTTTTCTCTCCCCCTCCGCGCGCGAGTTCTTTTCTTTGTCTTTGGGCTCGCGCGCTGTTGTCCCGCCCTTGCTCTGCCCTCGCGCCCCCGCGCTGCGTGAGCGGCAACAGGCCAAACAGATGCTGGCGTTGCGTGCTTGGTCGGCAGAGCCTGGGACAGATCGTCCGGAGGCGATGCACACAACAGAGTGACAGGAGGGTTGAGAGCAAGACGAATCTTCTACGATGAGGGTTTATTCTAGGAGCAGCTTAGAAATACAGAGTATGGATGTCCTGTCTATAGTGAGGGAGAGATCTTGCCATACTGATGTCACGCAGGTTACCAGTTTTATTCTAGACTAAAACAAAGGCTATCTGAAGTCGGAAATAAAGCGGAGTCTAAGCAGGAAAGAATTTGCCGTAGCGACCTCTCCTGTTATGCCTGGTTGCAGCCGGGATGACGTGTGGTTGCTCAACTAAGAAGATATATATATGAATAGGCACAATGAATTTATGATGGTTATTATAGTTATGTATGATATAAGGTGTATAAACAAATAGGGCAAAGCTTGTTAATAAAATTATTACAGAGAGAGAGAGAGAGAGAGAGAGAGAGAGAGAGAGAGAGAGAGAGAGAGAGAGAGAGAGAGAGAGAGAGAGAGAGAGAGAGAGAGAGAGAGAGAATTATCATCATTATTATTATCAAAAACATCATCATCACCATAATCAT
>NW_028234442.1:11466508-11491508 GCF_977035675.1 Penaeus japonicus
GTGAAGGGGGGGAAGAGCAGATGGAGAGCGGTCCCCTTCTCGGGCGTGCCTCCACATAACCGTTTCCCCTCAACCCACCTTTATAACATCAACATTTGCATGGCCCAATCACGTCGGCATAAATTCCAAATTCTCTGCTCGGTTTAAAAAAAAAAAAACACGTCTTTCCTCTTACAGCTCTGCCAACCCTGAGAAATAACGTGCTGCCGTTCATTGGCCGTCACTCCTGTATCCTGGTTGTTGATTGGTCGTCGTCCAACGCACTTTTCCAACGGTATGATTTGAATTTTGAACGCGCCTACGACCCCGAGGGCTGTAATTCTGCGGAAATTCGTCTACCACTCCGGTTACCTAATGACAATCGATGATGTATGCGTTGCGTTGTGGTTCATGAACTATGATTTATATAAATGAAAAAAATACTGACATAGGAGTACTGCGTATGATTCCACTATGTCTTTCCCTGTCATATACAAGAAAGAACGGATAAACGGAAAAGCTCGACGGCAGCTGAGTACAGACATGGCGCCACGCTGTCTCCGCCACCCGCGCCGTCCCAGCCCCGACTGTCCACGTGGGCGGGAGAAGCAACAGCCGTCTTTCTTCTGATTACTAGAAGCGGTGCCTCCTCCGATATCAATGGGAGGATCGACGTCTCCCCATTCCGTAAATGGCGGGGGAACGATGGGCTTTTGACGTGGAGAGGTGAGGGGGAGGGAGAAGGGATAGAGGGGGATAAAGCCCCCCCTCCGTACCTCTTTCCCTTCTCGTTCAACTCAACAATAAAACGTTGGCGGATATTAAAAGGAAATCGGGTAAATCACAGATGACGACGTTAAGAGTCCTCAATCACAGTGAGAGGATCCCGCGGTATAGATTTGCCGGCCACATTGCCAGACATTTCCTGCTCCTCTCCTGCGAAAGGGATGCTCTGGCGATTCCCTTTTTCCTTTTCAAACACATTCGCTTTAAACCAGAATCCTGTCTGCTGCATTTTGAACTGAATGTTTAAATCTGTGACAATAAAATACACGCAGCAATAAATGAAAACCTGTTATACAATAAAGCAAGTTAATTTACTGAAAACTAATCAAGACACATGCAATAAATCATTGTTGATTAGCAATTGCATAAGTTTAATAGAGGATGAATATTTTGCCGTTCCACTTCTACTCATTTCCAAAAGGAAAATCCAGCCATTGAGCTATTTACGCTTCGTTCTGTTCTATTTGACTTTGACATTTGCACGTGCGCAATTCAGCAAGATATACTTTCAGCCAATCCAGTCTTCGTGTTCTTATTGTGGATTCAATGCAAAACACAAACATCATATCTATAAATACAAACCACAAAACCAAATACAAACAAACAAAAGCACGCACCACACAACCCCAGACCTATAAACGATCAATCTATCTATCTGCCAATCGCCAATCCAAGGGCAAATTAACATGGAATGAGCATATCTTTTTCAACAAACACTCAAACATGCATCCTACATCGACATGCCTTTCTAATTAATGTTCCATTACAACACTCGAGTCAGAGAGTCACTCGTTTTCGATAATATTAATGAACTTAACGATATGAATGCGACTCGTTCACATGACTAAATGGAGATACGCGCCTTATTAGAAACAGTGCGACAGATTCCATTAGTCAGCCATCCATCTCTTAGTACTGGTATTAACTGTAGCAAATAAGGGCGATCAGCGTATAGAATCAGTGCTGAAATCTCGCCTTCGCTGCATAGGAAAGGGCGGTACTGTTAGGAATGTAAATTAACCGGAAATTTATTCCAGCGGGCAAAGCTTGCAACTTTCTTCAGCTACCATCAATTGCTTTTCATATCGTTGCCGGATACTCAATTAACCAAATGAAAAACACACAAGAGGTCCTTGCACCAAGGGAAACGCACCTTTGTCTGCACCGGACATTGCACGCCACCAAGACACATACCTGTAAAGAAAGGGAAAAAACAATCAATAAGAAATTCCTTCAAAAATTAAAACGCAAACTACTCTACTGGAGTTCAGAAGGAAACGCCAAGTGAGAGGAGAATGGATCATGCAACATAATTAGTGCTTAATTAAAGGGATAATGGCACACGGCAATTGCACAAGTGATGTATACAATTGAGATCTAAGATATCATGTAGCATTCCATCAACCAACAGTAATTACTCCCCCTGTGAGTCCTCAACTATAACCCGCATGTTCACCTTTACCTTCCAAGACCCCCCTACCCCCACTCCACCCACCCCACCCCCGGCGCAATCACCCACGTCTCCCTGCACAAAGCGGCCCCCCCCCCAGCCACCTCCCCCCTGCCCCCACGCCCCCGTGATCCCTCGCCCCCGCCTTGGCCCGGAGCCGCACTGACCCCACAGCCAGCCACAGAAGGCCACAATTAAAGTCCGCCATTAAAACGCCATCCGCAGAACATTTGCCTTCATAAGCTGGAAGAATAATTCGCCATAACGGTTAAGTGGGTCGTTGTGGCACTCGCTGGCAGAGGCGCCGCACCTGGGCAGGGGCAGGTCGTGGACGCTGCCTCACCCTGGAAGGGATTACGACCCCTGCCGGAAAAGTCTGGCCCCTCCGGAGATTAGAGGCCATGAACGGAACTAATTTTCGGTGGCAGGGCAACAACCCTGCCATGAGATTAATCTTCATTTCACCCGAAAGCCCATTATAACGACCTCTCGTCTTGGTGGAAACCTCACTAAAGCAGCCGGTATTGCGGGAGAACTCTGATACAACGGCGCTTTCATGTCATGGGGCTTTCATGCTCCTCCCACATGCTATTATCAGTTCATATTACATCACAAAAATCCTGAATTTATAAAACTAACTGACAAGGGAAAAAGAAAGGAAGGAATTTCGGAGAAGACTGATAAAGACGACACAGGGTATGTAATCCGACAAGCGAGTCTTTAGGACACGTCAAGTTATATATATATAAATATATATATTATATATATATATATATATATATATTATATATATATATATATATATATATTATTATCTATATATATATATATATATATATATATATATATTCCAATCTTGACAGACACTAGAGAAGGTACTGTTTTCTGGTGTCGTGAACACACGCAAGGTGTATCCCCCTTTGAGTCCCTTTGGTGGCGCCGCCTTCTACCGAAAGCCTTTATCTGTCCCATCTTTCGATTGAAAACTCAGATGTTGATCAGCTCAAAATAATTAGATATAAAATTGAGCCATTATAACTGGTTAAATCTCTTTCCTGCAATCATCATTTCCACATTACTCCTCGCCTTTAATTACTTGTCTAAATTACCTCATCTCCATAATCCCTTCTAATGTCCCGCCGGTTTCGCTTCACTCCAGTTCATTCCTATCGCATCTTTGTTCTTCTTCCTCCTTGACTTGCATACTTGACACACTTTTGCATGAATGTATACACTTATGCTTAGCACCATTAGCATACTCGTTATTAATAAGATGGTTGTTATCTTCACCATCATTTCTAGGCACATTTCCGAGATTACTACTAATCATCATCATTATGTGAACGCCATCTTTATAATTGTCATCACTTTCACGATCAAATACAACACATACGAGAACTTCCATACCTACCCCCCCACCCCTACCCCCTATCAGCCGAAAGGGCTTCTCCGGCTGCCGTAAGAAACCGCCTTTTCAGCTCTCAGTGGCGGCGTTACCTGCGAGATCGATAGCTTATTCCCTAGTCTTTACTCCAAGTGTCCAAGTTTCCGGCGAACCAATTAGTAAACTTGGAGCTCTGAGCCACCTCGGCCCCGAAGGACGCTGGATGACTCTCCACGTCACATTCTCCGTCGCATTTTAGCCCACTCTCAGCGCCCACCTCCTCGCTCTCTTCTCTCGCGTCTTTTCTTTTGTGTGGAGGTGTTCTCTCCTTGCGCTTTCTCCTTTCCTCCTCGCCTGCTCTCTGTCTCTTGCTTCAGCAGTTTTCTCATTCTTTGCTCCCGTCCACCTGGGCTCGCTATTTTCGGCTGCGTCTCTCTCTTTATGAGGTTTCCTTCTCGGTCTAAACCCATATACAATCTATTAGGGTCACTTGAGCGTCACTTTGGGCCTTTGGCTGTCGCGGCATAACGTGCGACCCGCCGCCAACTGCCAGATAAACACATCATGATGCAATAAAGCCGGGATCTGCTTGGGCCATCCCGCCTCCAAATAACTTGAATGACGCCTTGGTCAAGGCGGGAGGAGAGAGGAGGGAGGGTGAGGGCGAGGGGGAAGGGGAAGGGAGGAGGAGAGGGAGGAGGAGAGGGAGGAGGAGAGGGAGGGAGAGAGAGGGAACAAGAGAACGAGAGAGAGAGCAGATTACACAGACGCCAAGGCACAATGCACATGAGAGATCCCATTTTAAGCTCATACCCATCCATCACACCTACCCACTATAGCCCCACCTATACGAGCAAACCACCCCCTAGAGCCACCCACCCCTAAGAGCCACTCCCCCTCCCCCAAGAGCCGCGCCCTACCGCGAACCGCACAATAAGTCAAGACACCCTAATCGCAGCCCCTCTGCCCAGCCAATCAGGCAACAAAGGGCGCCTTGCACAGCCCCACGGACACACGTACTTGGCAGAAAAAATCTCTCAAACAGCGGCGCGGCCTCGCTTGCAACGAAAGTAATGAGGATACCTATGTCACAATATTCGACCGCGGGGGGGGGGGGGCTAAAACGTAAGTGTTCAGGTTATAAATCTATCGCATTTGCCAGATATTTACACACGCACACATATATATGTATATGTACATAAATATAAATATGAATATGAATATATAAATATATACCTAAATATATATATATATATATATATATATATATATATATATATATATATATATATTGTATATATATATATATATATATATATATATATATATATATATTTGTATGTATATATGTATGTATGTATATATGTGTGTGTGTGTGAAATTAATGAACACTCACTCCCACACTCAGTCACTCACACACACACACATTCTGTGTGTGTGTGTGTGTGTGTGTGTGTGTGTGTGTGTGTGTGTGTGTGTGTGTGTGTGTGTGTGTGTGTGTGTGTGTGTGTGTGTGTGTGTGTGAGTGAGTGTTCATTAATTTCACACACACACACACACACACACACATGCACACCCGCACAGACGGCTCCACATGGCAAATACATCACGGCGCGCACAACAATAATGCGAGAAAAATCCGACTTCCCTCGCCCAATCGCCTTAGCCGGCCACGAGGCCACGTAATCCCAAAATCCCGAAACAATCCCTCGGAGTCGTAGAATTCGGCCTCGCTCCCACGCGGAAACTTCAAAACGCGGACCGTTTTCGGCTTCAATCTTTGTCAACACGTTTGCATGGCCATTATCAATCTCTACAGGAGCGGCAATTCATTTTCAGCCTTTGCCAACCACTGCGAGCATTGCAAAATTATTCGAAGCCTCAAATCAGTGACCATACACCATCGGTGAACCACTAATGCCATCAATTATCCAACCCATTGCAGAGAACCAGAACTATCACTGATTGTCATCAACACGCGCTCTCGGTCTAGCCAAGCATTACCTTCTCCCCCTCTCTTCCCCTCCTCCTTCCTCCTTTCCTTCGCTCACAGGATCTCTCCATCTCTCCCTTTTCCCTTCCCCCCCCCCATATCTACTATCCCCCTCTACATCCCTCCCCCTTTTCCCATTCTCTTCCCCCATTCTCCCTTCTCCCTGCTTCTTCGCTAACTTCCCCACCTTTCCCTATGCACCTTTTCCTCTCCCTCCCCCTCCCTAAATGGGCCATCTCCTCGCCGTCCGAAGAGCTTCATCCCCCCCCCCCCTCCCGGCCATGTAAGTGCGGGCCGGCTACCTAACCCTTGCCCTTCGCCAGCGAGACGGCGGCGCGTTCCAGGCGCTTTTAAAGGCCGCCTGCTCTCTACGATAACATGACCACGTCACCCTTAAGGGAGAAGCTGCCATGGCATTATGTTGGCCCGCGGGGAGCGACGGTAAATAAGCTTTGCCGCTCCCGCCCCCCCTAATGACAAGTGGACCAGCGCGCCCGAACGAGGGGGGGGGGGGTGCAAGCCCATTGGAGGTAAGGGGGGGGGGGTGTAAATGGATAACTTAGAGAAAAAAAAGTTCATAGGAGTTCATACAGATCCCAGAAGGGCATGTGAGAGAAGGAGACGAGAGAGCAAGCAAGCGAGAGAGAACAGAAAAAAATAAATGCAACAAAGAGAAGAGAGACGCAACCTACGAAAAGAAAACACAAATCGAGGGGAATTTCGAGTGGCAGCAGGGGGCGCTCGTGACATTTCACTATGAAGGGGAAGGTGAGCGAAAGGGGCAAGCTGAAGGGAAGGGGAGGGGGATGGCTGAAGGGAAGGGGAGGGGGATGGCTGAAGGGAAGGGGATGGCTGAAGGGAAGGGGAGGGGGATGGCTGAAGAGAAAGGGAAGAGGATAGCTGAGGGGAAGGGGAAGAGGATGGCTGAAGGGAAGGGGAAGGGGATGGCTGAAGGGAAGGGGAGGGGGATGGCTGAAGGGAAGGGGAAGGGGATGGCTGAAGGGAAGGGGAAGGGGATGGCTGAAGGGAAGGGGAAGGGGATGGCTGAAGGGAAGGGGAGGGGGATGGCTGAAGAGAAGGGGAAGAGGATAGCTGAAGGGAAGGGGAGGGGGATGGCTGAAGGGAAGGGGATGGCTGAAGGGAAGGGGAAGAGGATGGCTGAAGGGAAGGGGAAGGGTGAAGAGAAGGTGGAAACACTAACACTCGACCTGGAGTTGTAAACGAGAAAATGACTAAAATAGAAAAAGGGGAGAAAATAGGGATGGTGAACGGAAAGGAGAAAGAGGGGAGATGTGAAAGAAGGTAAAGGTGAAAGAGGGGAATGGAGAGAGAGGAAGGAGGGGAAAGAGGGGAAATGGGCAAGAGAGGTGGACGACCAGCTATTGAACACAGCAGAGTGAGAGGGTGGGGAACGTGTTTTGCTGGAGGAGAAAAATGAGAAGAGTTATTTCCACCTCTCTCTCTCTCTCTCTCTCTCTCTCTCTCTCTCTCTCTCTCTCTCTCTCTCTCTCTCTCTCTCTCTCTCTCTCTCTCTCTCCAACTTTTCCCCCAACATTTCCACACTCTATTTTTAACCGCAGAAAGAGCAGGATTAAAGGAAGGCATATTGACATGAGAGAGAGAGTTAAGAGTTAGGAAACCGAAAGACCAAAGACCGGATAAAATGCGTTGGAGAGTGAGTGGGAGGGCTTAGGAGGAGGAGGAGAGAGAGAGGAGAGGGGGAGGAAAGGAGGAGAAGGGGAGGAAAGGAGGAAAGAAAAGAGAGGGAGAGAGGGGAGGGAGGAAAGAAAAGAGAGGGAGAGAGGGGAGGAAGGAAGGAGAGGGGGGAGGAAGGGAGAAAGGGAGGAAAGGAGAAGAGGGGGAGGAAAGTAGGAAAAGAGAAGAGAGGGAGAGGAAGGGAGGGGGTAACGGAGGAAGGGAGGAGAGAGGGGGAGGAAGGGAGGAAAGGAGTAACGGAGTAAGGGAGGAGAAAGGGGGAGGAAGGGAGGAGGTGAGGAAAAGGAAGGGAGGAGGGGAGTAAGGGAGGATAGAGAGGGAGGAAGAGAGGAGAGGAGAGAGAGAGAGAGGGGGGGGAGGGGGGAGACGGGGAAGAGAGAGAGGGAGGGGGATGGGAGGGAGAGGGAGATGAGGAAGAGAAGGGGGAGTGGCATGAGAAGGGCAAGGGAAGATTATATATATATATATATATATATATATATATATATATATATATATATACAGAGAGAGAGAGAGAGAGAGGAAGAAATAACGCGAAGATGGAAAAATAAACACCCGAAAAAACACATGCACGACGGCAATCAACGACCCAGCGAGGATGAAAGTAGAACCGAGAAACTGCGAACGACTAGACGAACCGCAGAACCACAGAGAAGTTACCGAACCTTGAACACAAGATATTCTTCGGGAAGTTTCCCTTTTCTTGTATTTTTTTGACAAATTGAATATGTGATGCATAAATAGATAGATAGATAAAATATTCTAAATGGAGAGATAGATAGTTAAGACATAAATAGAGGTAAACAGACTGATAGGACAAACTGACAGTCAAAAATATATATCGTAGAAGCTTTAACTTAACACCTTATATATCCATGTCTCCCGTTTTCATAATTGATCAAAACAAAAACACATTAAACTGAGCGAGAAAATCCTCGGAAATGACACACCAATGGAACAATATTCAATAATAAATGGAACAATAATCAACAATGGAACCATGCAATAATACGGGAAACTTAGCCAAGAGAAACAAAATACAACAGAATATCAACGGCAACATGACCGACAAAAAGAGCCGTAACCAAAATAACAGTTGGAAAGAAAACAAAACATAAACATCAAAAGCAATACCAAAAATATGATCACAACTGAAATAACAGTAAGCAATTTACAGGACACAAAAACAAGAGAAACAAAGAAAACAAAACTAAGCTCACCACCGAAATAAGGGTCGACCAGCCGCGTGGTGAGAAACCAACCCCATGTTTATCCCGCACTTACTTTCCATTCTATAGAGCAGCCGTATAGTATAGTCAGAGCGAATGGCATCCCATGTATTTTATATTTTCAGCGAACCCATGTAATCTCGTACTTGGATAATGCAATTCTCGGTATTTAAAATTGCTAGAACGCTTGCAACGTTTTTGTTTTTTAATCCATTACATGTCCAGTCGCTGAATGCAAAAATATTTTTTTTCCTGAACAAGATATATTGCAAAATCTGCCTTCTCTACATGGATTACGTTCATCCCTTACTTCCCTTTGCAATCACCGGCGCAATCACTGTTTGATGTTGAACCAGACTTCATAGATACCCAGCCTGCCCTTCCCCACTACCTGTTATACACCCGACTCTATCAACAGGGGAAAACAGGATGGATTTCGCTGCAATTTGCAACATACACTTTTTCCTTATTACTGCTTATGTTTAACGTTGCATGATATCGCCTGTCTCTAGGCCTCCCCTTCGTCCCCTCCCCCCTCCCCCACCCCATCCTTCTGGTGCAAGAACCCGCCACCCCACTACCTGTTGCTGCCATTCCCCACCCCACCCCACCACCTGTTGCAAACACCCCCACCATCCCACCACCACCTGTTGCTGACACTCCATATTACCCCACTACCTGTTGCAGACACCACAGCACCATAGCCATGAAGCACCCTCGACACCATGACTCAAAGTCACCCTTTAATAACAGTGTTTTTGTCGGCGCACCTTTTCCAGCGACACTGACAACCATAATCATATATTGTTATGACTTCTACCCATGCACTTAGAATGACAAGACATTGTAATCAAATCGTGTTGATGGCATATAGATAAAGGACACGAGATCTTTACTTTGAAAGACAATATACGTTACATTAAAGTTGCATATAACCTTCATTGGCCACATATGTATACGCACGAACAGGGACAAAGGTGTGTGTGCACACGCACACGCACATGCACACTCACATCCAAAAACACACATACAGTAACTCGCACATCCAATCACCAAACGAGGAAAGGCGCAGGGCAATAACTACACGCAAAGTCAGACCAAGCGAAAGCCTCATTAAAGCCAAGCAATAATAAACCGTAAGAGGTAAAAAATCGGCATCCATAACTCGCCGCCAGAAGAAAAAATGGCGCGAATCGTAATGGCGACGTGGATCGTCCTGGCTTAATTAGCTGCCTAGAACGACCTCATTACACGGCCATTTCACTCCACCTTTCAGCCACACCAATCAACGCGGCATGGGTGGATGAGTGTGGCTATACTGCCAAACATCAATCAACAAGGATGGACAGGGTATTTGTGGATACATTGCCAAATTTTCCCAAACGAGTCCTTGCTGGGGATTCGGCTCGTAGGAAAGTTTACCGGAAATCACGATGTAAAGAGAAATCTATATCATGGATACAAATCGAGAATGGATATATAATCATACATATACCATTAACAATAACTGCAACAACAACATCATCATCATCACTGCCGCCCACGCGCCCGCAACACGAGTCCTATAGCCGCGGCTACGAGCCACAATCTCGGCCGTAGAGCGGAAGGAGGCTTCCGCGAATGACTCAAGTTCTGGCGGAGCGCGATTGCCTCGGCCGGTAAGGTATCGATGAACGCGACGGCAGATCACGCCCTTCGCGGCGCGGCGCCCCCGGCGGTGTCGTTTGGGAGCGAGTTTTCGGGACACGTGTCCTATGCTGCAGAGAGGAAACATGACGAATGATACGGCGAAAGCTCTACAAATAAAGCAAACATTTACATAAATTTATGCATGATGCAGATACACTGGGCTTTGCATAATATTCCATATGTCATACAATCACAGGCGTTTCAGATTTGCATCAAAATGATTCATGCATCACAGTTGCAAACGATCCCAGCCAACTTCCATCAAATCATCATCACTGCAACCAACAGCAATATTGAAATAATCTACTTCCCTCCGACAACGCCATCTCTCGCCGTGATATGCACTACCACTATAACCCCCCCCCCCCCTTCCAAAAAAAAAAAAACTTTTTAAAAATCGTTGGACATGTCCCAAGAGAACAGTAGTTATCCACATGATCGCAACTTTCGTTCACACTTTTGATACGACATTTTCTAACAAACTCTGTAGCAGCTTTGCCTTCTAGCGGAGACTGTTCCTCTTGAATATTTATCCGTCGAGGGGAGGGACAGAGTGTAGCCTGGAGGGAAACGCGTCGCTGGAACCAACGTCATATGCATGTGGGCGACTATGTATACATAAACTGCTACACGCCCATGTACACATACAGTTGAAAAGAGAATAGAAGAGAAATGCGAGAGAAAGGAAGAACGAAAGAGAGCCAACAAAAAGGCAAGGTATCATTACTGCATGACCATCGACCTACCTGCCTCTCCCCCCCCCCACACCCATCAAATCACAGCCTATCGAATCCTACATGACACATACCGTATTTAATATACATAAGATCCCCAAAGGAAACACACACTGTCGCTTTCATTCGCCACAAACACCGGAGGAGGAGGAGGAAGAGGAGGAGGAGGAAGAGGAGGAAGCAGAATAGGTAGAGGAAGTAGGAATGGAAGAGGAAGTGGAAGAGGACGAGGCCGAGGAGCTGGATGAGGAGGGGGAGAAGAGACAGAAAAATAGGAAGAAAAAGGAAACAATAATGAGGGTGAAGAGTGCGAGCACGCCCTCTTCTCCTTGCCAAGTAAGGAAAGCCCCCGCGGTTCAGCAACAAAGGCGCGGAGAGGAGCGCTGCTGACCTGACATGTCTATACAGCCCCCCCCCCCCTCCAACCTACAGAGGGCTGGGGGAGGGCGGAGAGTAGGAGTTCACAGGAGGCGGTTGAAGGGGTGGGGGTGGGAGGATGGCCCATCACAATATATATCCCTTAAGGACATCGCCACAGCGTTATGTGGTTACCGACATCATCATCTGTGTCGCACTGTGATTGACACTGGCCGTTTGCATAATCATACAACGTATATTGCTATCAGCGTGATGGCATTACCCAAAGGTGGGCGCCGCATGGCATCCGAAGCGCCGGGCAACGGAGCGCCTGACGAGGCGGAGCGAGAGCAAATGGCCGGCCGCCCAATGCTTCCGCGAGCCTCACAGCGTCACGTCGCCTGAGGCTTGCCAAGGTGAGAATATTAGGCTCGGCCAGAGCGGTCCAGCTGCCGGTATGGATTTCCAATAGTGAATCCACCGAGCTGCCCACCACCTGGTGCCCGCTGCCACCTGCCTCGCCTCCCTGTCTCCACCAGCTGCCCGCCGTTGCCACCTGCCTCCCCTCCCTGTCTCCACCAGTTGCCCGCCGCTGCCACCTGCCTCGCTTCCCTGTCTCCACCAGCTGCCCGCCGCTGCCACCTGCCTCTCCTCCCTGTCTCCACCAGCTCCCCGCCGCTGCCACCTGCCTCCCCTCCCTGTCTCCACCTGCTGCCCACAGTTGCCACCTGCCCCACCAACTATTCGCCTCCAGCAAGTACATACTGTCGTCTGCCTCACCCTCCCAATTCCACTTGTTATCCCATTAATAGCTCACCCTTACCTGGTATTATTTCCTACGTGTGTCACTAATTAGATTGTTAGTATCTCTGGCCGCCTGACCCGCCCTCTCTGTTCCCCTTAGCACTAAGCCCCGCCCTTGCCAGCTGTCTACTTGTCCAATATCTGGCATCTCTTCCTGCCACTGCCTTACCTCGCCATCCCCATCTGCCGCCCGATGCCATCTGCCTCACCTGGCCATTCCTAGCTTGTGCCCGATGCCATCTGCCTCACTTGCCTCTCCCCAGCTATTGCCCAATGCCACTTGCCTCGCCTCGCCTCCCTCCCTCCCTCCCACTTGTCGACGGCAATTGTCACGCCCACCGACGCGCCAAGAGAAAGCCACCTTGGGATTCGTTAATCAAAAGTGGCTTGAAAAAATAAGTCGCGAAAAGAGGGAAAAAAGAACATGATATACTGGGTAAAAACGAAAGCGAAAGAAAATCAGGAAAAATGTAACATTTACATCCAGAATGAAAAAGATAGATATATACGACAGTCGAGTTCCCTTGAGCGAGCTGCAAAGAGGCTACTGGTGTTGCAGTCACTTACTATTGTTGCTCCAGTCACTACGGACAGCCACGTGAGAGGAAACCTGTAAGTGACGGCGTAAACCTCCACCCCACCCCCTTCCCACCCCCTTTCAGGCCACCAATACACACGCGGTTTTAGAATTTGCCATTTCAACAGCTCACGCAAGTGCAAGTACGTTCACACACATTGCATGCGTGCGTTCACACATACACACATACAAGCGTGCAAACAGACATTATATTCAGAAAGAAAAATGTACATGGATTGAGACAATTAAACACACAAAAAACGAAAAAGGAAGAACTGTGAAGTCTTCCCCGCGCCTCAATTATTCCCCCAAAAATAATTTTTGACATAAATATGACATCTCCTGAGCGCCGCCGAAATGGTTCCGCCATTTCTTCTCTCTTTGTGAATTCCGCTTAACGAAGTCTCGAAACTTCAGAGATCCTTCCCGCTTCCGATCGCAAGTTTTGCTTCCTTCGTCAAAACCTGCTTTGTGATTGGTTAATCAACCCAGGTCGCCCGTCCACTAATCAAGGCAGCAGTTCCAGCAACCTGCAATATCTGTTTTTTTTCTTTTTGCAAATGTTTGGGTTTTGCTTTTTTATTTTATTTTTCTGTTAATCACACATTTCCTAAATTCAGTAGACGACTAATCAAGACAGCAATATAAATAGCCAACATACATGTATTCTTTTTTAGCCTACATTTTCTAATTTTCACATTCATCCTTAATCAAATACACACACACATTATATATATATATATATATATATATATATATATATGTATATATATATGTATATATATATGTATATATATATGTATATATATGTATATATATATATATATATATATATATATATATATATTTCTTGTTCAAATTTTCTTCAACCTTCCTAACTCCAGCGGAATTAAGCGGCCGAAGAGAATGCCCCTGCGATCCCAAAGACCCGAGAGCGCGCGCGCGCGCACGCATCGGGAGCCGATTCCGTCCACTCCAACGCAGGAGAAAACGTAGAAGCTCGACCACCTGTTGCGCGAAGAGACCCAGACGCTCATGCGGAAAACAGAACACGAAGGCGCACTTCTACGGGAAAAGGTGATGAAGTAGAATGGAATGTCAAGACACAAAGCGAAGGACTAGTAAATTAGTTCTTGGATTGATGGGAATGATGATGAGAACGGTGATGATAGTGATTATGATGATGGGTGGTGGTGGTGATATACAAATAATGATGATAAGGATAACAATGATATAAATAATAATGATAATAATAATAATAATAATATCCTAATAATAACAATAATGCAGATAATGATAATAATGATAATAATAATGATGATAAGATTGGTAATAATAACAATAACATAATATACTACTAACTACTACTACTACTACTAATATATAATAGTGATAACAACAACAACAACAACGACAAAATTAATACCATCAGTATCCATCCTATATCTCTCTCCGGGCCAACATGCCTTCGTAACCGTAGAAATAAAAGCCAGTAACTACACATGAAAAAAAAATGCCGAACAGATCCAGGCAATTGGTGGTCCGCGAGAGGAGAGACCACGAAGACGCAGGCAGCATCGCCGCCAAGAGCGCCCGTCGTCTGTCACTTATTTCACCTTAAGAAAAAAGGGAAGTCGAGGCTTGTTCTTCAGGAGGATTGAGTGGTAATGGTATTTTGGTATTTCCTCAAACAGGAAGTGAAAACAACTGAACAGACAACAAAAGTAATAGAATAACAACAAAGACACCAACTCAAAAGCTTTGAAAAAAAGAAAGATAAAAGAAAAGAAAAAGATCAGATATGAAATAAAATAAAATAAATTGAGTAGCCACCGGGAGGAAAATGTGGCCAAAGAGAGGAAAATGTGGCCCCAGAGGGGGAAATGTGGCCACAGAGGAGAAACAGAGGCCACAGAGGGGAAAAGTGGCCACGGAGGAGGAAAAGTGGCCACAGAGAGCCAAAAAAGTGGCCATAGAGGAGGTAAAACAGCTGGCCATCGAGGGAAAAACCCTAGCCCCAGAGGGAAAAAGGTACCGAGGAAGAAAAAAAGGCGCAGAAGTTACCACACAGGTAAACAAGGCGAAGCCCCACAGCCGCCGGGTCGGGCAACTCCCTACAGCGCCTGGCTCAAAACACACGGTAATCCCGCGTAACCTAGTAAGCGTGGCTCAATCATCCCTCCGCTCTATCCGATTCCCGCCCCCTTATAAAGGAGGATCTCCCTCGATTCCACTCTACGTCAAAGCCAAAGCCAAAGCAGGGCAGGAGATCTTTGGGATCAAAATTAAGAGCATATAAAGGGCAATCACATTACTGTTGCTTACACTGGTAATCTCTTTATTCTGACGTACAAAAAATACAAGGTAACGAAATTTTGTAATATAAATTCGTGACATATACAGTACGCGTTTGTTTCATTGGTCCCCTCTTTCAAACAGAAAGAGGGGAGGGGAGGGGAGGGGAGGGAAGGAGATAACAGCGGAGAGGAGAGCACAGGAGGGGAAGAGGAAGGAAGGGGAGGATATAACAGCGGAGAGGAAAGGAGGGGAAGGGAGGGGAAGGGGAGGGAAGGAGAGGAGAGAACAGAGGAGAGTAGAGAAGGGGAAGGGGAGGGGAGGGGAAGGGGAGGAGAGGAGGGGAAGCAGAGGAGAGGAGAGGAGGGGAAGGGGAGGAGAGGAGGGAAAGGGAGGAGAAGGGGAGGAGAGAAGAGGGGAAGGGAGGGAAAGGGGAGGAGAAGAGAGGAGAGAAGAGGGGAAGGGGAAGAGAGGGGATAAGGGGAAGGGGAGGAGAGGAGAGGAGAGGAGAGGGGAAGGGAAAGGAACGGAGGGGAGGGTAGGAGAAGGAAGGGAAGGGGTGGAGAAGGGAGAGGAGGGGAGGGGAAGGGAAAGGAACGGAGGGGAGGGTAGGAGAAGGAAGGGAAGGGGTGGAGAAGGGAGAGGAGGGGAGGGGAAGGGAGGGAGAGGAAGGGAGGGGAGGGGAGGGGAGGGGAGGGAGGAGGGGAGGGGAGGGGGGGAGGGAGGGAGGGGAGGGAAGGGGATATGAGATGAGATGAGATGGAGGGGAGGGGAGGGGAGTGTAGGGGAGGGGAGGGGAGAGGAGAGGAGAGGAGGGGAGAGGAGAGGAGGGGAGAGGAGGGGAGGAGGGGAGAGGAGGGGAGATGAGGAGAGAATAAGAGCAACATACAAGCAAGCCCTTATTCACCGTCATCCCCTCCCCTCCCCAACCTCCCTCCTTCAGTTGCTTGCCACCAAGCGAGGAGGATACGCGGCGTCGAGGTCGTGGGCGCACTCTCTCTCCTTCCTTAGTAGGAAACATACTTTTGAGAATCCTTGTGCGTCCTGTGACTCACGAAGCCGAAGAACGGGGGGAGGAGGGTGAGGGCATGGGGGAGGAGGGGAAAGCCCTCCAGGGTGAAGTGCGGGCCTCCGAGGGTGCTCCAACAAACCCCTCTCGATGCCACCATAACTGTGCCAACATTTTCTCGCAAGGCAGTCAGTCATTGTCGTCGTGTTGCATATGGCATTCCCACAATAACGATCTTTCCACTGTGTTCATACATTAAGGAAAAGCGATGGAACCCTCTAATGGGAAACAGATACACATATCCATGTGATTCCGTCGCCACACATCGGTTTTACAGAAATGAATACGTTCAAACACGTTCAAACTAAGCTACTGTGAGAGGCGAGAAGCATTCTCCGTGAACCCCATGTCCGAACATCGGAGAAAGGGAGACACCTTCCGACCTATGCGTTCGAAACATGCACTCACATACCCAAGCACATATTGGCGCATACATTTAAGTATGCTGTGTAACAAACCAAGGTGAACAAACCCGAGAACGTTCGAGAACCGAAGATCACAGCTTCCAGACAGAAGGCAAGACCGTCCGTGCAATTTGGACTTCGTCGATCCACACACGGCGCCGCGATCCCCACGCAATTGCATTACATCATGATCCTGCATGGCGCTGCTCCCCTAAAACAACGTGCATGAGGATCATACTCTACCTTCCTTGCTTGCCAATTGCTTCCTAGTCAGTCAACTATCTCAATCTAAGTTAATCACTTGCCTTGTTACTCGATTGCCTTCCACTAGACGTCATTCTCCAGTGCATAATTGCAACAATCACCACCTTGTCAATCATTCCTCGCCCCTCAGCTGACAACCACGCGGCTAATCGCCTGTGGAGCATCTTGCACCATGATGATCAGTCTGCATTAACACTTCGTACGCCCAATGATGAGAATAGAAAGAGAAAGAGAAAGAAAGAAAGAAAGAGAGAGAGAGAGAAATGGGAGGGGGGGGGAAAGAGTCAGAATCGTAATTAGAACATAAACACAAACACAAGAAGTGGCACAGGAGGATGAGAAGAGGATGAGAAGAAAGACACGGACAGACAGACACAAGACGGACCGAAACAGACAGAGGGAGACAGAGACCCAAATATCCTAAAATTAACTCGACAAAAGCAAAGCCCAAATGCCACAGCAGGAGGGAACGCAAGAATAGAGAGGCGGCGAAAATGAAATTAACGAAGAATAGTGACAAGAGAGGCGGGCGAACAAAGCCACGCAGCAGCAAAAGCAGAGCGTAAAAAGCGGGGGATAATAAGCCAAGAAAACCGAGGCAGAAATGCGGGCGGGAAAGGAAGGAGGATTATGAAATGCACGAGAGCGTGTGCAAAACGTGGCTCACTCGCGGCAGAAATATGAGCAAGATGAAAACAAATTAACACATGTGTGCGCTCGCTCACACCATAACTCGCAGAAACAAACACTCACTCACTCACTCACTATCTCACTCTCACTCTCACTCTCACTCTCACTCTCACTCTCACTCTCATTCACTCTCTCTCTCTCTCACTCTCACACTCACACTCACTCTCACACTCACACACACGAGTGCAGGGGGGTCCGCGGAAGGCCTCCCCGTATCCCAGCCGTCTTGAACACCTTGTACGGCCTCAGTCGATAGTCTGCGGCGGCGGCGGCGGCGGAGGCGTGACACGGGCATCGCCGCCGCCGTCGGAATAAGTCGAGGCCGGCCGTGACTCCCGGTGTAAGGGTGTGGGGTGTGGGGGTTGGGGTGGGTTGAGGGAGATGAGAGAAGAGGGGAGTGAGGAGATGGAGGGGGGAAGGTGAACAGAGAAGGGAGGGAAAGAATGTAGGGGATGGGGATGGGGATGGGGATGGAGGGGGAGGAGGAGTGAAAGAGGGAGATGAAGGAAGGAAGGAAGGAAGGAAGGAAGGAAGGAAGGAAGGAAGGAAGAAAGGGAGGGAGAGAGAAAGAAAGGGAGGGAGAGAGAAAGAAGTAGGTATAGAGAAAGAGGACGAAAGGAAAAAGGGAAGAAGGGAGGAAGGAAGGGGGTAAGGGAGGGAGAGAGGGAGGGGCGCAAGAAGAAAGCGAGGGGGCCGGGGAGGAGCAGTGCGCGAGGTGTTCACAAAGGAGACAAAGGGAGGGACTGGAGGTACGAAGAGGTTGTTCGACAAGTATGTAAACGTTTGGGGTGAGAAAAAGAGGAAGGGAGGGAGGGAGGGAGGAGAGGAGGAAGGGTGAATTGGGATAAGTGGGAGAGGCAGAAGAAGGGGAGAGAGACACTACAGAATGTATGTGATCGCGTGTGTGTGTATACATACATTTGAGCTTGCGCGCGCGCGCGTTTATAAAATGCAATACAAACAAAAGTACAAACAAAAGCACCCCTGCTAGAGTAGCACGTCACTCGCAATAACCAGGCGAAATTAGCATGTGCTGAAGCTGCTCACGGGAACGCTAAAAAAATAGGTTGAGTGCATTGTGATGCATTACGTGGAAGTCCATTATTGCAACAGGAGGGGGAGGGAGGGGGAGGAAGGAGGCGAGAGTGATGGATTAAGCGGGGGAGGATGGGGGTGAGGGGAGAATGGGAGGGTGGGTGAGTACAAACAAGGGAAGGGAAAAGGATGAGAGGGGGAGGAGGGGAGAGGGAGAGGGAGAGGGAGAGGGAGAGGGGGAGAGGGAGAGAGAGGGGGAGATAGATAGATAGAAAATGGGGGAGGGGGGAGAGGGGAGGAGAAGGGTGAGTGAGAGAGAGAGAGAGAGAGAGAGAGAGAGAGAGAGAGAGAGAGAGAGAGAGAGAGAGAGAGAGAGAGAGAGAGAGAGAGAGAGAGAGAGAGAGAGAGAGAGAGAGAGAGAGAGAGAGAGAGAGAGAGAGAGAGAGAGAGAGAGAGAGAGAGAGAGAGAGAGAGAGAGAGAGAGAATTGAAAACAAACTAAGAGAAGAAGCGGCAAGAGCAGGAGCAGGTGACATGACCAGCCACCAAGCAAAGGAATCGTACAAGAGAGGAATCAAGAGAAGCAAGCAGTACAGGACGCAACCAATTTATTCCGTTAATCAAATATGCTATCAATATATCCCCCTCATAAATAATGCGCCATCGGTAAAACGCTTCCCTAATGTCGCGTGACCATCATCATTTCCTCCAAAGTTTAACAATAATACAAAAAATATACTAAATAAAGAAATAAAGGTAGGCCTATCCACACTCCGTCAGATAGCATTCATCGCCCACATCAATAAACCCATATGTCTAGCACCAACGGAGGTCGCTCGGGACGTGATAAGGGCTCGGGTCGGCTCGGCGCATCGTCCTCCTCCTCCTCCTCCTCCTCCTCCTCCTCTCCTCCCCTCCTCCTCCTCCTCCTCCTCCTCTCCTCCCTCCCTCTCTCTCCTCCTCCCCCTCTCCTCCCTCCTCCTCCCTCTCCTCCTCTCCTCCTCCTCCTCCTCCTCCTCCTCCTCCTCCTCCTCCTGCTCCTTCCTTCGAAGCCGGTCGACATCACGGGAGAAAGAGCAAGCATCATTTTTCATCGCTTCGCGTACAGCTCGAGTCTAATTAATCAAGCATTCTCCTTGCCTGCGCTATCAGGAAAAGATAAACGCGAAAAGTAACTCCATTCTTTCTCCATCTCCCTCGCCAGACAGAATGGAGCTGCCTCAAAGGGAGGGAGAGAAAATTGTCGTCACAAAGAAGGCTGCACGACATCGTTCGCCCTAGGAGACGACCTCTAAGAACGTTCCAGAAATCCCAAGGAACATGAGAAAGAAAAAAAATGTATCCATCATCCAAAACCTTAATAAACGAGAAAAACAGAAAAACTAAAATGAAATACCCATGAAACTCTTTCCATTGCGAATCAGCTCAGTGTCTTAAAGAAATAAGGTTCCTCCATTCCAGAAACCGACCTCAAGTGACTAGCACATTTCCCTCTCCTGTCGCTCCCAAACCCTTGTTCGACAACCCTCTGCTACTATAGAAACAGGTTGGAAAACTCGGAAAATGTCCTGCCTGTAAATTCCAATTTCTCGTTTTTAAAAGTGGATTTGGCCCTCCACCCTCGCTACAGGCCTGGCGGCTCTGTTATCCGACAAATTGTGGCACGGCGTGGCGGGGCGGTTCGAGGCCAAACACTAGGGCAACGGACACAGTACTGATAAGAAATTGGAAATATTGCCGATATTTATGTAATCTTCGCAACAGAGTAAATCCAAAGTAAGCTACTACAATTAGCATAACAATCATCACTTCCACTTCAGTGATATCGCCATTACTATTGATATCCTTGCAGCCTAAAAGCATTTCCATTGTTGACAATGATAAGTACTATTTGCCATATCCAGGATACTATTAATTACTTAACCAAAAAGATTATATATATATATATATATATATATATATATATATATATATATATATATATATATATGAAGCCCCAAAACATGATGACCGAGCTCCTCTCGGGGCAGTGGAGCAGCAGAAGCGAGGAAGACAAGGGATACTTCATCCAAACAAATATCCACAGTGGTTTCTTGGTGATAATTATTACTCTTCTTCTTCTTATCATTATTATTATTATTATCATTATTATTATTTCCCATGATTATAGAAAGTCTGATCACCCATTTTTAACGGGCCTTTTTTATGGATCCTTTCTGAACAGAACTGCTTGTGAGCTCCTGATAATGTTAGGCCTTTTTGACATGAAGGCAGATTTGGATCAGAAGAATGCGCTCTGTCCACCTGTCCAGAATCCTTCCAGTAGCAATAGAGTTGCTTCTACTGTAGCATCGTGCGGTACTTTGGCCGTTACACCTCGGACATCCTGGCGAATACATATAAGCCCCTCTTGCACTTCATCGAGTGACCAACAAAACGAGAAAGCCTCACGATCCTTGGCTTAGTAAAAGATCCACTTGACCAACCATACCGAAGGGCTGGCGCTTTTGATTGTGACGGCTACTAACCAGTTCGGTGCTCCGGTTTCCTGTGCAGCCTCTCCACTCTTCCATAATTCATAAGACAGATGAGATATAAAAGCTTTAATCTTTTTACTTCTTACTTTTTATGAAACGCTGACTTGATTTCTTGCTCTTCGCTCACGTCAGTTTCGCTAATTTCGCTTTGCCGTTCAGTACGAGAGATAACGTTAGTTTTCAGGCTTTGATATCCTCTCAGCCACTGGCACTGGCTTTGTGATGCCCTTCCTTCCAGTCGTGGTGGCAAATCGTTGACGTTTCTCACATGGACGTTACGATTCCTAGAACTGGCATAAACACAATACTTAAGGCATCACCTAGCGGTTGAAATCATGTGCGACATCTGGAACTGCTATCAAGAAGGTTCTGCAGGCGTAGAACTTGCACCGACGTTCAGGTCAGTGGGTGTGTGTAGCGTCCGGCAGGCTGTTTTCCGATAGTTTTCACTTCTGCAACCCAGTCATCTAATGTGTTATCTAACCACGCCTGGAAAGGACTACATTTTTATGTCTCTATTTTCCCTGCACCAGTTGGATCATCGGCGTAATCTAACGTGATGGTGCCGTCACTGATTCCCTCTTGGAATAATGGCATTCCCAGTATGTACACTGTCATAGCCATTGGGTCATACTTGGTCTTCCTTCAGCGAACAGGTTCTTGGCTTCTCTCTTCTCCCTTTCGAGATTTCTGATAACATATGCTGGTACACTGCGTGGAGTGTCGATATATACGACAAAGGATTATGCGATTAGGATATTTTCCAATACTACTCTGATTAAAATACAAGTTGATAGAATTAACGAGCAACTGTTCCACCTTCATCCTCGCCGAATATGTTTGTCTCGTCGAATGGGATTTTCCTCCTCCTGCTGCTACTGCTTAAACGATTCACACAATCAAGTATAAAAGTGGATTCCACATAAATCTTCAAAGAGAAAGAGACCCTAAAAACATATGTAGAACGTCCCAAATCAGAATTCTCCCTGTAAAGAACACGCGCTCCCAAACATTGAAATACCGTAATAGAGAATAGGTTTCACAGAATCCTGACTAATGATAGTCTTCCGTAGAAGCGGCCGCTTTGATTCACATTTTGACAATGGATGGATTCTTCATATCCCGAGCGATTTAGTGATGAATGGCTGAGGCGGGAACCGGCGCGGCTCTGACCTCGCTTTGCCGAGGGGGAAAAAGAGGAAGGAAACTACTTTTCATATTTGCCACGGCCTCTGGCAACATGCTATAACACCAAATATAACTTTTTTGTGAAGCTCACCCTCCCTCCTTTCCTGCAAAGCCTCTGAACTCAGGTTACAGATACTGCTCGGGTAAATTCTTCCGATGAAAATCGATAAAAAAAATAAGAATAACTGAAAGGAATGAAGAAAGGGACACGGACAGCACGCAAGGACGCCGAGTCCTATACCGTGAATCATGGCACCGATTGGGAGCGCCTAATCGGATCCCGGAGTGCGAGTCCTCGTCGCGTTCGATTACTCCGGCCGTCCGCCTCCCTTGCTCTCTAATTCATACAAATGCAGGCCCTCCGCACATTTTCTGGCGACAAGCCGTCTCGCATGACGGCCAAATGAGGCACATCCAAACGCGTGCTCTTATTGGCCCGCTGAGCTCGAGGTGTATACACACGCCAGCCAACCACAGTATGTTGCGCGCTGGAAACCCGAAAAAATGAAATGATGATAAACGAAACGAAGAAAAGCAGCCATTAGGCTTCGGAAATCTATGCGAGCGTTAATAACAGTCCTCACGAGCGAATTTCATCTCAAAATGTTCTCGCGACGCCTGAATCAATACGGCCGAACGCATTGCCAATGCATTCAAGGGTGGACGGGGCTGGACTCTTGTTGCCAACCTCACGCGCTGCCCAGACTTGCCACCCGTCTCCGCCCAACGCCCGCTCACCTACCCCCCCCCCACCCTTCCAACCACCACCACCAACCTCAGGCAAACGTCCAAGACGAAACATCATGCACTGGCACTCACGAATGAGAGCGGGAGTGACAGGGCAGAGGGAGAGGGAGAAGAAAAAAAATTATATACATAATTATATACAAATATACATATATACACACATATATATATATATATATATACATATACACATATAAATATATACATACATGCATACATTATATGTATATATATATATATATATATATATATATATATATATATATATATATATATATTATATATATCATATATATAAATATATATACATAATACATATACACATAGAGAAATAGAATACATGCATACATTATAGATATATATATATATATATATGTGTGTGTGTGTGTGTGTGTGTGTGTGTGTGTGTCTGTCTGTGTGTGTGAAGAGAGAGAGAGAGAGAGAGAGAGAGAGAGAGGAGAGGAGAGAGGAGAGAGAGAGAGAGAGAGAGAGAGAGAGAGAGAGAGAGAGAGAGAGAGAGAGAGAGAGAGAGAGAGAGAGAGAGAGAGAGAGAGAGAGAGAGAGAGGAGAGAGAGAGAGGAGGAGAGAGAGAGAGGGGAGAGAGAGAGAAGGAAGAGAGAGGAGAGGGAGAGAGGAGGAAGAGAGAGAGAGAGGAGAGAGGGAGAGAGAGAGGAGAGAAAGAGGAGAGAGAGAGAGAGGAGAAAGGAGAGAGAGAGAGGGAGAGAGAGAAGGAGAGAGAGAGAGAGAGAGGGAGAGAGAGAGAGAGAGGAGAGAGAGAGAGAGAGAGAGAGAGAGAGAGAGAGAGGAGAGAGAGAGAGAGAGAGAGGAGAGAGGAAGGAGAGAGAGAGGAGAGAGGAAGAGGAGAGAGGAAGGAGATAGAGAGAGAGAGGAGAGAGAGAGAGAGAGAAGGAGAGAGAGAGAGAAGGAGATAGAGAGAGAGAGGAAAGGAAGAGAGAGAGAGAGGAGAGTAGAGAGAGAAGGAGATAGAGAGAGAGAGAGGAGAGGAGAGAGAAGGATAGAGAGAGAGAAAGGAGAGAGAAGAGAGAGAGAGAAAGGAGAAGAGTGAGAGAGGAGAGAGAGAGAAAGGAGAAGAGAGAGAGAGAGAGAAAGGAGAAGAGAGAGAGAGAGAGAGAGAGGAGAGAGAGAAGGAGAGAGAGAGAGAGAAAGGAGAGAGAGAGAGAGAGAAGGAGAGAGAGAGGAGGGGGGAAGAGAGAGAAGGAGAGAGAGAGAGAGGAGGAGAGGAGAGAGAGAAGAGAGAGAGAAGAGAAGAGAGAGAGAGAGAGAAGAGAGAGAGAGAGAAGAGGAAGAGAGAGAGAGAAGGAGATAGAGAGAGAGAAGGAGATAGAGAGAGAGAAGGAGATAGAGAGAGAGAAGGAGATAGAGAGAGAGAAGGAGAGAGAGAGAGAGAGAGAGAGAGAGAGAGAGAGAGAGAGAGAGAGAGAGAGAGAAAGGAGATAGAGAGAGAGAAAGGAGAGAGAGAGAGAGAGAGAGAGAGAGAGAGAGAAAGGAGATAGAGAGAGAGAAAGGAGATAGAGAGAGAGAAAGGAGATAGAGAGAGAGAAAGGAGATAGAGAGAGAGAAAGGAGATAGAGAGAGAGAAAGGAGATAGAGAGAGAGAGAGAAAGAGAGAATGGATGTGCGTTCACTAAATATCGGATGCAATCGAGTGTAACCAGAAATGCTCAGCCACCTAATTGCACTCAACCTAACGACGCTGCAACGCTGCAAACAACACATACTACCCTCAGCCGGCGTTCTCTGCAAGCAAGCATCCCATATCCCTTACCCCTGCCCCCCCCCCCTGTCTCGCTAAGCCACGTTGACAAAGCCGGAACACTCAGCTCTCGGGAGAAGGAACAACGTGGCTTTATTCCTGACGCAGGGACTACGGGAACACTATTATTTGGAAGTCTGGAACCATACTGCCTTGTTGGTGTTTTCTCTCGGGTCGTCTTTTTACTTGGACTATTCGGCCATTCGTTTTCTTTCTCCTCTCTCTGTGTCTCTGTCTATGTCTCTGTCTCTGTCTCTCGCATGTGCGTGTGCTTGTAAATATGCTTGCGTGTATCGGTCT
>NW_028234442.1:11501508-11509008 GCF_977035675.1 Penaeus japonicus
CCACCACTGAACTCTCGCCTTAAAAGTCTACTCTCTTCTCGAGAAAGCAATAGCTTTCTTTCCCTCTGCAGAGAGACTTCATAATAGCATGGCTTCTCTACACACCAATGCTCTACCGCGCCGCTAGTAAAAATAAAGCATCAAGATTTCAGCTACAATATAGCTTTCAGTTTCTATTCCCCTTTATTTACTATACGAGATTTTATTCCCTCTCGCTCTCAATTAACACTTGCTAGCTTAAAATTCCATCATTCCAGTTACTTTAACTCGTCCCGTAGTCTATCCTTCCCTATCCTCTGCCATCCTTCCCGATCGCCATTCCCTTTATCGACAATCCCATGCCAACCATCAACATACCTCTAATGGCGCCTGTCTCTCCCCCGACAAGACAAGCAGACAGAAAGCCAGCTGGCTCTCTGTATATACACGCCTATTTCCATTCCACATCAGCATTTGTTTACCGATTGGATTGAATGCTATCTTCGAACTCCTCTGTAATACTAGACCGTTTCATTCTGAACTATGTTTAAAGGGGCATCGCAGCATTTCTATTCGGCAGTCGGACTTGGGGCCTACCTTAAGATGATCAAATGTACCCATGACAGTAATGCAACTGTATTATTCGTGTATACATACATAAATAAACAAGCACGGGCAACTTCGGCTCCGTGAAATATTACTCAGCGAAATCAATATGCGCTTGTTAATATCTTTCAGCAAATCTGGCACATAATATAAGCAACCTGTAGACTAAATAACCTGACACACGCGAAGATTCTTGCTCGGCTTCATCGACCATATTTCTATTAAAGACGGGAGCTGCCGAGATCAGCCAGCCTCCAGTCAGGGCGATTGCCAACGGCGGCAGAAGTGAGGACTCGCTGACTCGGTGTCGGGCTCAGAGTCGCCGGCATCACGTTGGCAGGGAATATCTATTAGTTAATATCATAATCCTCCATCGCAGCGCGTAAATGAAATGGCCTTAACAGAGTAAACAGCAACTTTAAACACCCTAAGAACAGGATATTGCTTCATGCGAGCCGCATCATCTCTTTAAAAGCCGCTACAAAGGCATATTCCCGCAATTAGAACGTGGTTATTAAGGACATCTGGGAACCAACTTTTACCTTAATGGATTAGCCAAAATTAGCTGAAAATGGCAAACTCCCAACGAGTCCTCTTACTTGTCAATTCATCAAAACCCTCTCGATCGCTATCGCAGATTTGCAATCACGTTTGATGAGAGTTTAGTGCTTTTTACACTTCAAACACCCGCTGGACTTTTGCTATTGGTATGCCATGAATAAATGAAACAGGCAAAAGGAATTTTTGGGGGAATCTTTGATATTCTCGTATTTCCTTTAACGGCCATGAAACGAGTGATTGTTTGCAAAACATTTCTCTGCTGATGCGAAAAACGACTTTAGAAAATATTACTGAAAATGTATTCGCATAAAAGTCGAAATTATTAAATGAAACAAAATGTAAAGAGATAGATAAGAGACCAATATGAATATCACTTATGATTAAATAAAGAGTAAGGAAAATGAAATGTGAATACACATCAAAACGAAATGAAAATGTATTTAATTTTCTGCATCACTTGATTCACATAACGTGTATGAGGTGATGGGGACCCCGCACCAGTGGGAGTACTCTCCTGCGCGTCCTAGCGACTGGAACTAGAATACAAAGCCTCGCACGTAAATCCAGAAAGACGACACAATTGAAGACACCAGCTGGGCTTTAATTGCCCTGACAGGCGCACGACACCTCCCTCTCGAGCGCAGAGGATGAGCCTGACACGACCTGCCAGTCTCGGGGCCGTGCAGCGCAGGACGCCCAGAGGAGCAGGAGGCAAAAGAGGCAAGCAAGCACGAACGCTGCTCCTCCGAGGCTCCCTCATCGCCGCTCCATCTCCCGTTGCAAGATTTCTGTTAGGACTGGCTTCCCAACAACGGCGCGTCTCCCTGGCGACGCCACCGATACCTCTGCGCCTCGAGGGCTAACACGTTCATTATCTCCCCTCGTCATCCTCTCTCTCATTCTCAATCTCTCTCTTATCCCTCTCCCTCTCTCCCTTATCTCCCTTTGCCATTTTCTTCTACCGCCTTACCTTCTGCTTCCGTCTCTTTCCCGCTTTCCCTCTCTCTTCGCCTCTCATCTTTATCCCCACTCATCCCTTTCTCTTCCATCTACACTCTTACTTCCGAGGCCTTCCCCTTCCTCCCTCTCCTGCGAACCACTCCCACTTCCAAATCTACTCCTACTCCCACTCCCACTTCTAAATTTAGTCCTACTCCCACTTCCAATTCTACTCCCATTCCCACTTTAAATTTAGTTCTCCCCCTCATCTTCAAAACTCAACACATCTCATTCTTCTACTCCCATACCATTCATTTCCAATTTTACTCGCACTCCCACTCCCACTTCCAATTCTACTCCCACTCCCACTTCCATCTCCAATCCTATTCCTACTCCTACTTTCACTCCTACCCCCGCCCCCACCCCTGTCCCCCAGCACCTCCAGAGGCCACAGGTGACGCGGCGGCCAACCGCACTCGCCTTCGTTCCCACGCGCGCGCGGCCGTCTCGAAGCCCCTTGTCACTCTCTGCTCGCCAGGGCGATGCAGAGGCGATGGTGCTGGCGAAAGAAATGCAGGGAGAAGTGGAAGATCAAGAGAAAGAAGAGCAGCAAGAATGGTGATGATGATGGTGGTGTTTGGTAATAATGTTGGTGGTGATGGATGATAATGAAGGCGAAGAGGAAGAAGAGGGTGACGATGATGACAGAGTGGAAGCGGAGAAGTAATTGGAGCATAAAGCTGAAGATAAAAAACACAGCCAAACTGAATGAAATCTTGAAAAAAATAGTTCAGATATAAAGACAAGCGTACAAGTTGATCAATAAAGGGAGAAAACGGGACGAGAAGTAAAATAAATAAAAATAAAAACAAATCCAACTGACTACGAGAGTAAGACCGCCGAAAGGAAGAATCGGCGCGAAACACCACCCAACTTGCAACGTGCAATGCCATCGTCAATAGCATCGACCGAACGCCCCAAATGCGTCTACAAATCATCGTTATTCCATACCGCGTGCCGTGGACGTCGATAATCCCGACCCTTATCCGGATGCAACCAGAGCGGCCAGTCGTGCGGGCGAAGGGGCCGAAAGGAAGGCTAAAGTGGGGCATGCTTTCTTTAAAGAGTCACAAGGCAAAGCTGACATGAAGGGGATATATGCAACTGCACGAGGAAAAATCACTTTCCTTCAGATGTAAATTCAGATTCTTGACTCAGATTTCGTTTGCATGTTTCAGCTCTCGTTTCCACACTATATTCCGGATTTGCTTAGCAATTATATCTTTATGTTTGACTGCTCTCGTGTTCACAGATAAGGGATCGTGATGCTATCTTCCAATTGTATGTATAAATTATACTTTGCTCTTTATCAAATACACTCGAGGCAGGAAACACAAAGCAAAGTCAGATAATCAATGAAGGGGCACTTGACTCTAGCATCCCCTCGCCCGATCCTGCCCAATGAACCTGTCGTTGTCCTGCTGCGTCGGGCACGAGAGGGCGCACGGGAGAGGTTTCTGTTGGAGGCTCTGCTGTCGCTCTGCTGTCGCTCTGCTGTCGGGATGCTATCGTTCGTGATCTGCTCGTTTTATTTCAATGTCAGTTTAGGAGATGAACAAGCTTTCGAGCACATCATGTTTGGCCTGCTGCGAAAACAACGAAGCACTGAAAATGTGTTACAGTTTTGAGGAAAAAGTTTTCATTCTTGGATCTCGATTTTGTCTATGACAAATGGCACAAACCAACACACATGTTTTGACCCGGTGATACCGGGAGTGCTTGTATACTTGCGTTGTCCACAGCCATTTTGAATTATCTATTATACGCATAGATGTTTCCACAAAAGCCGAGCCCCTAAGGAGTTAATTAGCATACCTACCTGACCTCATTTGCTTTCCCCATTCCTGGAGCTATCGGGAGAAAATGTTTTTCTATTGCTGTTTACATTGGTATTGTGGTGATTGATAGTGACGATGATGATAATGATAATGTTAGAACGAAAAAATATCCCGAAAATAAATGGAAGGGGTAAAAAGGTGTGTCCAGGCAGACCTACTAATTGATTCTTTGGTGACTATGTGTTTATGAAAACATCTGTCAGTAAAGAATAAATAAATAAATAAATAAAATGAAACCACAGTGGGCGGCTCTGTTCCCGGCATCAGTGGGCAAAACTCCCACCTGCCACCTCCTTCCACGACCCTATCCTACCATGCGCAGGCGCATAATGTCCGCGTGGCGCCCTGACAGCTGCAGGTCAGCTCCTAAATGTCAATCGACTCCCCAAAGGCCCGTGGCTCTCCGCCCTGGCCGCTCAGGACTCAGCCTTTGCTTGTACTTCACGCTTGCTGAGATCCCCTCCCTCCAAGTGTGACCAAGCGTGACTCACTGACTCGGAAACATTGCTTCCTTTCTTAGCCCACCGAGGTATTAGTATGCATGTATGAAAACATTCCGTCCTCAGTACAAGGGGAAGAATGTGGGATGAGGTGGAAGACAGAATAATAACGGTAATAACTTGGCAGGACTCCAGTTGGGAATGGCCTATCAGGGACATCTGCAGGCAAGTATGTGGCCAGGCTACAGCAGGCTCCTGAACCTGCAAGCGCGGGCTGATGCAATATCAACGATATTAATCAAAACCTCATCAACAACTATAATCCTAGCTCACACTCCATGTGCAATGTTCTAGGTTAAATCATACCATCCCCAGAAGAACATCCAGCTATACTACTCACATGAGAACATATATTGGCGAGATGAAGCAAACACAAGCAATCCCTGCCAACATATATATTCACAAATAACAGCATAGCGTGAAGAAAAAAAACAACCCCACGCAGGTGGTAACCGAATCACAATAGCGAGTCAAGAACCAAATCGTAAAACATGCATCCAGCAGAAGTCTGGTACAGCCGATACAGACCGATCAATAAGTCGGAATGAGCGTGATCCATGCCGAAATTTCCGAGCGATGAAACGATCATTGAATAGCCAAGATAAATACATTAAATGCAGATGGAAAAAACACCAACCAATACCGGTTTAAATGCGAATGCAGCTAAGAGGTTAATCAATAGCATCGGTATGAGAGAGGCGCAATAATCAATGGCAGACAGTGAGACAGCGGGCGACAGGCGAGCCAAGAGTTCAAAGCACCCCGGGGTACACTCACACTAAAACGGAACACCTTTCACACTCTGCTACATGGGGACGTATGAGAGTAGCAAGGTAATGTAGCAGGATAAAAAGACGAACAATATACGCCCGCGAACAAAGAAGAAGAAGAAATGAGGTTAATGGCCATGGCTACCAGCGAACTTTCCATGGCAAATGCGAGCGTCATAACATTCGTTCTCGATGTTATTGTGGTGAAATGTTCATGTATAAATTCAAGCATCAACACGAGTGTACAATGCATTATAGATTCCCCTAGCTTGCTTACTTTTTAACAATCTTCTCGATCAAGTATGTAGGAAAATTAATAGCAAAATGTCTCCCTCATGGCTGCAACACTATTAATCCTGCAAACTAAAATCTCATTTCCCTTTCGGTATTGACTTTGGAAGCAATTTATAATTTTTAACTATGTGGGTTTAGCTCTCAGCTCAACAAGGTTAGGAAATATATTAAAAGAATTAATTAATTTCCACCAGAAGATTCCAGATACTTTTTCAATCTGACTTTCCATCATAAAGTTTTAACTCATGCTCGACCGGAACTTTGAGTTTCACTGGCAGTTTGACTTTTTCTCTCATTTCGAGAACCCAGGAAGGCCTTAACGATTTTTGGGTGAAGGACGGAAGATGGAACTCTGCACATGGTTGAATTACTGTCAAGAATCTATAACAACGAAAATAATGGGTGGACTGTAATGCAGCCATGGACGTTACTCCGTTCACATTGGAATTCGACCAACAGAACAGCTGGAAGGTGCCGTGAGGAAGTGATCTCATGGGACATGCGGCTGACACAGCGATTCTGGCCAGAGTAATATACATATGGAATTGGCAAGACAAAGGAGCCTGGGAAGCGGAAGTACAAGAGAAATGAACTTTCATAGCGACATGATATGGGTGAGTTTTTTGGCAGCCATTATCATCACAGCGAGAGACAACGTGGCAAGCGCGGATGCAATCTCTTTCTATTTCTTCTCTAAATTTCTCCTCCATTCTCCCACGCCCTCCCAGTCCCGGCTTACGGTACCCTGGGTGAAGTCATCGATCGGGGAGTGCCCATTCCGGGCATGTTCCCTCGTGGGTGTTGGTTGAGGGGGCGGCGCTCGTGCGTCTGGCAGCGCGATTCAGGGTTGGATCCCGTAATATGGGTCGACCACTTTCCATTTTCTATTTCAAAGATTACTTTTTAAATAGCCATACGCAATACTTGTAATATTTATGGTCTGTAAACGGTGTGTCTAACTTAAGAAACTACGAGGGCAGTGAAATGGGCTGCGAATTCCACAGAAGCTTGAGTCATTGTGTGAGAACCTCATCTGTTTTGACAGTCGCAGCGTCAACCCCGCTATAGCGACCCGAGTGACTCATGAGGAGATCTCAACGACGCATGACGCAAACACCATGCACGGAACACAGCCGGTATTATTAGTAGATAATCTATCTACATATCCGCATGCAAGCAAGCAAAAGAGGTGCACAAGTTAGTACGAAGCAGAGTGAGGTAGTGACCATGCGGTGAGTGAACCGCAACACGTCAGAACACCTCCGCCCACCACCCGGACGCCTGTCCCGCTCCTTGGGAAGGGCAGCGGGCGGTGGGCGCGGGCGGGTGCAGAGAGTCAGAAAATGTTAGTTACCGTTGGCCATGCCGAAGCTAAGTGGCGGAGCGCTTTGCAGGTCATCATCCGCTGCAATCACACTAGCAAGACTGTCTCCATCACCACCACCACCCACAGGTGACGTAGCCACCGAACTGCTCCCCTTACCGTCGAAGTCATCATGTTCAGTAGCGCCGTAGTTGGTTCGCGACCCACCGTCCCCTACAGAGGACACCCTGAACCGCTCACTCATGACGAAGACACAGTGAATCCCACTGGCAAGTCACTCAAGACCACAGAGTTGACGCAAACGCACCCACACCCCACAACGGCTTACGTCAAACTGACTGTTGACACTCGCTGCCGCGGAGGGAAAACATGTTTCCTACCGTGACTACCGAAACATTTCATTTTTAGATTAGAATACAAACAATATCTTAATATTAACAGTCAAAACATCATAATATCAAAAAAATCATTTCAATTTTCATTAAATAAGCACGAAAAGAAGTTTAATGCATCGTACGTCCGCCAGACAGGTGCGCGGGGCAGGGTTCAGCAACTTCACTCAGCTGACACTTGACACGGAACCTTCTCCAGCACGTTTAAGTTTCTATCCCGTACGTGTAGGTTTCCAT
>NW_028234442.1:11514008-11546508 GCF_977035675.1 Penaeus japonicus
TGGATATATATATAATATATATAGTATCTATATATATAAATATATAATATTATATCACATATTCATATATAAATAATATAAATACTATAATATATATTGTTATAAAAATCTATACATATATATAAGAATATATATATAAATATAATATATATATATATTGTATATATATATATATATATATAAATATATAGATATATATTGATATATATTGATATATTTATATATATATTATATATAAATATAAATCAATATATGAAATGAATATATATATATATATGTCTATAATATATCTATTAAATGTATTATATATCACCTCGCTAATATTAGTGGTATATATGTCACTCAATATGCCCCTAAAAATAATATTTCAATTTATATATAAAACTATACACAATATGTAACATATATACACACATCCATCTATTACACTTATATATCACATATATATATACATCTCATACTACACACTTAAATTATACATACATATATATGCATTAACATCTCTATACCTACTCTATATACAAAATAAATATTATATATAAATTACACAAAAACTGTATTAAATACATATATCACACAACACAAACTCGCCACACACATATATATATGTATCTAAAAAATATCCTATATATGTGTATCATATATACTAATATTATCATATACTATCATATCAACTATATATTTATATATATATAGTTCAAGATAATTACATTGATATACATGCTTAAATATATATATTATACTCTATATAATATACAAAACCTGATCCATTTATAATATATCTATAAATATATTGATATTTATATATATATATATATACCTTATCATATATATAATATAAATATAAATATGGTCTACTATATATATAAATCATATATATAATACTGTCTCTTAGTATATAACTCTATGTATATATATGTTACTATATATTAATAAATACTTTCTTTTATATACATATCGACATATTACACACTCAATATAAAATTAATTATATCCATATATATACACTCTATACCTCCTACAGATAGATATAACATATATACATAATATCATAGACAACACACATAAACATACATCATATCTATACACACACAAATACTCTAATTCCTATATAACAAAAATATATACATAATACCATATCTCAACATACACACACACACACGGCACACAATATATATATACCTTATTACCTAAATAACATCTATGTATGTATATATATATCCATATATATATAAATATATAAATACATATATCTATATTAATATATATATCAATAGATATACATGCATATATACCTATATATAACATGCATAAATACCCATATATATACTACATATATATGTATATAAATGTATATCCATATCACAAATATTATAATATATATTACATAAAAATGTAACATATATATATAATGTATATATTCATATAAATATATACATCTACTCTATATATATCTAAGTAATAATATATACTATATATATATATAACATCTATATATATACATATATATATCTAAAATATATAATATATAATATAAATATATATATATAACATATATATATATACATAATATATACACAATATATAACATATCATAACATGCATAAATACATACATATATATATACATATACACTATGTCCCTACATATAAATACATATATACGTATATATATATACTATTATACTATATATATATATATATACATACTACATATTACACAACACATATTCTAAATATATTCCATAATTCTACTCTATATACCTATATCATTATATACAAATCTTGTATACAAACCACTATATCACTCTATGATATATATATAAGTATATATCTACTATATATATAAACAATAATCTATATATCTTTATATATATATTTATAAATATATATACACATAAATACATGTATACCCCCCACACACATATTATTAATATATAAATATATATATCTATTACATATATATAGATTTATGTATATGTATTTTATGTATATATATGTATATAATATAATAAATATCTATACTATATATTATATATATATATAATTATATGTATGTTATACATGCATACTATGTATAAAATTATATATGTATATATTTGTATATATGTATGTTATGTATGGTATATATATGTGCCCCCCTATATAGGTGTATATAAATGCATATATATATCTATAATATATATATATCTATTATTATATATTTACTATTCGTATATATATATTATATATCTCTCTGTGTGTGTGTGTGTTGTGTGTGTGCTGTGGTGAGTGTGTGTGTGTGTGGTGAGTGTGTGTGTCGTGTGTGCGTGTGTTGGTATGTATGTTGATAAATATATATATTACTATATCTATATATTTATATTATATACTCTTATATATATATATTTCATATTTATTATCCTATAAGTACCTATTTATATGTATATATTATATATATATACTACTATCTATGTATATATATTTATGTATATGTCTCTGTATATCTATCAATATCATATACATATATATATATATATATTATATATATCTACTCTACCTAACCCTATATCTATCTATAAAGATATTTTACATTTTATGTTAATCTATATGTCTATACCCTATATATAACATTACATTAACATAGCCCCTCTTTCAATATATGAACATATAAATATACATAATATAATACCATATTTAAATATATGTACACTCTATATACCCTACATATATATAAAATCTACATATATATATATATATATATATATTATATATATATATTATATATTTTATATATATATATATATCTATATCTATATCTCTAAAAATATATATCAAACATACATATAACATCAACAACTACCTTTATTATATATTATATATCTATAAATTTATAATATATATATATATATATAATAGAGTATATGTTATGAATGTTCTATGTATGTGCTCTCACCTATCTATATATATATATATATATATATCTATAAAGATATATATAATCTATATGTATATGTATATCTATAGATGTAATATATTTATATATATATGTATATATATAGGTTCCATTACTATATGTATCTATATATTTCAATATATCTTATATCTATATATTATATATATAGAATATAATATTTATATATATATATATTACTGTATGTGTGTATATATAATATATATATATATCAATAAAAGAATACCTCTTACTATATACTATTTATATTATATTACATGTATATGTTATATCTATTACTATATCTATATATAAAATTTTAATATAACTATCTATAAATCATATCTTTCGTATCAAACTTACCCCGATCTATTATATAAGTAGTATCTAATTTTGACTATATATGATATATATACATGTATACATCTTCTATAGTATATATATATATTTTATATGCATATATATATATGTATTTATATGTATCTATTATACACATGTATAACTATGCGTATATATATGTATACTGTATCTATAGTCTAACTCTGTATAACTATATTATTATCGTATTATATATGTCTATATATGTATATGTATATACAATAATATATAACTATATATCAAATATATATAGACTATATTATAATATAATATCATATCTATTATATATACTACATATACGCATATGTATCTGTCTGTATATATATATTATATATAGATTATCTATCTACTATTATATAATATATAAATCAATATACCTATCCACATAGTAATTGTATATAGATATATATAGATATATATAATAAAGTAAATATGTTTTAATAATAACAGTAATATTGTGATAATAGTAATAACAACATTAATTTATCGTGTCTCTCCAGTTTTCCTTTGGAAAACTCGGTAAGCGAGGTATTTATGCCTCCTGATGATATGAAACGGTATGCGTGCACATTTCTAACGTACACGCATTTTAACCGTCTTAATCATCCGCATTAGCCGCTTTCCTCCTTGGCTGCTGACACGAAGACCGTAGAAAAGTCTTAAAGGCATGTCAAGATGACTGACAAACACGCCACACTCCGCGCCATACGCCTAAACCCGAGAGATTGAGTACAGCAGAAGGAAACTGTAGCACTCGAATGGTGGGAAAGGAACTTTAATTAAAAGGACACCGTGAAGGGAACTCGGATTGACACGGAGAAGAAAACCCATAAAGCGAACAAGTGACGGAACCCCCAAATCTACCGATGGAACGTACCACATCCCATGCTGAAACGAACCCAGACGTACCGCGCAGACAACTATCCTAATCTAAACAGAAAGTTCAGCAAACCACAATGACACATCCCTACAAGCACCTCCAGACTCAACAGATCGCGAGGGCGAGGTTGGATGCATTGACACAATCGACATACTACCAATCAAAGTATCGAAAATAAAACACCACAAGTTAAAATATCACAAATAAACCAAGAAAGGGTGGGTGGGCGGGCGGTGAAGGGAATTGCCACAGAGTCGTTGGAGAGAATCGACAAAGAGGCCGACGGAGCCATCAAAGAAAACGCGGAACAAATGAACTCCTTTCTCGACACTGACTTCGGCGTCAGTCACGGCGCATGATTCCAACGTCGAGACTCGCAATTTGCTGAAGACTTTGCAACAGATATAGCGAGTCACCATCTAACTCCACATACAATCGTTCCCCTTGATTTATGAAAATAGTGCATTCTAAACAGCCCTGGCCCAAATCTAAGGCCTCAATTACCCCCGAGAAACACACGTTCACCAGCAGTGATGAGAGCATGCGTCATATTCTATGTATTAGTAATTTTTTTATGCGTGGAGTGCATGTTGCTGCACTTGGTATCTTTTATCGTTAATTTCTTCACTTTTCTTCACAACGAGTATAATTACGTATTATTATGACTTTTTCATGAATGTGCTTTAATAAAGGGAGGTGTTTATTGCTTCATCATAATTAGGTGGTTAAATTCATCCAAAGGAGGTACAGGAACTCACTTATGGAACTGCATATCTACGGTGAAGATGAAAAATATTTAAGTAAAAATAGAAAGACGTAGTCGACACCCCTTATAAATCAATGAATCATAACAATAGTAATCATAATGATGATGATAATGATACTGGCAATGAAAAGACCACACACACACCCCCCCCCACACCCCCCACCCCCCCCCCCCCACACACCCCCCCCCCCCCCCCCCCCATAACCCATGGCAATGGTAATAATTACAATAGTAATGATAGCAATGATTATAAAAATATCAATAATAATAACAATAAAGATTAAAATGATAAAAAGGATAACAATAGTAATGAATACAAAAAGCAATAATCAATCACAGAAACAATAAACCTGAAGCGACAAGTGTGCCTGAAGAGTCCACGAAGTTCGGACTCGAGTGAGGAGTACCCCGGAGGGCGACCTCTCATCCGAGGTCCATTAATGGCGAGCCTTATGGCGATTGCGCCAAAGAGCACAATGGGCGCCTCTTCGAACATTTACTGACGACTGACTTGGAGCAGAATAATTAGCGCGACTTTTCTCGAACTTTTAATGAGGTCGAAGACGTGCAATTTCGAGCCATCGCTTCGCTAATGAGGCGTTATCGATTCCCGTTTTTTTAATCTTATAATCATTTGTCGACTTTATTGCGTCTATGCATTTTAAAGTTAATATTTCACTTTCGGGTTTTAGCTAAAATGAAAGGAAACACAACACGGTCACGAGGTTACATTTACCTCGTCTAGGCAACTCTTAGTCCTACGACTGCTCATTCTCCACCTCCGCCTCCACCTGTCTCCGCCTCCGCCTCCTCCTCTGCCTCCACCTGCCTCCACATCTGCCTCCACATCCGCCTCCGCCTCTGCCTCCTCCTCTGCCTCCACATCCACATCCGCCTCCGCCTCCGCCTGCCTCCTCCTCTGCCTCCACCTGCCTCCACATCCCCCTCCACCTATGCCTCCACATCCTCCTCCACCTATGCCTCCGCCTCCACCTCCTCCTCTGCCTCCGCCTCCGCCTCCTCCTCTGCCTCCACATCCCCCTCCACCTATGCCTCCACATCCCCCTCCACCTATGCCTCCGCCTCCACCTCCTCCTCTGCCTCCGCCTCCGCCTGCCTCCGCCTCCTCCTCTGCCTCCACATCCCCCTCCACCTATGCCTCTACATCCCCCTCCACCTATGCCTCCGCCTCCGCCTCCTCCTCTGCCTCCACATCCCCCTCCACCTATGCCTCCGCCTCCACATCCGCCTCCGCCTCCGCCTGCCTCCGCCTCCTCCTCTGCTTCCACATCCGCCTCCGCCTCTGCCTCCGCCTCCACATCCGCCTCCGCCTCCGCCTGCCTCCGCCTCCTCCTCTGCCTCCACATCCCCCTCCACCTATGCCTCCGCCTCCACATCCGCCTCCACATCCGCCTCCACATCCGCCTCCGCCTCTGCCTCCGCCTCCACATCCGCCTATGACTCCGCATCCGCCTCCACCTCCACCCCCTCCACCTCAGCCTTCTTCGCCACCACCACCTCCACCTCCACCTCCACCGAGTGAACACCAACGTTGCTCCCGAAACCTCGGCGGAGTCGACCCGCAGAAATCCAATAGCGGTTCATCAGTCGTAACCTAATATCACCAAATCCGATTTAACCCGAAATTCTCCCGTGTAACGAAAGAAAGCCGAGTGATGTGCGAACGCTAAAATGGGCGCAGGACGGGCGAGGGGCGAGGGGGCAGGGCAGGTACGGAGGAAAGAGAGGGGCGAGGAGGCAGCGAGGAGGCGTAGCGAGGAGGAGGAGGGGAGGAGGGAAGGGGGAGGGAGGAGGGTAAGGAGGAGGAGGGGGAGGGGGAGGAGGGAGGGGGGGGGGGAGGAGAGGGAGGAGGGGGGGGAGGGGAGGAGAGAGAGGGAGGGGGAGGTGAAGAGAGGAGGAGGAGGAGGAGGAGAGAGGGGGAGGAGGAGGACGGTGGTGAGGGGGAGGAGGGAGGAGGGAGGAGGGGGAGGAGGAGGGGGGGGGGAAGGAGAGGGAGGAGGAGGAGGAGGGGGAGGGGGGGGGGGGGGGAGGAGGGAGGAGGAGGAGGAGGAGGGGAAGGGGGGGAGGAGGGAGGAGGAGGCGGAGAGAGGGGGGAGGGTTGGGAAAGGAGAATGGGTAGGGAGGGGGAGACGGAGGAAGGGGGGGGGTGGAGAGAGGGACGGAGAGGGGGGAGAAGGCGGAGGGGGGGGGGGGGACGGGAGGACGGAAGAGGGGGGGGGGGGAGGGAAGGGGGAGGGCGGGAGTGAAGGGGGGGGAGGGGAGTGGGGGGGAGAGGGGGGGGGGGGGGAGGGGGAGGAGGGGGGGGGGGGGAGGGAGGGGAGGGGGGGGGGAGGGAGGGAGGAGGGGGGGGGAGGGGGAGGAAGAGGGGGGGGGAAGAGGGAGGGGGAAGAGGAGGGGGGGGAGGGAGGGAGAGAGGAGGAAGAGGAGGAGGGAGGAGGGGAGGAGAGGTGGGGGAGGGAGAAGAGGAGGTGGGGGACGTGGGGGATGAAGAGGAGGGCATAGGGGGGGGAGGGAGAGAAGAGGAAGGAGGGGCGGAGGAGGAGGGGGGGGGGGGAGGAGGAGGGGAGAGGGAGGGGGTAGGAAGAGAGAAGGGGGAGGAGGGAGCTGAGGAGAGTGAGGAGGGAAGAGGAGGAGTGGGAGAGGGAGGGGAGGGAGGTGGAGGAGTGGGAGGGGGGTCGGAGGGAGGAGAGGTAGTGGGGAGGGGGGGAGGGCGGAGGAGGAGGGAGATGAGGTGGGGGAGGAGGAGGGAGAAGGGAGGAGAAAGAGGGGAGGAGGGAGGTGGAGGAGGAGGGATGGGGAGGGGGCGGGGGAGGGGGAGGAGGGGGAGGGAGAGGAGGGGGAGGGAGGGTGAGGGGGGCGGAGGAGGGGGAGGAGGAGGGGGGGAGGAGGGGCGGGGGGGAGGAGGGAAGGGAGGAGGAGGGGGAGGAGGAAGGGAGGAGGAAGAGGAGGGGGGAGGGGGGAGGAGAGGGGGGAGGGGGAGGAGGAGGGGGGAGGGGGGGAGGAGGGGGGGGGGGGAGGAGGAGGGGGGAGGAGGAGGAGGAAGAGGAGGAGGGGAGAAGGAGGAGGGGAGGGGGGAGGGAGGAAGGGAGGAGGGGGGGGAGGGGGGGGGGGGGAGGAGGAGGAGGGGGAGGAGGGAAGAGGAGGAGGAGGAGGGGAGAGGGGGGGAAGAGGGGTGGAGGGGGAGGAGGAGGAGGAGGGGGAGGGAGGAAGAGGAGGAGGAGGAGGGGGAGGGAGGAAGAGGAGGAGGAGGAGGAGGAGGGGGAGGGAGGAAGAGGAGGAGGAGGAGGGGGAGGGAGGAAGAGGAGGAGGGGGAGGGAGGAGGAGGAGGAGGGGGAGGGAGGAAAGGGAGGAGGGGGGGGAGGGAGGGAGGGAGGAGGGGAGGGAGGAAGAGGAGGGGGGGGAGGGGGATGGGAGGAAGGAGGAGGAGGAGGGATTTGGGTGGGAGAGAAGTGAAAGGGAAATGGAGGGGGAGGGAGGAAGAGGGAGGAGGGGGAGGGAGGAAGAGGAGGAGGGGGAGGGAGGAAGAGGAGGAGGAGGAGGAGGAGGAGGAGGAGGAGGAGGAGGAGGAGGAGGAGGAGGAGGAGGAGGGAGGAGGAGGCTGGCCCACCCCCCCCCCACCCCCCCCCCCCCAACCGTTTGTGGGCGGAAGGGGGGGAGGAGGGAGGGAGGAAGAGGAGGAGGAGGAGGGAGGAGGAGGAGGAGGAGGAGGGAGGAAGAAGAGGGGAACCGGGGAAATGCAACAGGGGCTGGAGGAAGGAAGGGGAGGGGGAAGGGGGGGGGGGGGCAGCGCGAGGCTTCGCTGATAACCAGACGGCGAGATAAGAGCCTGGCGCTGGTTGGCCGAAATAAAATACGGGAAGGTCGTGACGCGAGCCAGGTTCCTGAGGCTGGAATGGGATGGGAGTCTGCTCGCCTTCGAAACGGGTGCTGACGTCAATGGGATACCATTTTACAACATTTTCTCTCATGACTCTGGAAAAAAAGGGAGTAGCGGTCGACGTTGTAAAGAATCGGTGCAACACGAGGCAGAATTGCAGAATAATCGCATCACCCTTTTTTCAACAATTCGCGGAATACAAATGGAACGCGAACGCCCACAATATCACAAGTTATCTTACTGATTCTGTAATTACCATCCCAAACTTGGTGTTCGCGGAGCCAAACTTCGGCGGCTGAAAGGCTCCTCGGGAGTGAATCGGAAGAGGATTCATTGCTCGATATTAATCCTCGGGGCGAGATTTACGAAGGAAGGGATTCGGGGAAGAGTGCGCGGCCAAAGGGTGGTGGTCACTGGAGTGTCTCCTTTTAATCATAATCGGCAAAGATTCGCACCTAGACGCCATTTGATCATTGTTTGTACAGTTGTGCAGAAAATGTTGTTCCTTATATGAAATGCAACGTGAAAGGCAACAGTAGACAGGAGAAACGAAAAAATATTCGCATAAAATCAGAGCCCAAGGACCAAAAATAAGCTTTATCCTCGACTCTCGTGTGATGCTATGACCTTCACCACTTGCCTGCACTGAGAATGCAGCTGTATTATGCAATGGTTGTAGATTTATGTATTCATAAACGACCAGGATCGCATGTACACCGTGTATTAGTTTTAGAATGGCTGTAATGGTCAGGTATCACACCATAACTTGTGTGTGGCGTTTTGGGGGGCATGGCATTGGGGTGGTTAGGCAACAATCAAAAGGAAACAAATATTCGTTAATTAGAGCGGTTACTGGAGATCGAAAAGAAAAGGCAATATATATATATAATTTTCTCAATCTAAAAAAAAAAAAAAAACTCTCTCTCTCTCTCTCTCTCTCTCTTTATATATATATATATATTTTAATTATATATATATATATATATATATATATATATATAACCTTATATATATAAATGTAATTTATATATATATATATATATATATATATATATATATATATATATATATATATATATATATAACCTTACCGAGACGCCGAGAACAAAATATCCAAGAAACCAAAAAATTATCTTAGATAAATAATTAATATTCGAAAAAAAAGAAAAAAAGGAAGAAGAGAGAGAAAAAAAAAATTGTCTGTGGTTCAGGTCGGCTTCGCCATTATGCTAAAAGGGGCGATATGTCAGCAGGTGTGAGCAAGCAGGTGCGGCTTCGTTAAAGACGTGTGCCTTTGCTGTTCATTACCTTGTTATTCACACTAGTTATTAAAGTCTTTTTGCATATCCTACTTCCGAGAGATGTGGAAGAAAGGCACAATGCGGTTGAATATGAAATAGGAAAAATCAGGGAGAGAGGGAGGGAAAGGGGGGAGAGAGAGAGAGAGAGAGAGAGAGAGAGAGAGAGAGAGAGAGAGAGAGAGAGAGAGAGAGAGAGAGAGAGAGAGAGAGGAGAGGGAGAGGGAGGGGGAGGGAGAGGGAGAGGGAGAGGGGAGAGGGAGGAGAGGGGAGAGGGAGAGGGAGAGGGAGAGTGAGAGGGAGAGGGGAGGGATGGGAGGGGTGAGGGAAGTTGCGGAGAGGGGAGGGAGGGAGAGGGAGGGAGGGAGGGAGGGAGGGAGGAGTGGAGGGGAAGGAGGAAGGGAGCGAGGGAGGGAGAGAGAGGGAAGGAGGAAGGGAGAGAGAGGGAAGGCGGGAAAGGGAGGGAGTGAGTGAGGGAGGGAAAGAGAGGGAAGGCGGGAAAGGGAGGGAGGGAGAGAGATGGAGGGAAAGAGGGAGGGAGGGAGAGAGAAGGATGAATAGAGAATGAAGGAGGGAGGGGAAGGGAGGGATACAGAGGGAGGGAGGGGGAGAGAAGGAGGGAAGGAGGGTGGGAGAGGGAAGGAAGGAGAGAGAAGAAGGGAGGGAGAGAAAGGAAGGAGAGGGAAGGAGGGAGAGAGAGAGGAGGGAGAGGGAGAGAGAGAGGAGGGAGAGGGAGTGAAGGAAGGAGGGGGAGAGAGGAAGGAAAGGAGGGAGAGAGAGAGAGGGAAGGAGGGAGTAAAAGAAAGAGGAGGGAGGAGGAGAAAAGAGAAGAGAGGAGAAGAGAGGAGAGAGAAAGAGAGGAAAGAGAGAGAGAGAGAGAGAGTGAGAGAGAGAGGGAAAGAGAAAGAGAGAGAGAGTGGAAGAAAGGGGAGAAGGAGGAGGGAGAGAGAAGAAGGGAGGGAAAGGGAGGGAGGGAGAGGGAGGGAGGGAAGGAGGGGGAGAGAGGGAGGGAAGGAGGGGGAGAGAGGGAGGGAAGGAGGGGGAGAGAGGGAGGGAAGGAGGGGGAGAGAGGGAGGGAAAGAGGGGGAGAGAGGGAGGGAAGGAGAGAGAGAGAGGGAGGGAGTAAAAGAAAGAAAGAGAGAGAGAGAGAGAGTGGAAGAAAGGGGAGAAGAAGGAGGAAGAGAGAAGAAGGGAGGGAAAGGAAGGGAGGGAGGGAAAGGAAGGGAGGGAGAGAGAGGAGGGAGAGAGGAGGGAGAGGGAAGGAAGGAGAGAGAAGAAGGGAGGAAAAGGGAGGGAGGGAGAGAGAGGAGGGAGGGAAGGAGGGGGAGAGAGGAAGGGAAGAAGGGGGAGAGAGGGAAGGAAGGAGGGGGAGAGAGGGAGGGAAGGAGGGGGAGGGAGAGAGGGAAGGAGGGGGAGAGAGGGAGGGAAGGAGGGGGAGGGAGGGAGGGAGGAAGGAGGGGAGAGAGGGAGGGAAGGAGGGGGAGGGGGGAGGGAAGGAGGGGGAGAGAGGGAGGGAAGGAGGGGGACGGCAGGCGGAGAGGGGGGGAGGAAGGAGGGGCGGGGAGGGAGGGAGGGAAAGGTCGGGGGTGGAGCGGGATAGGAGTGGGAAAGGAAAAGGGAGAGTTAAGATAGAAAATAGGCCATGGGGAGGGGGGAGAGAGGGGGAGCTAGAAGGAGGGGGAGAGGAGAGAGGAGGGACAGGACGGGGGAGAGAGGGAGGGGAAGGAGGGGAACAAGAAAAAGCGATGGAGGGAAGGGAAGGGAGGGGGAGAGAGGGAGGGAAGGAGGGAGAGAGAGGGAGAGAAGGACGTGAGGGTGGGTGAGAACGAGAGAGAGAAAGAGAGCGTGAGAAGATGAGAGACGAGATGAGAGAGAGGGGAGAGAGGGGAGAGAGAGTAGAGAGTGGAAATGAGGAGAGAGGAGAGAAGTATAACGAGAAGAGAGAGAGAGAGGGAAAGAGAGAGATGATGCGAGAGAGGAGGGAGATGAGGAGAGGGAGAGGGGATTATGAGGGAGGAAAGCAGGAGAGCAGAATAAGGAGCGAGAGAGGATGGGAGGAGGGAAGAGAGGAGGGAGGAGAAGAGGAGGGAGGAGAGAGAGGGAGGGAAGGAGGGGGAGAGAGGGAGGGAAGGAGGGGGAGAGAGGGAGGGAAGGAGGGGGAGAGAGGGAGGGAAGGAGGGGGAGAGAGGGAGGGAAGGAGGGGGAGAGAGGGAGGGAAGGAGGGGGAGAGAGGGAGGGAAGGAGGGAGAGAGGGAGGGAAGGAGGGGGAGAGAGAGGGAGGGAAGTGAGGAGGGGGGAGAGGGAGGGAAGGAGGGAGGGAGAGAGGGAGGGAAGGAGGGGGAGAGAGGGAGGGAAGGAGGGGGAGAGAGGGAGGGAAGGAGAGAGAGAGAGAGAGGGAAGGAGGGAGGGAGTAAAAGAAAGAGAGAAAGAGATAAAGAGAGAAAGAGGGAAAGAGAAAGAGAGAGAGAGAGAGTGGAAGAAAAGGGAGAAGAGGAAGGGGGGTGGGGGGGGGGGGGGGGGGCGGGGGGGGGGGGGGGGGGGGGTGGGGGGGGGGGGAAGGGGGGGGGGGGAGGAAGAGGGGAGAAGAGGAAGGGCTCAACAATTGAACTTGCACGAGGAGCAGAATTCCCCTCATGGCCATTTCAGACAGTTCCATTGCGAACCCACACTGTGCTGCATGATACTTGGCCATTCCGAGAGCAGCGCAATTATCACCGAATATCTCCTGATACAGAAGCCCCGGCGGCCGCAGAGCGAGTGCCTTTCGCTGTTGTATTCCACTTGCTTCCACGAGCGAGTTCCAATCCTGGCACCCAGCGTTTGGCGTCATATTTGCTTAATATTTTCTTAAATTAGCGCTATGATGTTGATCTTAAGGTCCGTTATTTTTCTCCTGCTCTGACTCCACTTTCGCAATCGTCTTTCTTACCGTCGAGTCTTTTCCTGCAGCTTCGGGATCCCCGCCTTCATAATAACTTGAGAACTTTCTTCCTTCCTTCCTTCCTGGCCACATGTTGGCGCAGGAACATCAGCTGCCTAATAACCTTCACTCCATCCATCTTCTTTATAAGTTTTTTTTCCGCTCAAATACATTATCTGGCGTCACCCTTGATTAAAGAATAGAAGGCAAAGTTGATATATATTTGTTTGAAGCGACATTTCCTGGTAGATTGTAGTCTCCCCCCTGGTCGTCTGTCGTCTTTTCTAGTCTGGTCCATTCATTAACATTCCATGATCGCGACCCCCCCCCCCTCCGCCGAGACTCGCTTTCCCTCTCAATCCTCATGGTGGTGATCCACGGGAATTCTCTCAATATAATCCATATCCTTGGGAAGTAGAGTCCCTGACTCTCCCATGGCATCGCAAAGTTTGCCGTCTGCTGCGGTCTGCCTGCCTCTCTCGATTCCCTCTCTTGAAGCCAGCGTCAGGATGTCAAGCAACACGTCACTCGCCAATATGGATAACCTGAGAGGGAATCAACTTGTGGGCGTTTGCCAGTTGATACGGAAAGGGAGAGAAAGAGAGCTGGAAAGGGGGAAAGGGTTAGGAGAGGGGGATGGGGAGAGGAAGGAAGAAAGGGAAAGAAAGAGAGGGAGAGAGAGAGGGAGAGAGAGAGAGAGAGAGAGAGAGAGAGAGAGAGAGAGAGAGAGAGAGAGAGAGAGAGAGAGAGAGAGAGAGGGAGATAGAGTGAGAGAGGAGGGAGAGAGAGAGGAGGAGAGAGAGAGAGCGGAGAGAGGATGAAATGGAAATGGATGGGGGAGAAGAGGGAGAGGGAGATAGTATAAATAGATATAGAAATAGAGAAGGGAGAAGAAGGGTGGAGAGAGAGTGGAGAGAGAGAGAGAGAAAGAAGAGCGAGAGAGAGAGAGAGAGGAGAGAGAGAGAGAAGGAGAGAGAGAGAGAGAGAGAGAGAGAGAGAGAGAGAGAGAGAGAGAGAGAGAGAGAGAGAGAGAGAGAGAGAGAGAGAGAGAGACAGGCAGGCATAAGCTGATAGACGAATAAATATATAGGAAAGAAGACAGAAAATAGAGAGAGAGAAATATATCAATAGAAAGCTAGATAAACAGTGACATTTTTACTTTATTCTGAATCGCTTGAGTTCTCAGCATCCATACTCAAATGACATATAATGATACAATAAATCAAGGCCATTATGCGCGTCCCTCACTACTCGCATATGTCCACAAAAAGGCCATCTGTTCTAAGAACTTTTTCTTCACCTCTGGATGTCACGAAACCTACATCAGTAGATCAGGCAGCCTTCAGCTGGGTGTTGACGAGACTGTCACTCGTGTTAAAACGTCAAGCTTTTAGATACTAATTATATTATCCAATTTAGACGTTTTACACTTTTACAACTATATATACAAAGAGATAAAGGAAAGAAGGACTATACCTCTGCAGATATTTATCTTCTCTTGTGTCGTAAGAGGGAAGTAAAAATAAGTTCTTTCTTTTAATAATGAACCTAATTAACTCAATTAATTTGTAATTATATTGAATTTATTATGTAGTTTTTTTCCGTGGAAATGTCTCTAACTTGTGTTCAAGTGAATTAAGTGTACCAACTATTCTTAACAGCATTATATTTTGGAATTAAATGCCTTCTATGCTATAACAAAATGGTTTATTGATGAAACACTAAGTTGACGGTGTTGAAATATATATGTTTTAATATTCTTCCTCAAATACAGTGCCAAATACCTTTAAATCGTTTAATTAAAAGATACTAGTTTCGGGCAAAAGTGCGTCTGTCCAACCGAGAACTACACAAGTTTCATTAATGACAAAGCGAGTTCAAATCTGCACGTACGGTTAAGAGCTTTAGTCCATTTAACTGATTTAATTAAAATGTTAAATCAAAACCCTTACGAACTGATGTAAAATACAACGGCCTTTTTTTCCTCTACTCCAAACATTGCAGTCACATTAATCTAAATCCGACGTTTTAATGATGGAAGCTCTTGCATGTGAAATGAGCAAATGAATCAATAAGTCACCCCATTTAGCAACTTGTCCAAAGCATCTGCTGCAATCACCCATTAGATCGAGTCAACGTTGTTTGCATAATCCGGCTTGCAATTGGCCCACAATCTGCATGATTAAAAGCCGGCGGCTGCCTATTCACCGTCTATTTTCCATCGGCTTCGGCGTCCTTCCTGTCCTTAAGTTTGTGCTTTTATTCATTTCTAATTCTACTCTCTACCTTCTTCTTTTGGGAAAGGCCGGGTTTTAAACAATAATGATCATTTGAAAAAAATATATATGTATGGGGAGTACGTACGTGCGTGTGTGTATGTATCTATCTATATATTTATAAAAGTTGATGAACCGTATTAAGCGCACAGCTTTAACATTTTTGTAACATGAATCGCTTTCCACAAAATAATAATAATAATAATAATATAAATAAAAAAAAATAAAAATAAAAATTAATAAAAAAGTGAAATAAATACCGATAATCCTTCCGTGGAAGAGTGACACCAAGAAAAAGAATCTCCGAGAGACATGAAAGAAAATCAAATGATGAAGTTGATTGTTGGCGATGACGATGATCATGCTCACGATGATGACAGTGACAGTGATAGTGACAATAGTGATGACTATGATAATGATGATGGCGATCACGACAAAGATGAAAATGAAGATGATGAAGACAATTCAGAAGAGAGTGACGACCATGCTAACACCCCCGCATTCCGTTTCATCGCAGTTAAAAGCCGCGATGAGGTTTTTTTTGGGGGGGGGGGGGGGGGGGGGCGGGGTGGGGGGGGGGAGGGGGGGGGGGGGGGGGGGGGGGGGGGGGGGGGTGGGGGGTGGGGGGGGGGGGGGGGGGGGGGGGGGGGGGGGGGTGGTGTGTCGAGCGGCGCGCGCCTCCCTCGCCCTCCACACAGCGCATCTTCGGGCCGTCTCTTGTGACCGCGATTCACTAGTTACTATTTCTTGACTGATTGATTCTACTTATTTATTTGTGCATTTATTGGGGAGTGGCTAGTGTGATGTGGCGTGGTGTCCTGTGGTTTCGTGTGGTGTGGTTTTGTCTGGTGATACTGTGTTTAATTTGGTTTTGTTTGTTGTGGTGTCATGCAATTGCGTAATGTGGTGCGGTGTGGTGCGGTGCGGTGCGGTGCGGTGCGGTGCGGTGCGGTGCGGTGCGGTGCGGTGCGGTGCGGTGCGGTGCGGTGCGGTGCGGTGCGGTGCGGTGCGGTGAGGTGAGGTGAGGTGCGGTGCGGTGAGGTGTGGTGTGGTGCTGTGTTGTGTGCTGTACAGTGTCGAGTGGTTTTGGGTATCTTGTGATATTAAACCAAGTCGCGTCACAGCAAAGTCAAGTCACCATCTGACCTCTGACCTTTTCCCGCGTGACAAATCGAGTGTCTTTTGTTTACCGCGCTGGCTCTCCCTTTGTCCCATTTGACCCTCGGTCGCGCCCCTCGGAACTGACACGGAGGGGGGGGGGGACTTTTATAATGTTTATTCATGAATGAACTTTTCTTTATACTATATGTGAGTATTTGCTTGTTCATCTTATGCTCCTTCGTTTGATTGTTCGCCTTTTAGATTTGTTTGTTTTGTGAGTGTCTGTAAATGTGTGAGTGCATTTTGCTTATCTCTCTTACACATGCTACTATATACAAACCTACTTATGTATCTATCTAAAAATGTATCTATTTTATCTATCAATGTATATCTACTTTCTTTCAAGAACATATGGGCACAAAAACACATATATAAGCCAATAAATGAATACAAGTGAATCATACAAGTATATATATAATAAATAAATAAATAAATAAATAAATAAATATATGTGTGTGTGTGTGTGTGTGTGTGTGTGTGTATGTATGTATATAGAAGTACACACACACACACACACACACACATATATATATATATTATATATATATATATATATATTATATATATATATATATATATATATACATAAATATTTGTCTGTCTATGTCTACCTCAATATATATATATATATAGATTATATATATATAAATAGATATATATATATATATATACATATATATATATATATCTTTATTTTATATATATATATATATTTATATATATAATATATATATTTATTCAAACTTGCAAGATGTAGGCCTTCTCAATCTTTTCTAGTATAATAAAATATATGATAGTATTTGTGTATGTATAGTATATATAATATATATAATATATTGATATTTTATGAATATATATATTTATAGTATAACTTTGATATTTATATACATTTATTTATACACATAATATTAATATATATATTAATACTTGGTTTGTTTGAATTTTCGGTGTTATATATTAGTTATATATATATATAATATATATATATCTATAAAATATATATATATATTTACGTATATGTATATATACAATTATAGTATATAATATATATATATAAAATATATATATATATATATATACAGTATATATACAATATACATATATTATACATTTATACTATACATATACATTAATTTATACATCAGATATACATATATATACATATATATACATATAACATAAACCTGCTATCTACATATAACATACATATTTATATATAACATATATATTATAATATAATATATATATATATATATATGATATATATCTGCATATATACGTATTAAAATATGATATATTATATAATATATATATATATATATGATCATATATATAAATAAATATATACATAATATATAAATTATACATATTACATATAGTATACATACCTATATTCATATATATTCTTATATACATACTTATATATCCAACATATACATGACATATAATACATGTTATACACTATATATATATTTATACCAAATTTATTTACATATAAGCACATATATACATAGATATGTACTTATCTAATAAATATATATACATATATATGTACATTATACAATTAACTACATATATACATCATAATCCCATTTATATACATATAAATACATATTTACTTAATTCATATACATATATACATTATATTATACATATATACATTATATATACTATATATACATATATTACATATATAAGTGTACATATAGACATATATATACATATATACATATTAATATACATATACATAATAATATATACATATATATCCATATACATACAAACATATTATACATATATATACATTATAAAATAATATACATACATATACAGGTATATTATATATACATATGTATGTATATATATATAATATACATTTACATTGTAAGGCATATATATATTCATTATTTATACATACTAAGCCCCCAACCTATATATACATTAATATATATATATTTATTGTATAATATACAAATATTATTGTAAATATATCACATATACATACCAATATATATAAACATTATAAAACATTATATATAAACAAAATAAACTAACCTTTACATACATATAAATAATATACGATACGAATATTGGTAGATACATTTTCATGACTATAGATATAACATAATAATATACCATATTATATCATATAATAATATATTAACACTATACATACATATATATATCTAACATTATACATATATATATATATACATACACATACTATATTATAAATATATATATACTATACATACTATATATATATACATATACATAACCATATATATATATATATACAATACAACTTTATATTTATAATATTATACAATAATCCAATTATATATATTACATATACATTACTATATATAGTATACATATTAAACAATACATAAATTACTTATATCAACATTACAAAATACATAATCCTATATAAAAAAATATATATTACAACATACATCTATATATACATATACATTACTATATCCACAAAATTACATTACTCATAATATACATTAATATTACAATCAATATACATACTTAATATACATTTACATAAATTATATATACAACTATACATTATATATATCTTATATATCCATAACATATAAGTATATATATAAATATTACATATAATACACAAATACATACATTAATATTTATTATACATTTATACTACATATCTAATTCTATATATATTACATATACAATACATAAATACTACATATTTATTACATATTACTACACAAAATACATTACCTATATAATACATATACATACACAAATACATACATTATAATACATATACATACAAAAATAATACATACATACATATATATATCTAATATTCTATATATCTTATTTTATATATATCTAATATATATATATACATACCTAACAAATACATACCAAATACATACATATACTATATATATATATATATATATTATATATATATAATATTTATATATATATAGATATTTAAATACATATATACAACAATAATACAAATATACATACATATATACATATACCGTATATATATATATATACAAGATGCATATATATACATATAGTATCTACATATTAAACTCTTTATGCATATATACATATAAATTTATATACATATATACATATAAATTTATATACATATATACATATAAATTTATATACATATATACATATAAGATTATTACTATAATATATACATATAAATTATTATACATATCTATACATACTAAATTTATTATCATTATATACCTATAAATTTTTATACATTATACATATAAAAAAACATTATGTTATATCAATATTATACATATAAATTTATATACAGTATATAAATATTATATAACATTATATACAATATACATATACATCTTATACACATTATACATATACCATATATCAATTAACATATACATATATATAACCATATACATATATACATATACATCTATATATACATAGACTGACATATATATATATATATATACAGACATATTTATATATCTTACATTTGTACATATGTATTATATATAATATACTAGCTATGTTACTACTATATATATTATATATAAATATACATATTATAATACATAGCATAGATTAATACTTACACACACACACCCACACACACAACACACACATATATATAAATTATATATATTTATATTATATTATATATATATATTATTATATATTATATAGTATTATATATATATTCAGGGTGGGGGCAGACGATTGTAGCATTTTTGAGATAAAGAAAAGTAATGGAGGTACATTAGGGGAAGAAAGGTTTATATTCTCGAGTCTATAGCATATCATATCCATTTAGAATCTTATGATCCTTTATGTTCTGAGAAAATAATGTCAGCAATAATGTTAGCGGCGTCGCGTTAGCGCTGCAAGACACCTGTTGGAGTCGTTTTCTACTGAAGTTTCTACACAACGTTCACACAATGGTGTGAGGGCGCGACTGTTGTTGGACAGCTCTTTCTTTCTGATTTTCCAGTATAGTATATACATACATACCTTTATTATAAATTTATATTTACTTATATATGTATTATATACACGTATTATATACATTACTATATACATATTTATACAATAGTATATAAATCTATAATGTTTCTACATATGTATAAATATTACAAAATAGTACATATGTATCCATATACATATAACATATATCTATTATATTAATTTTTATATACATATATATATATATATATTATATTATATATACATACATAGATATATACCTATACATACAAATCTATATATATATACATATAAGCTACTATATATATACAAATACATATATTACATTATATAATACATATACATAATTATATACATCATATATTATACACTACATATTTATATATTAATTATATACTATACATAGATATTACTTGATACTATACACATATATTTACATATACATAAATAATTTATCTATATATTAACATACTTATATATATTTATACATACTATCATTATATATATATTATATATACATATATAATTACATATAAATTATTTATATACATAATAATTATATACATATAATATACTGGATATATAACTATACATATAATACATATATATTTATTTACCATATACATAACACTATTATATATACATATACATATATATAATTATAATATTTAATATACTATACCATATTTACCATATCATATATATACATATACATAACATATACATTTAGACTATATATACATCTTTATACTATACATACATATACATATACTATACATATACAGACATATATATAGACATATATATACATAGTGATATTATTCAATATAAAATATCATATATATATACATATACATTATATATTTACATATACATATTATTATATATACATATAACCAATACATGATATATAATTTACATTATTACATACAGTTATATATTATAATTAATACAATATATATATATACATATACATAATATTATATATATACATATACATACAATATATATATATTACATAACTTAAATATATTACTATATCATATTTATATACATATACTTCCATTAATATAAATCTATATATATATTTACATATACATACATATATATTAACAATTTTACTTAAATATATATATATATTACACATACCATACAAATTTTATTTTTATTTATATACATATACTTACTATATATATACATATTACATACATAAATATATACACATACATACTATATTATATATATATATATATTATATATATATATACATACATTTATATATAAATTACATACATATATTAATAATAGATACATACCATATATATATAAATACTACATGATAAATATATTAAATATACAAGCATATTTTACACACATATATATATATATATTATATACATATAATTACTATAACACATATCATTACATTATATATACATACATTCCATACATATATATTATATATATATATATATATATATTATATATACATAGCATACATATACATACATACATATGTATACATATTACATATAAATTTATTTATACACTATATTCATATATAATTTATACATACATATAAGTATAAAATCTATATACATAGTATAAATATAAATTTATTATACATTTATACATTACATTTATATAATTTATATTTCATTATAAATTTATATACATATATACAGATAAAATTTATCTACTAATTATAATATAAATTTATATCAAATTATATACATATAAATTGTTACATAATACATATTTATATACATTATATTTAACATCGACCATTTAAATAAAATACCACATATACATATTTACATCTATATACATTATAGATATATTTATACATCATACTATTTATACATAGTACATATATATACATTAGGAACATATTTTTATATATTGACATGTTATTTAAAATAGTATACATTTTGACATTATTTATAATATATACATCTACATATATATTATATCTTATACTTCTATACACTTTTAACCTATGATTTATCATAGACATCATATATACACTACTCACACACACACACAGACACACACACACAACACACATATATATATATATTTACTATTTTTATATATTATAATAATATATAGAGTTCATATATATATCAGGGATTGGGCAGAACGATTGGAGCAGTTTGGAGGAGATATACGAAAAGTAATGGATGGGTACATAGGGAAGAAAAAGCGTTATTATACTCGAGGTTAAGCATATCATACCATTTAGAACTCCTTATGATCCTTAGTTCAGAAAATAATTGTCAGCAAAATGGCGGACGTTAGCTGCAAGACACTGTTGAAGTGTTCCTGAAGTTTCCTACAACAACGTGCAACACATACTGGTAGGGTTTTATGCGTTACCTTTCAATAATCCTCTCCTTAACTGTGGTAGGAGTGTGAGGGCGGACTTTTGAACAGCCTTTCTTTCAGATATACAGGTTGCTATTAAATACTTACATGTATATAAGTGTATTTTTAATTATTGGGTTAGTTACATACGTTGAGATATAGCATAAGTCATATGGCGTGTACGAGAGTTATAGATAGTTTACATGTATAGGACTGTCAGAGACAGTGGATATGGTGCTTGGGGGTTAGTGTGGGAGTGACTGTGAGATTTTATGAGGTTTAAATTTTTGTAGAGTCAGTGTGGTGTGGTGTGTCTGTGGGTTAGTACAGTGAGAGACAGTTGGTGTCGACTGTGTAATGTTGAGTTTATCTGTGTCAGTGATTCACTGATGGAGTAAAATAGTAAGTGTAGAATGTGGGTGTTACAGTGTATGTGGGTTTTACTCCATTTTGTAGTGTGTGTGAGTCAGATGACCTGTGAGTTTCAGGGTGTGAGTGGGGGCTGTGTGTGTCTGTTTGGGTCTGGTGTGAGTTGGGTGTATGTCTGTGTGTGTGTGTGTGTTGTGTTGTGTGTTGTGTGTATGTGTTGTTGTGTTGTTGGTTGTGTGTTGTGTTGGTGTATGTGTGGTTGTGGGTGTGTTATGTGTTTGTGTGTATGTGGTGTGTGGTAGTTGTGTTTATGTTTGTTGTTGTGTGGTTGGGTTATTGTGTGGATGTGGTGTGTATGTGTTGGTATTGTGGGGTTATGTGTGTGTTGTTGGTTGTTGTGTGTATGTTTGTGTGTTGTAGTGTGTGTTTTGTTGGTGTGTATGTTGTGTGGTTGTGTGTGTGTGTGTGTGTTGTGTGTGTGTGGGTGGTGTGTGTGGTGTGTTGTTTGTTTGTGTTGTGTTGTGGTAAGGTTTGTGTGTGTGTGGTTGGGGTGTTTGTTGTTGTGTGTGTGTGTGTGTGTGTGGTGTTGTGTGGTGTTGGGTGTGTTGTTGATTGTTTTGGTGTGTTGTATGTGTGTGTGTTGTGTGTGTGTTTGGGTGTGTGTGGTGGGTGTTGTGTGGCTGGTGTTGTTGTGTGGTGTGTTGTTTGTGTTTTGTGTTGTGGGGTTGTGTTTTTTGTGTGTGTTGTTTGTTGTGTGTTGTTGTGTGTGGTGTTTTTGGTGTGGTGTGTGTGTGGTGTGTGTGTGGTGTGGGTTGTGTTGTGTGTGGTGGTGGTGTGTGTGTGTGGGGGGGTTGTGTGTGTGGTGTGTGTTGGTGTTGTTTGTGGTGTGGTGTTTGTGTGTGTGGGTTTGTTGTGTGTTGTTGTGTTTGTGTGTGTTGTGTGTGTGGTGTGTTGTGTGTGTGTGTTGTGTTGGGTGTGTGGAGGTGTGGTTGTGGGGTGTTGGTGTGTGTTGTGTGTGTTTGTGTTGTGTTGTGTATTGTGTGTTGTGTGTGTGTGTGTGTGTGTGTGTGTGGTTTGTGTTGTGTGTGTTGTTGTTGTTTTGTGTGGGGAGTTGTTGGGTTGTGTGTGTTTTGTGTTGTATGTGTTGTGTTGTGTGTTGTGTGGTGTTTGTGTGGTGTGTGTTGTGTGTGTGTGTGGTGTGTGTGTTGTTTGTTTGTGTATGTTTTGTTGTTGTGTGTTGTGTGTGTGTTTGTGTGTTTTTTGTGTTTGTGGTGTGTGTGTTTTGTTGAGTGTGTGTGTGTTGTGTGTTGTTGTGTTGTGTGTGTGTTTGTGTGTGTGTTGTTGGTGTGTGTGTGGGAGTACTGTGTGTGTTGTGTGTGTGTGTGTGTGTTTGTTGTGTTGGTTGTGTGTGTGTGTGTTGGTTGTGTTTGTTGTGTTTGTGTGTGTTTTGTGTGTTTGTGTGTTTGTGTGTTGTGTGTTTGTATGTGTGTGTTGTGTGGTGTGTTTTGTGTTTGTGTGTTGTGTGTGGGTTGTTTGTTTGTGTGTGTGTTGTGTGTGTGTTTGTTGTGTTTTGGTAGTGTGTTTGTGTGGTATTTGTGTGTGTGTGTGTGTGTGTAGTGTGTGTATATGTTGGTTTGTGTGGGTGTGTGGGTGTGTGTGTGTTATTGGGATGGTTGTGTGGGTGTGTGTTGTGTTTGGTTGTGTTTTGTTTTGTGTGTGTGTGTGTGTGAGTGTGTTGTGTGTGTGTGTGTGTGTTTGTAGTCTGATGTGTGTGGGTAGTGTTGGGTGTGTGTTGTGTGTGTGTGTTGTGTGTTGTTGTGTTGTGTGTTTTGTTGTGTTGTGGGTTTGTTGGTGATGTGTGTTGTGTTGTTGGTGTGTGTGTGTGTTGTGTGTGAGTTTAGGATTGTGTTTTTGTGTTTGTGTGTGTGTTGTGTTTGTGGTTGTGTGTTTTGTGTGTGTGTGTGAGTGTTGTTGAAGTTGGTGTGTGGTGTTGTAGGTATGTTAGTGTGTGTAGTGTGTGTGTTGTGTTGTGTGTTTGTGTTTGTTGTGTGTGATTGTTGGTTGGTTGTTTGTGTAGGTTTGATTGTGAGTGAGTTGTTGTGTGTGTGTGTGTGTTGTGTGTGTGTGTGTGTGTGTGTGTGTGTATGGTGTATAAAATAAATATATATATATATATATATATATATATATATATATATATAGATATATATATATATATGTGGTCTGTATGTGGTTTATTGTGTTGTGTGTGTGTGTGTTGTGTGTGTGTGTGTTGTTTGTGTGTGTTTGTGGTTGATGTGTGTTTGTATGTATAGTATGATGTGGTTTGATGTTAGTGTGTGTGTGTGAGTGAGTGAGTATGTAGTGTGGGGTTTGAGGTGTGTGTGTGTGGGGTGGTTATGTGTGTGATTATGTGTGTGTGTGTTGTTGTTGTTGTGAGTGTGTGTGTGTGTGTGGTGTTGGTTTGGTTTGTGTATATGGGTATATATTTATATATATAAATATATTTATATATATATATGTGTTGTGTTTGTGTTTGTGTGTGTGTGTGTGTGTGGTTTGTGTGTTTGTCTGTTTTGTGTGTGTGTTGTTGTTGTTTGTGTGTATGTGGTATATGTAATGTGTGTGTGTTGTATAGGATTGTGAGTGTGTGGTGTGTGTGTGTGTATGTATTTGTGATGTATGTGTGTGTGTGATGTGGTGTTGTGTGTGTGTGTGTGTGTGTGTTGTGTGTTGTGTAATTGTTGTGTGTGTTGTGTTGGAATGTGTGTGTAGTGTGGGTGTGTTTGTGTTGTGTGTGTGTGTGGGGTGTTGGGGGTGATGGGGAGTTTGATAGGTGGTGTAATTAGTGGTAGGTGTGTTTGTTGTGTTGTGTTTGTGGGTGTTGTGTTTCTGTGTGTGTGTGTGTGTGTGTGGGTTGTAGGTTGTTATGTGGTGAAATGTGTGTGGTGTGTAGTAGTGTGTGTGTGTTGTGTGTGTTGTGGGTTTGTTGGTGTGTTGTGTGTAGTGGTGGTGTGTGTGTGTTGTGTTGTGTGTGTGTGTGTGTTTGTGGGTATGTGGAGGTGTTTGTGGTGTGGTAGTGTGTGTGTGTTATATTGAGATGGAGATACCTCTTGGAGATTATATATGGTTATATATATATATAATTTTATTTATATAGTATATATATATACAATATAGCCATACAAATATATTATATATTTATATTTAGATATACTATTTATATATATATATAATAATATTATAGAGTTTCATATATCCTTACATATACCCCATACATATATTTAGGGAGATATTATATATTTTTATATTTTCTTTATATATACATATACTCCATAACTTATATATGTATATATATAAGGGGATATATATATATATATTTATATTCTAGATTTTTATTATATTTATAGTATATATATATATAATATATCCTACTTATTTATAAACATATATCCTTACTTGATATTTATACATATATCCATAATTATATATACATAGATCATACTATATCCCATACATATATATCCATATATATTTATTTATATATATACTATATTATTATATATACATTTACATACTTACTTTATATATATAGATAATATATATATTATATATATATATATATATAGATTTACTATTATATAACTATACATGTGTATATAGACCATTATATATTATAGTATACATATACATATATATCTACCATATACATATTATTTACATAAATATACAGTATATATACATACATATACATATATATACATACATATTTATTATTTATTATATTGATATATATATATATATATACATTACATATATATACATATACTTATTTATATATACATATTCGTTTTTGTATATGTACTATTACATATACTTATATGTACATATATATAATATTCATATCATTATATATGTATATATATGTATATATTATGTATATAAATGTATATATACACCACACACACACATATTTTTATATATATATAATATATAATTATATATATATATTTTTTATATTATATCATTTATATATATTTTATTAAATATATATATTTAATTTTCTCCGAAAGGTCCGAGTGTGGGCTGATGGACGGCGATGCTTCCATTTCCCCCCCGGGGATGCTGGCAACCAAGAGCAGATTCCAAGGCCCAGAGGGAGCCACGCGCTGCTTTTCCTTCTTCTCTTACTCCTCGCCCTTCCTCCTCCTCCTTGCTCCTTCCTCCGTTTACTCCGCTCTCTTCTACCTTCTGAATTCTGGTTCCTCCCTCTCATTTTGACTTCAATTTGCTCTCTCTTTCCTCTTCCTTTCTCCCAACCCTGCCTCTTCGCCGTCATCTCCCTTCTCTTATAATCTTTGAGTGCCTAAGTTTTCTGTACGCCCCCCTTCCCTGCAGTTGCTGATTGCAACAATGTGAAGGACAAGCGAATAGCAAGCTTTAGCGGGGTTCATGGGAGAATAAGGCTTCATTGTAATATTATATGATGATTAGAGTTGTGAATAGTGGTCGCTGTTGGTTTTTAATGGTAGGTATTAGATAACCTTGGTTGTTTTGGTGTTGTTAATCGGGTGATGTGCATTGGAGCCTGGTAAGCGGGTAGGTGGGTGTGCTGGGGTTGTGGATCAGGTAGGGGGGGTGGAAGTGTGTGCTGAGTTAGTGTGTGTGTGTGTGTGTGTGTGTGTGATGTGTGAGAGTGTGTGTTGTTGTGGGGAGTGTGTGTGTTTGTGTGGCGAGAGTGTGAGTTGAGTGTGTGTGCTGTGTGTGTGTGTCGTGGGGGGTGTTTTGTGTGTGTTTGTTGGGGGGGGGGGGGGGGGGTGTGAGATTGATGAGTGGATGTGGGGGATGTGTGTGTGTGTGTGTGGGGGGAGGGGTGTGTGTGTATGTTGTGTGTGGGTGTGTTGGGTGTGTGGGGGGGTGGGCTGTGTATGTGGTGTGTGGGTGTTGTGCTGGGGGGGTTTGTGTATGTGGCTGTCGTGGGTGTAGTGGGTGTGTGTAGTGGGGTGTAGTGTGGGTGTGGAGGGTGAGTCTGTGCGTGGGGGTGTGGGTTGCTGTGCGCAGTGTGTGTGTGGGTGGGTGTAGTGGGTGTGTGGGTGTGTCTGTGGAGTGTGTGTGTGTGTGTCGTGTGGGTGTTAGGTGTGTGTGTGGGTCTGTGTGTGGAGATGAGTGAGATGACGCGAGAGAGAGAGTGTTGGGGTCATGAGTATTGTGTTGTGTTTGTGTGTGTGTTGTGTGTGGGTGTGTGTTGTGTTGTGTGAGAGCTGCGTGAGTGGGTAACGCGGTGCGCCTGTCGCGCGCTTTTTCTATATATATATAAGATATATATATATATATATAATATATATATATATTTTACTTAAAATATGCTTGTAATGTATATAAATATAACATAATATATACATATATCTAAATAAACAGACATATCAAGCATATATACTAAATATATATATAATAACATTATATATATATATACATTATAATTGTATATATCACATATTATGCATACAATATATATACATATATATATATGCATGCATATATCAAAATAAATATATATAATATATATATATATATATATAATTCAAATGCAATGCATATATATATATATATATATTTATATTATCAATATATATACATATATCTAGATATACACATACATATATATAAATATATATAGATATAATAGTATTACATATAAATATATTACATATAGAATACATATATTATATAACATATACAAATCATATATATATATACCTATAAATACATTTATATATATTATACATATATACATTATATATATTATATACAAATAACTAATTATATAATACAAATACATATACAAATATATAAAATATATATATATACATATATATATAAATATATAATAAATACACACATTACATATATATCTATAACACATTGCAATACATGCATATATATATATATAATATATATATAAATATAAGATAATGATTATATATAATATATATACATATCATGCATATAAATACATATACATAAACATGCATATATATTATACCATATATATATATAACATAAATATACTTTTATATATATATATATATACATAATATATATACATATACATATCCATGCATATGCTTATACATATAACTATACAAGCATATATATATACATATTATATATATATAAATATAATATATATATTTTATAATATAAATATAAATATACATACACAAATGTAATATATATATCCATAATATATATATACATACATATATATTACATAACATTTTTATACAATATACAGGCATATAATATACATATATAATATGCCAATATATATATATATATGCTATTATATTCATATATATATGCATATATAGCATACATATATATATATATATATGTATATTTCATATACATATACATATACATACATATATATATACAACTAATACCACATACATATATATCTTATATATTATATATACATTTTAATATATATATATATATATATATATCTATATATATATATATATACATACAGATAGATACATATATATATAATATATCCATATACATACATATATATATAAATAATATACATACATATATATATATAGATATATATATCGATATATATATATATATATATAATATACATATATATATATAATATAAATACATTATATATATATATACATGCATACTTACAGATATATATATATATACACATATATTACATACCTATATATATAATATATATATATACAATATAGTATAGATTATATATATATATATACAATATATATATAGTATATATATATATAAGCATGTTATATATATTATATATCATAACATATAATTATATATATTATTATATTTATATATTTAAATATATATATATATATATGCATGTATATATATATATATATATATATATTTATATTATATATATATATATATCATACATATATATACATATAAATATGCATATATATGTTTAATATAATATATATATATATACATACATATAAGCATATATAAATATATATATATATTATAATATATATATATATATACATATACAAACATATTAAAATATATATATATATATATACATGCATATATATATAATATATATACATCATATACATATATATATATATATATATATATATAAACTACCAGATACATATCATACATATATATATACTATATATATATATACAATATAATTCATAAATATATATATATATAATATACATATACGTTATATAATAAACCATATATATATATATCTATATATATATATGCAATATACATATATATTGCATATATATATATATATATATATATATATATATCTATATATATATACATATATATATATATACATATATATATATATATATAAATATATATATATTATACATACAAATATATATAGATATATATATATATATATATATATATACATATATAAGATTATATATACATATATATATGATATATATATATATATACATATCCATAATATATATATATATATACATGATCTTTATATATACATATACACATAGCATATAATTATATATTTAATATATATATATAATATATATACATATACTATAAATATATATAAAAATTTACAGCATAGCGTAATATATATACTATAATACATATATTATATATATATATATATAACATATACATACATATATATACAAGCATTACATATATCATACATTTTATATAGCATATACATATACATATACATGCAAATACATACATATATATATACATATATAACATATATATATAACATATCACATAAATATATATACTATACCTTATATATATAACCATTATACCAAGTATATATGAATATATACATATATATACAAATATATATATATATACATTTACATATACATATACATATATATATATATATATCCATACATACATATACATATATATCCTAACATATATATCCATACATACATAGATATATAACATACATTTATATCAAACAAATATATAAACATATACATACTATATATATATATATATATTCTATATATATACATATACATATATTTCCATATATATACAATACATACCTATATTTATACATCGCTACATACCTAATAACATATATACATAATAGAATATATATACATATATCGCGGCTACATACATATTTCTATATCGGCTACATATATATACATATACTCATATGATATATATAACATATATATAAATATATATATATATCCCATATATATATATATATTATATATATACTAGCGCTATATATTCCATTACATATATTATCTATATATATATATACATATATACAAATATCCATACATATATATATATATAATCCATATCTCCATACATATATATAATATACATATATCCTATACATATATATATATACATATAAATTAGCAAATTTTACAAATATCTATTTATATACATATATATATATATAATATACATATATCCCCATACATATATTTATTATACATACAGATAATCATTAAACATATATATATAAATTACTATATATCCATATTATCATATATATATAATATACATATATCCATTCATATAAATATATTACATATATCCATATCTCGAGTACATATAATATATATATAAACATATATCCATCTTATATATATAAGCATATACATAATATCCCCATACATGTATATATATATTATAACATATATCCATACTATATATATTATATCTATAATATATAATATATATATCAACAACATATATCCATACATATTCACATAGTTCACTATAAATATTAGCATATATATATATATATATACATACTAAGATATACATAATTCCAACATAATATATATATATATATATATAATATATATATATAAAATATATTTAATATTATACATATATCCATACATATATATATATATATATATACATATATATATATTATATATATACAAATCAGCATATACATATTAATACATATATCCATTACATAAAATATATAATTTCCATACAGTATATAAATACATATAATATATATATATCATATAAATATATATAATAATACATATACATATATATACAATATATAAATCAAACATATATATATATATATATATACATATATATATATATACCATATATCCATACATACCATATATATATAATATACTATATATTACATATATATACATAATATATACCATATATCCATACATTAT
>NW_028234442.1:11551508-11554008 GCF_977035675.1 Penaeus japonicus
AGGCATTCTTTCAGTACCGTCAATTTGATGAAGATAATTGAATGATAAGAGATTTCACTGAATAAAGCGATACTTGGTTCTCATGATTCGATTAAATACTTTTTAGACAGCCAGTTGTTTAAACATCAAGGGAAAGAGTCCATTTTCTTCCTTGATATTGATGTCATTTATTTTAGTTTATAAACAAACCTCCATCAATATATTCTTTCAGAACAAAGCTTGTTGCATCTGTCGAAAGAGCAGCCGTGATCATTCACTCATTTTCTTCGCTGGCGCCTCTGCTTGTCAAGAAACGTAAATTTTAGGCTGGGTTGCCTGTGGCCTAGATTCGGAGTAGATGTATAACTGTTAGACAGGGTTAAAATAGAGCAAGAGTAAATCTTTAAGGTAAACGTAGATTGGTGAGGGTAGAATATGGGTGGCTTTCTGATTGATGCAGGTAAAGCGTGGTTAATGAGTAGATATTGGATTTTCTGATAAGGGTTAAATACTGTAGAGTTTTTGTATATTGCGGGTAGATATGGGTAGGTTGTGGATAGTTTAAAGTGTAGGACAATTAGTTTCTTAAGTAGAAGGTCTATCTAGTTCGACAGTGGTAAATGTCCAGTTTCGTACAGCCATCGAATCTCACAATTTAAATTTTTGTCTACAATTCTTCTTGATGTGTATTGCGTGAATCTGCTATCGTTTTCCACCGCAAATAACTGTTTCTGGAATTGTTAAAGTCCCGATAGTAGGGGAAGGTATGAATTCTATTAGGGAAATTATGGAGTAAAATAAGCTTAAATGTAATAAATATGCAGTACAAGCACGTAATAAACAACAAAAACGTTAAAAATCGGCCGTGTCTGCCATTAATCAAAATCTACGCACCGAAGCGCCAACTTATAAATTCGAAGAGAACACTTTCGGCAAACCCGGTGGTAATACACTTAAAACCTCCACTTGAAAGCTCCTAGCCAGGGTTTTTAAATATTGCGTTATAACCATGTGTCTCGCCTAACCCCCTGGACCCCCAGGAGAGCTAACCTTGAATAATAATAGATATTGCCTCCTTGTTAATACGTTTGTTTCAGCTTGTAATTTGATGTCAGAAAATCACATACCTTCGTATATAGAAAAAAACGATATTGCACTTTTCTTCGGTTCTGGCGATTTCGTCTCGATTGCTTCCATCAAAAATGCAATTTCAACACTTGATGGGCTCTGATACTTCACCGAGACGGATACTGATGTCCCTTTTTTCCCTTTTGGTAAATTTTCCGAATAACGCCGTCCTTTTTTTGCCATAATATTGATCGAACAATGTCCGATAATCGACATCAAAATGAAAACAAAACATTTTCACCGGCGCTCCTCAAGGACTAGCGGCCGAGGAACTGTGCACATCCGCAGCCAAAAACAGCTTAATGAAAATTATTTTTAAAAAATAATGAAAAATTATTGGAAATGTTAAATTTCTTGAAATAAAATGGAAAAAATATATATAACCGTGAAAGAAAAGACACTTTTAACCAAAAATGATAGTTTTACAATGGCGAACTAGTTGACGTACCGCAGAAATGAGTTATGCGGTCAGTGCAAGTTTAACATCGTGAGCGACCTAAAAAAAAATGTAAGACTGACGCATCAAACCTGCTGAATAACTTCTTTATTAACATTTTGCGAAGTGCTCTGAATGAAAATGGTCATATAATTTTCGTTCTATCGACTAGATGTATCTTACGGCTGTCCAATACTTGACCTATACCTCAGGATCAAACTAGTTCATATTTACATACTTTAGTTACCTCTTATCTATTCATGTTGTTATTCACTTTATTTTATTTTTTAAAAATTAGCAATAAATATATAACAAAAGAAAATATCCTAAAATGCACCTATCCACCGATTCCATGTACAGTTTTTATTGTGCTTTTATGCATGTCCGAAATACCAGTGCAAGCAAAACACCAAGGGACTTACCTATGGGAGAATGTCGTAATGCCATCTGTATATTTATGGGTCTCTGCCGCCTTGGGCTTGCAACGCCTTCATCGCGTTGGACGAAAAAACGTACGTTCGAACACATTTTTTGAAGATTCACTTAAACATTCATCAAACACACATAGTTATCGACTAGCACTAAGCTTTGAGCAGAGCGTCCGTCCGTCCCTCACCAAGGCTTCGAAACACTGGGTCTTCGAGGTAAATCCAAGGCAGTGGCTTCGGAAACGGGGGTTCGAAATTTCGGAGCCAAGGTGAACGAACAGAAATTGTTGTTTTTTTCGACGGTGTTATTGCTGCCTGACTGTGAAGTTCGGAATGTTTTATTGAATGATATAAATCCTTTTATTCTACAAGGCGAGACAAATAGAAGTGAAAAGAAAAGGAAATTAAATATTTGTGTTAAGCGAAATTGGTACTTATAGTTATTGTATAGTCTTTGGTATATTCAATCAGTCTTAATTATGTACGGTGTTAGGGGTTAAACATACTGGAAAAGGACAATGAGTAAATA
>NW_028234442.1:11566508-11569008 GCF_977035675.1 Penaeus japonicus
AAAATTTATTCTTAAAGGGCCTCCCATAGATGCTGGGCCAGTGTTGTTGCATTGAACCGTGATATCATGATAAATATGACTGTCCTGAATACAATATGTAGAAGGTTCCTAGTGATAATCTGATACTGTTTATCGGGTGAGTCCGCCGTTTTCGCTTCCTTTTTCAACACCTAGTTCTTCAGGTGCTGGATACATAAACCACTCTTTGCTTTATGTCTTCTATCATAAAGACACACAAAAAAAATCGTGGAAGTGGGTCTGAAGATCTGATAACGCGTATAAAAATGTTTATGCATTTCTCGGTACATTAAGCAAAAGAAAGAAGGAAAAAAGGTCCGACAGAGAAACCATTTTGGTCATGAGTGAAAAGATACAAGTTCGACGCATGCGCGAAGATAATGTCTGAATTGTTGTAAAACAAGGGTTACCGGGACTTTATCTACAGCCTCTAATGTAAAGGTACGGTTAATCAGACAGACAGAGAGGCAGGCATAGAGAAAATGTTACAGAGAGAGATAGATAGATAAGTGTGTGTGTGTGTGTGTGTGTGAGAGAGAGAGAGAGAGAGAGAGAGAGAGAGAGAGAGAGAGAGAGAGAGAGAGAGAGAGAGAGCGAGAGAGAGAAAGAGAGAGAGAATGAGAATGAGACGCACAAATCTCTATTTGTATAGTATTTATAGATAGTAGGCATGTATTAATGTATGTAAAGCATTACCTATGTGCATGTAGTTGTTTGTTGAGCCTTGCAATAATCATAGTTTACATCTCAACTGACTAGTTATTCTGGAGCAACACTGTAACCTCATGCTCTTTTGCAAGCTTCGTGCCGTTGCTAAGCACCGATCGGTGCTGTTTCAGCTCACGCCGAAGTCAAGTTCTTTTGGTAAACATGACCTTTATTTACTTTGAGCATCGATGTATATAGCATACTTTTTAACAACGACACTCCTTGTGTATGATAGGTAACATGACTATATGGATGACATGAATTTAACATTTATATATTTTGACTTCTGTTTTCGATTAAGTAGCAATATTAAATATGCTATAGTGGTTCAAAAACGGTAGGTCATATTGAGCTGACACACTTTTAGACTACTAGAGTCCTCACTAAGATTTCATTCATGTCCTCTGATTTGAATTAACATAAGCCAAGGTTTCTTGGTGTAGTTAGGCTAGTTCCGTTTAATTCGATTTTGATTTAGTCATATTAAGGTTTATGCATGCTGGATTACAGCTTATTAGATGAGGCTGAAAAAATAGGTTGCATGGTTTAGGTTAGGCTAAATCGCCGTTGTTCGTTATGTTGTGATAGATTGGCGGGATTTATTTGCTTTTGACGTTTATTCACCATATGAGGAGTTAGGTTTCAGTTATTTAGATTATATTGCTAGTTTCAATGAAGATGAATTGGGATAAACTAATTTATATCGGTGCAATTGATAAGGTAACGGTGGCTGAGAATACAGATTATAGAATAAGGGATAGTTTCGACGAAGTTAGGAGAGTCTAGCTTTCAGCTGGTCATGTATGGGAGATAATGATAAGTACTATCGATACATGAGGAAAGGGTTACATTTAACTATTTTAGGCTTAGTTGATATAGGCTATGTTATTTGCTTTTACACCTCATCATTAACGTATTGTGGTTTAATTAGGTTTAGCTAGGTTAGGTCAGATTAGGATTGTTAGCGTTATTAGACACATGGGTTTGATAAGGTTACACTAGATTAGGATAGGTCTGTTTAGAGTTAGATCTGATAACTTTTGGTTAGAATAACAGGACTTAATCAGGTTAAAGTATATGAAGTTTAGTTTGAGTAGATAAGCTTGGGTCTAGCACAACTGCCTAGTTTTGGGAAGGCTGGATTTGATTAGTTTTGTATATTTTAAGAATAAGTTAGATTTTAATGTGAAGTTATGTAATAATCCTCTCAAAAAATTAGGTTTGGTAGTTTCAGAAAGGTTTAGTCAAAAAAGGTTAAAAAGTAAATGGGATTAAATGATAAATAAAGTATGTTGTTGTTTAGGGAGGAATGAATTTAGTTAAATTGGTTGTAGGTTTGATTAGTTTGTGGTTATTTGGATCAGGATAGTTTGTGTTAAGGATATGAAATGTGATAAGATTTTAGGCTGGGTCGGATTTAGGAAGGCCATGTTTATCAATCGGTGTATCATAAAGTGTCTTATTGATTTGGTAAGCTTTAGGTTTACTTCGTGTCCTTTTGATGAGAATGAGGTAAGTTCATGGGTACGGTTTGAGATACATTTTAATTTTGGTTAGATACATTTAGATTGAGTCTGATAGGGCAATGCTATCATTATCATTACTATTACCATTATCATTATCAAATTCAAATTCAAATTCAAACATTTTATTCCATAAATTACAATCATCGTTATCATTATCACCATTTTGTTGAGTTGCAATAAAAGAGGCCAATTCAAATTTTATATGGTCAAAGTTAATTCAATCAAGTTTGACTATCTTTCCTTTGGCT
>NW_028234442.1:11584008-11604008 GCF_977035675.1 Penaeus japonicus
GTGTATGTATTGAGGTTTGGGGAGAACACTGAAAAAAATAATCATAAAATTGAAATCTTACCTTACTGATTAGCTGGACAAAAATAAATTTGCAATTTATTGTAAATATAATGACAATGCAAGTATTGAGTATAATCAGCATAAATCTGTGAAAATTTCCATACCTGTCTGAAGTTTCTTTGGGTTATCTCTCTGTCTGTCTGGAGTGCCAAATTCTTTCAAATGGTTTTCCACATCTCTCTGTGGAACGGATGTCATGACATATATGATACAGGAGTTTTTGGCCTGATGGCGGGTGTTGTGATGTGCTTTACATCGGGGGATTTTGGATCACTGTATTTCTTTATTGTACTATGAGTAATGAGTGAGTGATGATGATAATTGCAATCATAATTGCTATAATTGCCATAATATTAAGCAAAATAGGTTTCACCGAACATCCAAAACCTAGATGGCATCACTATCTCCTAAAACTAGCAGGAGAGAGAGCCTTGAATGACACTCATCCATGGTCTCTAGCAAGCACTATCTTTAGAGAGCACAGCAAGTTGCCGACCTCTTGCTCTAAAGTACCGATGAAGAATGTGCAGGCTGGATGAGAAGAGGAAGGTGACTCAAACCATGCCCAGTGTCTACAATGCGTCCCTGTGCCAGTAGGGCTGCCTTGTTCTGTGGCACTCACAATCATAAGCACAGATTTCCTTCCTCTTCCCTACCTCTTCATGCTATTTTAATTTTGGATGGTTATATTTTTCGTATTCCTTCATAACAGTACACGAATACAAATAAGTTGCTTTTTGTTCTCCCAAAACAATACTTTCATCACACTGTATAAAAAAAATATGAGTTGATATAGACTATACTACAATTTTAGTCAAGTGTAGCATTGATAGAGCCTGTCATGACTTATACAATAAAGCACAAAAAAATACAAACACAAAAATGGCTCTAGTTTTACAATGAGTGACTGAAAGAGAGTGGGAAGAGTCAAGATATGTTGCATGAAGCTGCCTCGCTCTGAAATAAAACCCATCCTGGAGACTGGGCAAGCAAATCTATGCCCTTCACCAAGGATTAACATTTGAAGATACTGACTCGTCACTTTATATATATATATATATATATATATATATATATATATATATATTTATATATATAAATATATATATGTATATATATATATATATATACATACATATATATATATATATATACATTCATATATATGTATATATATACATATATATATATATACACATTCATATATATGTATATATATACATATATATACATACATACATACATATATATATATATATATATATATATATATATATATATATATATATATATAAATATATATATATATATATACATATATATATATATATATATATATATATATATATATATATATATATATATATATATATAAATATATATACATATATGCTTATGCACATACAATGTAAGGACCCTGAGAACAGAATCTGATCTTCTGACACTGCTTGAGGAACTTTCATTTATTAAATGGGATATTGTAGGACTTTCTGAAGTTAGGAGACTAGGCGAAGAGCAGAAATTACTAAATGATGGGCACTTATTATACTGGCGAGGTAAACCCTTGGATAGCAAACAAGAATCAGGAGTAGGTTTCTTAGTTCACAAGCGACTTGAAAAGAATGTTAGGGAATTCTATAGTGTGAGCGAAAGAGTGGTTTCTGTAATACTGAAACTAAACAACAGATATAGCCTAAAAATTATCCAAGTATACGCTCCTACCAGCAGTCATAGTGATGAGGAGATAGAGAGATTCTATGAAGATGTGCAAGCAGCTACCGATAGAGCAAAAACCCATTTTACCGTGATTATGGGGGATTTTAATGCCAAGATAGGAATAAGGGAAGATGGAGAAATATCGGTTGGGAAACATGGAATAGGCACCAGAAATGAGAGAGGGCAAAGGTTGATAGAATTCGCCGAAGCTCGATCCCTTAAAATTATGAATACATTCTTCGAAAAGAGACCCGGGAGGAAATGGACATGGAAATCACCATCCGGCATTAAAAACGAAATTGACTTCATAATCACCAATAGGCGTGACATCGTACAAGACGTAACCGTTATCAATAAAGTAAATGTCGGTAGCGACCATAGACTGGTCAGGAAGGGAACGAAACAAGCTCATACAGAAGCCTCTCGTTAATCTAACCAACATCAAGAATAGGGCGACGGAATTCAGTATCAACATCCGAAACAAATACTCAGCTCTCGAAGAAGATCTTGACATAGACCAAATGAACGACCAATTCAGTGAGATATTAACGGAAGCTGCACTTGAAATAGGGGGTAAAGACGAAAAAGAAAGGTTCAGTAAGCTTTCAGTAGAGACGAAAGAGCTTATGAAACAGCGTAGGGAAATGAAAATAACATCAATCAGAGACAAGATAAAATCAACAGAGTTGACTAAGACGATAAACAAGAAGAAGAAAGTGGATGTACGCAAATTTAACATACGAAAAATAAACGAAGCTCTGCTTGCCGGCACCAGCCTTAAGGCAACAAAGAGGAGGCTCGGAATAGGGAAAAAACAAATGTATGCAGTAAAGAAACCCAACGGAGAGGCGACATACAATAAAAATGAAATTATCAAAGTAACAGAAGACTTCTATCGCAACCTATACCACTCAAACGACCAACCACATACGGAGACAAACACAACAATTGGAGATGTTCCAAACATCACGGTAGATGAAGTAAATAGGGCACTAAAAAGCATGAAAAGAGGAAAAACACCAGGAGAAGACGGCATTAGTGTAGATCTTATTCAAGACGCAGGAGAGATTGCGGCAGTAAAGCTGGCCAGTCTTTATAACAGATGTCTAGACGTCGGTAAAATTCCGAAGGCCTGGAAAAATAATAATTCTAATACACAAAAAGGGAGACACAAAAGACTTAAAGAATTACCGACCTATAAGCCTCCTCTCAGTAATCTATAAACTGTTCACAAAAATCATCACAGCCCGTGCCACCGATACATTAGATTCAAAACAACCCAGGGAACAGGCAGGATTCCGCAGTGGATTCTCAACTACAGACCATATCCACACACTAGCTCAAATAAGGGAGAAAACAAACGAATATAGGAAGCCCCTGTGTATGGCATTCGTAGATTATGAAAAGGCATTCGACTCGGTACAGATATCTGCAGTACTGGATGCAATTCGTAAACAAGGAGTAGAGGAAATATACTGCAGATTATTAGAGGATATATATATAGAGATGGTACAGCGACCGTCAAAATCCACGCAGAAACCAATAAAATACCAATAAAAAAGGGTGCTTGGCAGGGCTAGACTATCTCACCGAAGCTGTTTACAGCCTGCTTAGAGGAAGTATTCAAGAAGTTAGATTGGAAAGAGAGAGGGATTAAAATAGGGAATGAGCACTTAAGTAATCTAAGATTTGCAGATGACATTGTTCTTTTCGGTGAGTCAGCAGATGAACTACAACAATTAATAAGCGATTTAAATAAGGAAAGTCTGAAGATTGGCCTTAAAATGAACATGAAAAAGACTAAAGTCATGTTCAACAGTCGAACCCCAGTTAAGCAAATACAAATACAGGGCGAGGTACTAGAAGCAGTGAACGAGTATGTATACCTAGGGCAACTCATTCAGTCGAGTACATCCTGCGAAGCCGAGATAAAACGGCGAATCAGGCTAGGTTGGAGTGCCTTCGGTAAACATAGTAATATATTACGAAGTAGTCTGCCACTATGTCTAAAGAGAAAGATTTTTGACCAATGCGTCCTCCCCGTCATGACATATGGATCAGAGACATGGACTACGACCAAGGCACTCGAGATGAAATTAGTAAGCGCCCAAAGAGGAATGGAAAGGCTTATGCTAGGAGTTAGCTTAAGAGACAAGAAAAGGGCCACATGGATCAGGCAGCAAATAAAAGTAGAGGATATACTCAAGACCATCAAAAAGAAAAAGTGGCAATGGGCTGGACACATATATCGGAGACAGGACAACAGGTGGACAAAGAAAACAACAGAATGGGTAATACACGACACAAAGAGACCCAGGGCAAGACCAATGACTAGATGGCGGGATGAAATAGCAAAATTCGCAGGAGTAAACTGGAATCAAAGGACACAAGACCGGAATGACTGGAAAAGATTGAGAGAGGCCTACGTCCTGCAGTGGATTGATACAGGCTGCTGATATATATATATATATATATATATATATATATATATATATATATATATATATATATATATATATATATCTGGGTGGAAGTTGTGTAGTCCTCTAATTCTTCAAACTTCCAAGGAATAACGGTCTCTATCTTCCTGTCTCTCTTTCCTCTGATGTGTCCCATTAGTATTTGTTTATCAAGTTTTACCTTTCTCATTATGCCCTAAAACAAAAGCTGTCTTTTCCTGATTGTTTTTTTCTACTTTAAGCTTCTTTATGTTCTAGCTTTTGCTGCAATCAACAGTTTAAACACTTACACTTTCAAATAAATGTGGCCATTGATGTCAACTTATTCTACTGATATGATTAGAGATACTTATAAAGGGTTAAGAAACCTCACAGCAACAAACTCAACTTGTTTATCCTTCACCTTTAAAATAAACTGTTGTGGTTATTTTTACATAGATGTCCATTATCAAGATACAAAAAGATCAATGGGCTGATCTACTGTGGTATCCCAAATTAATTCTCTCAGCTTCCTTCACATCCCCGTGGTCGGCAGATCGAGTCCCGCCCAAACTCGTGAGTTTCCACTGTCACCTAGCGGTTACTGACGTAGCTGGGCACTGCGTTGGGTAAGGACCAAGCTCAGATCGAGTCAACACTTGATGGCACATTCTCTCACGAGTCAGCACACGCTGACACAGGCGGGCTCGCCTTAGTGCATACAAGCCCGGCGTAGCATCTGCTCCGCAAATCTGGCTTATCCTTACCTTATCTCAGCTTACTCTGCATATAGGCTGTTATTTAATACTTTTTCTCAAAATGCTGCAGATATTGGCTGGAACTCTATCTTTTGTCTGCCTGTGGTCCACTTGTATGAAGTAATGCCCATTAATAAATGTTTCCTGAGGCTATTGTATTGTATTATACATCCAAAAAAGTTTACTCTTCTCCTGTCTATGTCATTTAGTAGCCTTAGTTTGATTCAAATTATTGAAGAATCATCCATTTGTTTTCCTGTCACTCCAAGCTTATTTGCAAGATTCTACAGAAACTCAATGCTCAAAGTACTTTTTGTTACTCCTATCACTCTCCTTACATACCCAACATTCATACTGCAGGGTGCCATTGGGAACATTAAGGACTGTAGAAATATATCTCCTTTGTGTTGTCATGGGAATTTGATATAGTAGTTTAAAGATATGTAGTGTGATCTACATATCGTATTTGTTTGCCATTAACCATTTGTTACTGAGTTGTCTGGAGACTGCTAATGAATCTTTCACCGATTCTGAAGGGATCCTCAAAATCTGCTAGCTTAGTCTTCATGATCTTTTTCTGCATATAGATTGTACAGATGTGGTGAATGCCACTCTGACAGACACCTTTCATTATTGCAAACCAAAAAGTAAAATTGTAGGTTTTGTTAAAAACTCCTTTTGGGTGTTATTTAATGTTGTAATGAGATCACTGATATAACCTAAAAAGACTATTTGCTCATACAAGTCCAAAGGTCTTCTTGGACTAGTGTCATTGGCCTTTTTATAGTCTTTGAAACCTAGTTATATGTTGTTGCATTTAGATTCAATCTGGTCTCTAGTGCCCTTTCAGTAGCATAACTGTTCATAATTTTTTTTAAAGGCAGCTCCTATGCCCAGTCCATATGCAAAGTCATTAAATCAAAATACTGCTTGAAGATATGTTCAGTAGAAAAGTACAATATTTTGTTTGCCATCTGTTAAAAAAAGGTTGGAGACTGCCATCACATTCACTTAACTCTCTGCTAATTAAAAAAGGCAATACATGAGAGGTGAAGCAAGCAAGGATGAAACCCTGGCTCAATCTGACTGTCTCTGCTGTATCCACACAACAAGAGACGAATTCTCTAGAGGATTATGAAACTGAACAGACACATCCAGTGTCACTATTCTATATAGAATAAAATATATAAAACTCAAATGCTGTTCTTATGGAGGCTGCAGTGGTGTGATGATGGTTAAGAATTTCTCCTCTAGCCCTGCTGCTGCCTTGGCTGATGCTAGATTATTCTGGAAAGCAAGTTGGAGTTCATGACAATGCAAATCCAAATAAAGAAACACTACTCTATGTTTACAATAATTAATTCTGATGAGAAATACTGCACTAATCAGAATGCTCTACAGCACAAAACTGAGGTGACATTGTATCATTTTGAAGAACTTACTTTCTGCTCATTAAGAACCCCAATAAGCTTGTCCTGCTTCTTAACCAAAGCATTCATGTTCCTCTGCTGTCTTTCCAGCTCTTTTACCTTGCTACTGCTGCTCCCTAATGCTGCCCGGAGTTGATCCAGCTCTTCCTGGTAAGAGAGAAGCAGTTACATTATAGTTCAGCATACGAACTAAAAATACAGAGTTCAGTATAAGAACTAAAAATTCAGAATTCAGTATAAAAATTGAGGTCAGTTAAGGTACTTAAAACTGGCTGTCTAGTATGTGTCAAATCTATACTTTTAGCAGCCAAATTAGAATTGAAATGAAAAATACCAAAATCTGTACCTGTAGATGATACTTGGTATCAATCGATTTTTTTCTTTTATTTGGTCTCTACGGTCACCCAAAATATTTCAGAATGAAAACACACACACACACACACACACACACACACACACACACAGAAAAGAAAATCCTTGAAAAATTATTTATACCTTGTGCCTATTTTTCAGAGTAGAGATCTGTTCCCGCAAGGAGGCATTTTCCGAATGAGCTCGAGTAAGTTGGGCTTGTAAAGATGACTGGCTGCTGCGACGCTCACTCTCACTGTGCTGACGATTTGAAAGTTCCTGGAAAATAGAAGATTCCATGTGGAATGTACAGCTGTGACCACTCAAACTGCATAACAAATCTGAAGTAGCTTTTTACATGTCCTTTCCTCAGTAAGAGAATGAAAAAGGAATTCTTGCCAAGAACTAAGTAAAATCAAAATGAGAAATTGTGTAGGTTTCAAAGGAACTATTATTATGCAGTATTTAACATGAAAGGGTAATTCTTTCACATTTACTGAAGATGTCATTCCAACTTTTTAGCTGAAGAAGCATCTCTGTTGTACCATAAAATCAACTCAAGTGCCCTTCCTTTTCTGAAAGTTTTGTTGATATAACTTATGTGATTTTTCCCTGAGAGCACACCATAGGAATTTGTTTCATCTGTTTGGTGTTGGCCTTCTTTCTCTTTAAAGGCTTTCCAACCCTCTTCGAATTTGATAATGATAATGGTATATATAACAGGGATAATTATAATACTATGATTAATATTGATATTGGGGATGGGGGCATGTGCCCAGGTGCCACTCACCTAGATCTGCCACTTGGTCCCATTTGTGATTACATTCAGATAAGAAGACATATTTTCTTAGATTTTCTACTTTTTTTTATTTCTGATATTGTGTCTTTATCTACTATCATTTTTGTAAATATTTCCTGAAAAATGAAATTAAAAAGTTGAGCTTCACTAGTTTTTTTTACTCTTTTTCATTCACAAAAACCCTCTGCATTTTGAAATATTCTGAAATATCTGGATCTACTGAATGTATGTTAAGCAGTTCTGCATGAATACCTATTATTTTTAATGAATTTGCAGAATGTTCAGGCATTTCATAATTAACCCACTTACGACGGGGGCATTCCAGCCCTGAATGTCCCAATGCCGGGGCGTTCAAATTATTAGGCCTAAATCAATTAACTGGCTGGCACAATACTGTGCCGCCCGGCCACTGGGCTTTTGAATGAGCGGTACAGTACTGTACCACCCGTCCAGAGAGGGTTAACAATGAAGAACATCAAAATTGATTTGATCATTAACACCCAATATACACACATATCTATACAAAGGCTATTCATAATGTTTTCTTTTAGCATCCTCTTGGATATTTTCTCTGTAGTTGCTCATTAATAAGTGCTTAAAGGAATATGTCAAACACAACAAAGACACACAAAACAAAGCTCAATCCATTCATTTTGCTTTTATATACTGCACATATCCTAGCAGATTTAATTCACAAAAATATCTGTAAAGGAACAAATGTTTATATCTGACACTATTTCGGAGAGTTGTTTTGTTTTCTTCTATGACCACTGTCTTTGTAAATTTCTTGCCCTACGATGCTGTCTATGTTTAGGTTACTGGAAAGTTAAGCATCAATTTTAGGTTAACTACTCCCTGCTCTAAAGTTTCTTAGTCTGTGGTAGATGAATATTAACCCATTGCGGACGTGGCGCCTAACAACCTAACTGGTCGTCAGGACGGGTGGTCTACAACACTAGCGGCACCGGCTAAAAATTAGCGGGATGAGGGAAGGGTTTTCTCCACCCTCTGGGTAGTGCAGACTAGCCCAAACAATATTTTTCCATAAATCCATCATAAAATGCAGGTTTAGGCTGACTTTGGAACTCTGTAGCTCTGGAGCTATAATACTTCATTACTGTGTGCGCGCTTAATCTGTGAGCAGATCCTGAAGTCGTGTCATGTACGCATTGACTCCCATCTTTTAGGCCTAATTGGTGCTGACATATATGTCATGATACCTGTATGCAATGGGTTAACAATGTATTGATGATCAAGTTTTGGTCTTGGCAATGGTTGTCAAGGCATGCTTGATGCTTTTGTTTGTCGGCTAGTGACATAGACAAGTACCTGCCTAAGGAGAGGGATCATCTCCTGGGCAGCAGTGACTCTGACTCTTGGCCAGACTTTCAGTTTCAACAGGAACCATCCACTGATTTGGATGATCAAGTGCATTGGCTACAATGTGCCCCTAAGCCAGTATGGCTGTTATGGCTCTAACAACCAAAAGTACAGGTTACTTTCCTCTTCCCCTTCCTCTTGTTTCTTTCACTTTTGTAAATAAAGAAAAGAAATGTTTTTTTTGTCCTCCCAAGAGACTATATACTACTATCCTACTGATTGTAAAGAACATGATAGGGAGTCTATACTACAATTTCAGTCTATTATAGCATTGATAAAACCTGTCGGATGGCTAATGAGGCTCACAATATGGTAAAAGACTAAAATAATTACAAACATGAGAATTGTTCTAGTACTGAATAAGAATGAATGAAAGAGACCGAGAAAGGCCATATGTAGCATGCAACTTGCTCTGAAATAAAACTGTCTGGTGTGTTGAATATTGAAAGGCAAGCACTAGTGTCCATCTGGGGGGAAAGATTAGCAAATCTATCCTCTCTCCAATTGGTTAGTTTGCCAATAGAAATATTAGCTGAGAGAAACAGTGAGGTTTAAACTACATGCATTATATCTATTAGCGTATGCTGAAATTATTTCAATACTTGGTACTGACTGGCAAATAAAGCTATGTAGTTGTCTATGTATATGTCAGGTCTTGCTGATATTGTGCTCGGCACAAATATTATATCTTTCATAATGATTTGTCAAACACAACAAAAAGGAATAGGAAAGAAAAAATTCAAAAGAATAATCAACACTACACTGAGGAAATGATCAAGTAACAGTCAGTAAGTAGGGTATTTATCATCATTCATATTAGAGTATTTTCGGTCACCTTCAATTCACAAATATAAAAGGAAATATTTGTTGTATGCATATATTATAGAGTTAAAATCATGACTTTCTCCAAAATGTTACCATAAATAACAATCTATTATTTTCTTATTACTTATAATTCATATGAGAAATATTATTTATAGCTGTAATAAATAAAATAGTGCTTTTAATTTGAAACTTATTTCATTAACCCACTCACAACGGGGGCATTCCAGCCTTGCATGTCACAATGCCGGGGCTTTCGAACGCTTAGGCCTAAATCAATTAAATGACTGGCACCATATGGTGCCAACGGCAACTGGGCTCTTGAATGAGCGGTACCGTATTGTACCACCCGTCCAGAGAGGGTTAATGTCTTTAATTAAAATCACAGCCTCCCTCTCCTTCTCTGGGTGACAGGGAAAACTGACTTGATATTTCACAAAAAAGAATACATCAGACAAGCTTATACAGAATATCAAGCAAGGTGCAGCTGTACTAAAGAGGCTGAATCTCTCAACCAAACATTCAATGACTTTGAAGTTATCCTTTTCCTTCACAAGTAATTGAAAATCAAATTAATTTTTAAGTCTCATGCATTATCACCTTCCTGAATTGATATAGATGGGCCATTTGGTCATCTTCTTAATCTAAAAGAAACAGATTGTAAGTCCTATATCCATAATTTGGGGAGCCCTGGTATAAAGCAATTCAATAAAAGCCTTAGAATAAACCGTTTACAAAGAAAAGGCCTCTGCCAAGAGAAGGGAATTCATAGCCTGACTGGTGGAAGAGTTAAGTGCACTGTGAACAAGTGAGTACAGATCAAATGGGATTTCCCGCTTTTCATCCCCTTTGCTTTGGGTATCAATCAATTTCAGTATCTCCATAGAGTGTTGAAAAGAACATAAATATCTGACTAATGTAGTCAGTAATCCAAGTAATATAAAGACACTATGAACTAGGTATCTACTCAAGTGAGATTCATTAGGCTACAGCTACTATCTTGACTCATTAACCCACACAGGACGGGTGGTACAGCATGTGTACCGCGCATTCAAAAGCCCAGTTGCCGGGCGGCACAGTATTGTGCCAGCCATTCAATTGATTTAGGCCTAATAATTCGAACGCCCCGGCATTTGGACATTCAAGGCTAGAATTCCCCCGTCGGGAATGGGTTAATAAGGAGTAATTTGAGTATTTTGGCGAAAAATCAACAAGTAAACTAAGGTAAAATAAAGTTCTGTGTTGTCCAACTATATTTATATCCAGTAAAAGAAAAAGAATAAATGAAACAAAGTCCTTCAAATGCATATGAAGTTTAAATAGCTATATATGATGGGTCAATCCAGCTATGAAATTGCTTCATTTTCATATTATGCCACATATACTGGACATCACTCAAGTCTGAATTCTTCTTTCATTCTCTTCCATTTACCTTTTTTATTTTGATTTCTCTTAAAATTTAACATGTCCTTTCACAACTATAAAATTATTTTTAAAAATATTTCGATACTATGGATCACAGCTTACAGAGAGTGGTAATGAGTTGTAGATGCAAATCAACTGCTACTTACTCCTTTTTGACAAACTATGCATGGGTGTTTTCAAGAATCTTTGCGTGTGTTAAAATTATGATCAGTGGTAACTGACCTTAACCCATTGTGGACGGGTGGCATGACATATATGACACCGAAGCTTTGACCTGACAATGGGCGTCATAGTGTACTAAATGTTGGGGGATTTTGGATCACTAAGTTAATTCATGGTGCTATGAGTAAGAGTGAGTGAAGATGACAATTGAAGTCATAATTACTATGACTGCAGTAATATTAAGCAAAATGGGTTTCACCTGACATCCAAAACCTAGATGGCACCACTTTCTTCTTGCACCAGCAGAAGAGAGAGCCTTGAATGGCACCCATCCACAGTCTCTAGCAAGCACTATCTTTATAGAGCAGTGGCACACAACAAGTTGCTGACCTCTTGCTCTAAAGTGCTTCCAAAGAAGGATGTGCAGGCAGAACGAGAAGCTTCTTTACCTCTTCATGTTATCTTCATTGTGGATGGTTATATTTTTCATATTAGTTCATGACTTTATTTAAATACAAAAAAATAAAGTTGCTTTTTATCCTCCCATAAAACAGCAATACTTCTATCACACTGAGCATAATGAAAATAATGAGCTGATATTGACTCTCATTACAATAAAACACACAAAAAGCAAAACACAAATATGGCTCTAGTCTTACAATAAGTGACTAAACGAGAGTGGGAAAAATCAAGTTATGCTGTATGAAGCTGCCTTCCTATGAAATAAAACTCATCCTGGAGACTGGGCAAACAAATCTATCTCCTGTCTGCAATGGGTTAACACACTTACATGAGTAAGGATCAATTCCACTTGATGTCTCTGTGTTCACAAAAAGTATGGCAACTTCAGAAACAGATTGATCCCAGTTTCAATTATCACTGATGCATGATGGTTGCTTGACCCATTGACTCCTATCATCAAATTATGAATAGAGGGGAGTGAAATGGGGGTAGTGAACATGTTCTGTTAACTAGGAGATGTGATGAAGCCTTAATCAGAACCATGACAATGCATGGAAAATGAGAGGTAAAATCAAAATGATGATGATCATCAGCATATTACAAAGTACTTAACTCATTAATGATGGATGACATGATATCACGTCATGTGGTGGCAGCACTTGCTGCCGAGGATGTGATATCACGTCATGACTTATTGTATGGTTGGCATGCAGGCGAATAGCCCAAGGCATTAGGCCTACGTGCATTGAAATACCCTGTGTCAACACATTCAAGATGGGGTATGTATTTGCCTAATACTGTTCCCACTAGGAAAATAACAAGCATGCTTGTTATTTGGTTGATATGAAATTCATGAAATACATAGAAACAAAATAATTTACTATATAAAAGAACAATCTTAATTTAACCCATTGGTCGCTGTATTAAAAAAAGGTCTGTGCAGTAGGATGGCTATTTTACATGTCTGGCACGATGCCATCCACGTCTATGACCGACTCTGCCTTTGCAGCAAATCATGCCATCCGCTGCTAATGGGTTAAGAAGTGTAACTAAGGGATTTATGATATAAATATCATGCATCTTGGATTAACTGCCTGAAAATTTAGAAATATCCACAAGTAATATTAAATATATTTTTAAATGACTCCACACATCTTACCTGCATCAATCCTGTGGCTCCCTTCCCCTTTCCCCCTTTCCCTCCTTCTCAGCCTTTTCCATCTTTCCCCTTCAACTGTCATTACCTTCCGTAATCTCTGGCACTCAGCATTTTGCTCCTGAACTTGGTCTTGAAGCTGCTTGTTGGTCTTTTGCAGCTTAGTGGACTGCTGTTGTAGATGTAGAACCTGCTTGCTCAAGGTCCTCCTCTCTGTCTCAGCAGCTTGGGCTTTGCTGCAGGCCTCCTTCTTGGCAGTTGACTGAGAAAAAAGGCCTAGGGTGAGTGTTTCTCTTCTTTCTAAAAATGACTGAACAGTGGGAGTTCCACAAAAGTACAAATGATGAAACAAAGAAGCTGTCTCGGGAACAAATTTAGGATAAATACAATTTATTTCTACTTCTTATTAGTTTGCACTGGATCATGTTAATTTGAATTTTAACATCTATAATATGGCTATGTAATAATGGGTATGTGAGAAAGAGAATTAGGTAAAAGCAGACAGTAAGTTGTCCTCAACATCATTAGATTAATTTTTATGTCAGACTTTTAGCTGATTTCTACCTATCTTTCTTACAGTCAAGAAAATGATATTGCTAAACCCCATAGTGATTAACTTTGCTACCCAATACTACTTCAGACATAGATGTCTAAGGCAAAATAATATATTAGATAATACAACTAGAGTAAAAAGTGGAAAAAATTGAAGCCCATCATTCACTTTGAATTAATACATTATAACATCAGGCACTTTGATAAAGGAAATATTTGGCAAAGTGAAACTGGGGCACAGTAAACAACTCTGCAATAAGATAATGGGGATAGTAACTCTCTCTTACACATTCACACACACAAATGCACATACAGACACAGGCATGCATAGACACACTTATTTTTTACGTCATGTTGTGGTGATAAAAATTACAATAATATCTACTGATGTGAGTGACATATTGAAGAAAAACTTTATAATAGTTTCTTAATCAACATGTTTGAATATATATTCAGATTAGTGGCTAACATTTATGATTATATTTGATTTTGGGAAAGTTTATGGATAATTCAATACAATATGCAATTCATATAGTACTTCCAAGTTCTAAATATTCCAAAATTAGACGAAAGATGATTTGTGTAATCTCACGGTAGAAGTGTGCTGAATTGTGCTTTCATTTGGGTGAAATGATGGACATTCCTTCAGAAAAGGGACTGTGAATAAGAAATACTAATTTCCTTTGGACAACATGAGATCAAATAGTCAGTGTAATTTGTTATCCATGTAGCCTATCTTGTATTCATAGAAATTTGTGATACATTTTCAAGCACATTAACTTTCTTTAATTTCTTACCAGTCTTTTACATTCGCTCTGCAGCACACTTATGGTTCCATTGAGATGTGTCACCTTCTTGCATAATGAATTTATTCTGTACCTTGTTGACTGATCAAGAAATTCATCAAATATAGCATCTTCTTCCCCTTGTTCAAGAGGATCATCTTTAATTTCTTGTTCCTTTTCTACTGATTGCTCATTTGAATTTTCAACAACAGGTATGGAGTGTTCTTCCTTTTCTTTTTCACAACTACTCTGTTGTTTTGTAGTGCAAGTTTTATCATACAATTCATAAACTGATGGTTGATATTCTTTTTGAGTTGCGTTATTATCAGTGCATGTCTGTTGTTCTTCATGTGGAATATGAGCAGCAGTATTCCCAATAGCATCCGCTTGATCCTTTTCTCTTACAGAACATTTTGGGGAGATATTTTGGTCAGCAACAGCGTCTCTGGTCCTGCTCAGCAGGTCTGTTGGTCCTCTGTGAGAAGATTCTCTAAAATCTTCGGAAACTTTTGGCTGAGCTGCAACCTGTAAATAATGTAGCTCTTAATACCAGCATATGAATTCAAAAAATTAAATCATTATACATCTAAATGTATAAGTTTGCTTATAAATTATAATATTCAGTAATCAACTAATGTCCCATTTTATCTGTATATTTGAGAACATAAATAAATAGCAAAAAATAAGTCAAATGTCTTTTACTTTATAAAAGCTATAAGACCGAAAAATATGAAATGTCTATAATAAAATCAAACAAACCAATTTTCTTGTTTTATCATTGGTGCATATTATTAACCCACTGCACATGGCCCTAGATAATTGACTCATGCTTTGCCCCATAACTGTTTTTTTCATACCTGACTCCTGCTCATTCATACATACATACATACATTTTTTGTATTTTGTCATGTGAAAATCATAGTGGGTACTAGTATGGCTAGGACAATGTATAGCTTAGTCTTTTAGTCTCTATAAAGGAGGAATATATGCTGTCACAAATTTATAGAAGAAAAAGTATGAAGATTGGCCAAAGGTATTCTTTGTTGAAACAAAAAAAAAAGAAACTATTCATATCTATATACACTCCTGCTCCTTCTTACTCATAGTGCCACATGGCAAAACAGCTAAACTGGCAGTGACACTTCACACGCCTCGCACATGGTCAAAAATGCTACAGTGAGTTAAAGCTTTACAGATACTTAACACATTTTATTTACACTATTGTCACTGTTGTAAGAAATCCATAAGCCTTGGAGACGTTGAAGTCGAGAGTCCAGCTGCTGGTCGAGGAGTTGCAGGTCATCTTCAATGGACATTTCCTTGCAAATGAAAAATACCCACTATTTAGTATAGACATAAATCCATTAATGTTCTCCTTTTATTACTGGGACCAAAAATATATGCAAATTTGCAATAAATGTTGATTTTGATTCTTAATTCTTAAAAATTAATCTCATATATGTAGACTAGACTAAAAGTCAAAATGTCCCCAAACTGATTTAAGTCTTTAATAAACAATCTGCCACAAAGTGAAGACCTCAAGTGTTTCATGGCAATTTCTTATAAAATCCAAGAACCAGGTGTGGATCATGTTAACCCAATGACAGCGGATGGCATGATTTGCTGCCAAGGCAGAGTCAGTCGTAGACACGGATGGCACTGTGCCAAACAATGTAAACCTGCCATTCGACTGTATACATATTTTATTAAAACCGCAACCAATGGGTTAATTGTCCAGAATAGGAATGCATCAAGCAGCCCCGTGGCAAAGAAAACAACAAACAACTTCCTCAACACATATTCTAACAGGATAAACCTTAGACCAGTTCTTGTTCAACAGTAAATCACCTGGAAGTTCTACAAACTCTGTGTTACCAGAATGTGAGAGGTAGAGATTTGTTGGCCTGTCCTGGAGTACAGCCTCTGAGTCATTGCTGGTATCCTTGATAAATATCCACCTTGCAGAAAAAAAGTTTAGATGAGAATTGCTAACTTCAAAAAGCAGATGTAATTTTATCAATTAAATATCTTCCTTCATAAATTTATTCAATATCATTTATATCTTGCATCTACACAGTGAACTTTACTGATCTTTCATTCTTCATCCAAATGCACAAATGTGTTCAATGGATACTTTCTAAAATTTGCTTGTGTAAGAAGCAAAGTTTCCAGTCTGGTCTGTTGCACCAAAACCTCTACTAAATGAATCATTTGATTAACAAGTATCACACATGTCATGTCAAGCAGATATTTGTGTCTGTTAGCACTCAAGATGTCTTCATTTCTGGATGGTGCATAGTTTAACCCTCATTATACCAGCCACTCTGTAATGTTGGTTCAAATATCAATTATAAGTATATCTCAGATAATTACTACTGCATTAAGAATTGGTATTAGTGAACTGACAATTAAAGTAGACAGAACTTGTGATGTAAATAAAAATTGGCTACTAGATATGAAAATTACGTATGTTGTATATGTACCTGTTTTACTTGGGGTTAAAAGCTTGTCTGGTTGTACAGGATGATACAAATAAGTCCTTATGATTAACCTCTTCGCGCCGGATGACGTGCTGACACTTTTCGTGTTTTTTGGGTCAGACACTGGCAACGAGATATTTGGTCAAGTCCGGCGCTCAAGGTGAGCGAGCGGACAGCCCAGGCTTGTGGTTAGTGCGCCCGAGAATCCTGAGGCGTTAGGCTTATGTGTTTGAAAACCCCGGCATTCTGACCATTCAGAGCTGGAATAGCCTCAGCGTGAATAGGTTCAGGAGTCAAGAAAAAGATATCGTATATTAGTTTCCATGTGATATACCTGAAAAAATGGAACCCATTATTGAAGAGAAATAATGGTAATTTCCAGAACCTAAGACCTCATTCAGCTCAAGTTTAAAAGAGGGGTTCCAAAGCTTCTACATCTTCCACACTAAAGCAAAGGCCATCAAACCTCCACCTTACATGTCCTCACAGAAGATAAGAGCTTGAAATGGTTCCTTCTTTGATGGCAAATTATCGGGGTGGTCCAAAGCATGTCATTTACACTACGAAGTAGATGCATGAAATCATGTCACTGACATGTTTTTGATGTCTGCCAAATAACCTACAACTTCTAAAATTTAACTCTTTCATGCAAATTTACGAAAGCAATGAAGAATCCCATTTGAAGACTACTTCTTCATTATTTAATACAAGAAACACCTATATACTCTCGGTTAAAAAGTTATCTTATAGTATATGAAAGGTCTTACTTATATTTTGGTATTTTGTATATTTCATTTAAACATTTCCACAATTTTAGTCGAATTCGTTGTGCTGTGGAGTTGTTTCAAGCTCGCCGCCTCTTGGGAAAAGTGTAAACAAGTGTCGATGACGCAGTTGAGCAACACGACGTTATACAGGGGTGTTGGGGTTAAACTATTTCCAAAAACTAATTTTATTCATATGAACACGTCTTTGTCGTCGTTGACAAAACTTTTTCTTGTAAATTGTTAACTATTTTCCAATCGAACATTTCACAACGTTATGACAAGACCTTATCTTACAAACATACCATTTGCCTTACTTTACTGTCTTGTAGAGAACAGGACTAAATATTTTATTATGATAATGCTATTTTATTACTTAGTATAAGAATAGTTGTGGTGGGTGTTATCGTTTCTTTGTTGTTATATAGTTTCCAGCAATACATAACAAAGAATGACAATAATTGAAAGAGACTTTGATACCTCCATTACAAATTGAAATTGTTGAAGTTCATATAGACGCTCAAAGATCTTTTATCAGTACTGCATAGATATTGATAATATAATGTGTAAATTTCAATATAAGTATGGTCAATTTCAGGATATAAAGAAATGAAGAGAGGCCAACTGTATCCAACTTCCATCGATAATTTTCTAAACAAATTTACACCGCACCGAGCCAACCAATTTCCCTTATAAAAGACAACACATCAATCCAATCCTAAAGATTGAAAGATCACAAAAAGATATTAGGAAAAATGCCCATATGAGACACAGATTGCCGAAGGAAGATAGAAGGACGACCATTTTTAAATCTCTTTGTTCTGGTGAGGAGACGTCGTGTTCCCTATCAGCTGATCGTGGGTTCAGCTGATCGAGGCTCAAGATGGAGGCGGCGGAGCTGTGGTGAGGCGGGCGCTCGAGCTGGATTATTGTGGATTTGTGCCGTAGTGCGGGCTCTACTCCACTATGTTATGGATGGATCAGCTCTAGCGGGAGTGGACAGCATGGTCAGTATGAGGGGCGAAGGCATGGTGTCGGGGCAGAGCAATGGCGTTCCCGTGAGTGACGGAGGGAGCGCGAGTGAGTCTTCGTCCACCACAGCCATCAGCGGGGGAACGAATGGGAATAATCAAGTGGAGTGCCATAATGGTGGAGCGGCGAGGAATGGGGAGTCGCAGTGGAGTCTTGTGGCCAGCGACGGCTCCAAGATGAACAAAATTCAAGAGATCGTCGAGAATCATACAAGGTGAGGAGTGTTTCTACTTCTCCGATTATTTTTTCAAGGACAAAAAAGTCTACGGGATCGACACACCCTGGGCTACCTATGTGTGTTTGTTTTGTTGTTGTTTCTCTACCCTTCTCTATATGTGAGAGAGTGATAGGCGTTATGAATGTCGCGATTATATGTGTGCCCAAGATTTATGGTGACTCCGAAAATGTGTGGTCAACGGATTGAGAAAGTTATGTGCAAGTTTTCGAAGATCCCATTAAAAGTGAACCACTGCATCTGAAATGAATCCAATGAATCTGTTGATTTCTTATATATTGCATATTTGCTTATGGAATAGCATTCCAGACTGTCAAACACAAGTTGTGTTGATATGTAGTTTTGTTTGTGCTGTGTAGCATTGTCATTTTGGACATGAAATTCCTCCTACCTTTTTCTTCAGTTTTGAAAAATTGACAAGCTGAAAGTGTTCTGTGAAATTAGTTGTACGGTAACTTTTGAGTAGAACCTGTAGCATTCATGGATGTTTCCTTTTTATTTCTGATTATCTTTGTGTTTTGTGATAAGCAGATAATTGGGTGAGAGTCACTATCATTGCCCAGTGTCAAATTGATGGTATTGGGAAGAAGTAAAAGGGATTGTATTCTAAGATTTAATAGGAAGTCATTGGTAGTAGAATTCTTCTCCCTGACATGCTCGGGGGAAATGTTCAATGAAAGTGATGGTTATAGACATCTACAAGAATGAAGCCCGCTTTGTAGTTGTAATAATGTGTGGAGTTTCCTTTTGTATTATAAAGTCAAGCTGAGTAAGAGATCAACCTAGGATTATACATGAGAGCCAGGTGTCTTGGCAATTATGCCTAGGGATTTACAACATTTTACATCTAAAATATATAATTGTTTCAAAACTCATAACATAATTCATAAGCAGAATCATAAAATGTTGAAAATGTGAGTATGTTTTTCAAATTGGTAGATTTCATATCTTGTGACTGCGTATAGTATAGTCTAATTTAACGAAGAGAATTTCACTAAATTTCATTGTAGTTGTCATATTTTATGTATGTAACTGAATAGTTTATGGTGTAGCTGAACTGACTTTCAGTTAACTTCATAATTTGGGTTGATACATATTTTTTTGCCCCCAAGATGAGATGAAGGTAGTTTGTTTGCATGTACATGATTAAGTTCTATAAATGCTCCATTGGCTTCCATTTGTGAATATGCATT
>NW_028234442.1:11616508-11619008 GCF_977035675.1 Penaeus japonicus
AAAGGGAAATGGAGTGAGTTAGGGGGGGGAGGGATGTAAATCGCAGGCAAACGAACCTTTCCCAAGCGTCCTTCGCAGCGACGGAATGAAGAGCGGGGGCGCATCGGGGGGCCGAGGGAAGCATCGCTTGCTTTGCTTGCAGAAGATCCCTCCCCTCCCCTCCCCTCCCCCTCCCGCGTTGCACGGAGTAGCGTTGCAACAGCGACTCTAAAATGTCAATGAGCGGTCAGGTGTGTGCGTGCGTGCCTGCGTATGCGCTTGCGTGCGTCCACACGCGTGTGGGTGCGCGCAAGTGGGTGTGGGGTGGGGGTGGACGGGGGGCCGGGGGGGGGGGCAGTGGCGCGCGGCGTCTTGAGGGCGGGTCATTTATGAGCGTTAATTACAGTCATGATCAGGACGGTGCTCTTTCTGTGCACTCCCCTCTCGTCCCAGTTTTTTTTCTTTCTTCCTTTCTCCTCCCTTCCCTTCCCTCCCCTTTCTCCTGCCTTCCCTTCCCTCCTCTTTTTCTCCTTTCCTCCCCTCTCCTCCCTTCCCTTTTCTCCCCTTTCTCCTCCCTTTCCTCCCCTCTCTCCTCCCTTTCCTTTCCTTCCCTGTCTCCTCCTTCTCCTTTCCCCCCTTTCTCCTCCTCTTCCTTTCCTCCCCTTTCTCCTGCCTTACCTTCCCTCTCCTTTCTCCTGCCTTACTTTCCCTCCCCTTTCCCCTCCCTTCCCTTCCCTCCCCTTTCTCCTCCCATTCCTTTCCTCCCCTTTCTCCTCCCTTCCCTTCCCTCCCCTTTCTCCTCCCTTCCCTTCCCTCCCCTTTCTCCTCCCTTCCCTTCCCTCCCCTTTCTCCTCCCCTTTCTCCTCCCTTCCCTTCCCTCCCCTTTCCCCTCCCTTCCCTTCCCTCCCCTTTCTCCTCCCTTCCCTTCCCTCCCCTTTCTCCTCCCTTCCCTTCCCTCCCCTTTCTCCTTCCTTCCCTTCCCTCCCCTTTCTCCTCCCTTCCCTTCCCTCCCCTTTCTCCTCTCTTTCCTTTCCTCCCCTTTCTCCTCCCTTCCCTTCCCTCCCCTTTCTCCTCCCTTCCCTTCCCTCCCCTTTCTCCTCCCTTCCCTTCCCTCCCCTTTCTCCTCTCTTTCCTTTCCTCCCCTTTCTCCTGCCTTTTCCCTTCCCTTTCTCCTCTCTTCCCTTCCCTCCCCTTTCTCCTCTCTTTCCTTTCCTCCCCTTTTTCCTCCCTTCCCTTCCCTCCCCTTTCTCCTCCCTTCCCTTCCCTCCCCTTTCTCCTCTCTTTCCTTTCCTCCCCTTTCTCCTCCCTTCCCTTCCCTCCCCTTTCTCCTCCCTTCCCTTCCCTCCCCTTTCTCCTCTCTTTCCTTTCCTCCCCTTTCTCCTCCCTTCCCTTCCCTCCCCTTTCTCCTTCCTTCCCTTCCCTCCCCTTTCTCCTCTCTTTCCTTTCCTCCCCTTTCTCCTGTCTTTCCTTCCCTCCCCTTTCTCCTGCCTTACTTTCCCTCCCCTTTTTCCTCCCTTCCCTCCCCCCCCCCTTCTCCTCCCTTCCCTTCCCTCCCCCACTTCTCCTCCCTTCCCTTCCCTCCCCTTTCTCCTTCCTCTCTTTCCTTCCCTCCCCTTTCTCCCTCTTCTCCCTTTCCTCCCCTTTCTCCTCCTTTCCTTTCCTCCTTTCTCCTTCTTTCCTTCCCTTTCTCCTGCCTTACTTTCCCTCCCCTTTCTCCTGCCTTACTTTCCCTCCCCTTTCCCCTGCCTTCCCTTCCCTCCCCTTTCTCCTCCCTTCCCTTCCCTCCCCTTTCTCCTTCCTTCCCTTCCCTCCCCTTTCTCCTCCCTTCCCTTCCCTCCCCTTTCTCCTCCCTTCCCTTCCCTCCACTTTCTCCTTCCTTCCCTTCCCTTCCCTTTCTCCTCTCTTTCCTTTCCTCCCCTTTCTCATCTCTTTCCTTTCCTCCCCTTTCTCATCTCTTTCCTTTCCTTCCCTTTCTCCTGCCTTACTTTCCCTCCCCTTTCTCCTGCCTTACTTTCCCTCCCCTTTCCCCTGCCTTCCCTTCCCTCCCCTTTCTCCTCCCTTCCCTTCCCTCCCCTTTCTCCTCCCTTCCCTTCCCTCCCCTTTCTCCTCCCTTCCCTTCCCTCCCCTTTCTCCTCCCTTCCCTTCCCTCCCCTTTCTCCTCCCTTCCCTTCCCTCCCCTTTCTCCTCTCTTCCCTTCCCCCCCTTTCTCCTCCCTTCCCTTCCCTCCCCTTTCTCCTCCCTTCCCTTTCCTCTCCTTTCCCCTCCCTTCCCTTTCCTCCCCTTTCTCCTCTCTTCCCTTCCCTCCCCTTTCTCCTCTCTTCCCTTCCCCCCCTTTCTCCTTTCTTCCCTTCCATCCCCTTTCTCCTCTCTTCCCTTCCCTCCCCTTTCTCCTCCCTTCCCTTCCACCCCTTTCTCCTCCCTTCCCTTCCATCCCCTTTCTTCCTTCCCTTCCCTCCCCTTCCTCCTCCCTTCCCTTCCCTCCCCTTCCTCCTCCCTTCCCTTCCCTCCCCTTCCTCCTCCC
>NW_028234442.1:11624008-11626508 GCF_977035675.1 Penaeus japonicus
TATTTGCTACCACCTCCGTCCTCCGCTATTAACCGTTATCTCTCTTTTCTCTCACTTCCATGGCTTGCCGTCGTGACCCAGCCGTAGCCAGGGCTCCCCCTCCCACGTCTATTAGTTAGAGCCACCTCTCTACATCATCTCCATCTCCATCTCCATCTCCATCTCCATCTCCATCTCCATCTCCATCTCCATCTCCATCTCCATCTCCATCTCCATCTCCCTCTCCCTCTCCCTCTCCCTCTCCCTCTCCCTCTCCCTCTCCCTCTCCCTCTCCCTCTCCCTCTCCCTCTCCCTCTCCCTCTCCCTCCCCCTCCCCCACTCCCTCTCCCTCTCCCTCTCCCTCTCCCTCTCCCTCTCCCTCTCCCTCTCCCTCTCCCTCTCCCTCTCCCTCTCCCTCTCCCTCTCCCTCTCCCTCTCCCTCTCCCTCTCCCTCTCCCTCTCCCTCTCTCCCGCCCTCCACCTGCATCCACCTCTAGCCCGTCCTCCACCTGCATCCACCGACCTTTCCTGAAACCCCTTTCCCAAGGCGTCCCTCGTGAGTGACGTCCCATGGTGCGGTCCGGGTATCGTGCGGGAGAAAGAGTTTTGATTTATCAAAGGGGCAGAAAGAAAGTTGAAAAAAGTCTTTTCGCCTTCGGCACGAGGGCTACAAGGTGCAATAACCTCGTCTGTTAATTCTACGACACGACGCATCCACACCATCAGTTCTAAAGAAGGCTCCACCGCATTTGTTTGTTCTTCGTCTCGTTATTCTCCTCCTCCTCCTCCTCCTCCTTTTCCTCCTCCTCCTCCTTTTCCTCCTACTCCTCTTCCTCCTTTTCCTCCTACTCCTCCTCCTCCTTTTCCTCCTACTCCTCCTCCTCCTTTTCCTCCTACTCCTCCTCCTTTTCCTCCTACTCCTCCTCCTCCTCCTTTTCCTCCTACTCCTCCTCCTCCTTTTCCTCCTACTCCTCCTCCTCCTCCTCCTCCTCCTCCTCCTCCTCCTCCTTTTCCTCCTCCTCCTCCTCCTTTTCCTCCTCCTCCTCCTCCTCCTCCTTTTCCTCCTACTCCTCCTCCTCCTTTTCCTCCTACTCCTCCTCCTCCTCCTCCTCCTTTTCCTCCTACTCCTCCTCCTCCTTTTCCTCCTACTCCTCCTCCTCCTTTTCCTCCTCCTCCTCCTCCTCCTCCTCCTCCTCCTCCTCCTCCTCCTCCTTTTCCTCCTACTCCTCCTCCTCCTTTTCCTCCTACTCCTCCTCCTCTTTTTCCTCCTACTCCTCCTCCTCCTCCTCTTTTTCCTCCTACTCCTCCTCCTCCTCCTCCTCCTTTTCCTCCTTTTCCTCGTCCTCTTCCTCCTCCTCCTACTCCTTTTCCTCGTCCTCTTCCTCCTACTCCTTTTCCTCCTACTCCTACTCTTACTCCTCCTCCTCTTCCTCCTACTCCTCCTCCTCCTCCTCCTACTCTTCCTTCTCTTCCTCCTCCTCCCTCCTCCTTTTCCTCCTACCTCCTACTCTTCCTTCTCTTCCTCCTCCTCCCTCCTCCTTTTCCTCCTACCTCCTACTCTTCCTTCTCTTCCTCCTCCTCCCTCCTCCTTTTCCTCCTACCTCCTACTCTTCCCTCCTTGTCCCTCTCCTCTTTCCTCCCTCCTCCTCTCCCTCTCCCTTCTCCTCCTCCCCTCCCCTCCCATTCCCTCTCCCTCTCCCTTTCCCTCTCCTCTCCCTCTCTCTCTCCCTCTCCCTCTCCCTCTCCCTCTCCCTCTCCCTCCCCTCCCCCCCTCCCCCTCTCCCCCCCCTCCTCCTCTCCCTCTCCCCCTCCCCCTCCCTCTTCCCTCTCCCTCTCCCTCTCCCTCTCCCTCTCCCTCTCCCTCTCCCTCTCCCTCTCCCTCTCCCTCTCCCTCTCCCTCTCCCCAACCTTATGTTTGGTGTGTGATATGTATGTGTGTGTGTCTGTGTCTGTGTCTGTGTCTGTGTCTCTGTCTGTGTGTGTGTCTGTCTCTCTGTCTCTGTCTGTCTGTCTGTCTGTGTCGTTCCGCGTGCATGCTTATTTTGGCATGGTTCTCTTCGCTCATCGCAAGTGCAGTCATTGGCGGGTTGGAGTCTCCAGTTGCCTTCGAGGTGAATTTTGCTTGCATTTTTTTCTTCTTCCTCCTCTCTCTCTCTCTCGCTCGTAATTTCCGTTTATGTCACAACCCGTCGACGGAGAGTGACATGACGTGCGATTCCCATGCGGACTGTAATGTATTTCTCTCGCTGTCACCTCGTCTCCTTTCCCTCGCCTCTCTGTGGGATTTCTCTCTTGCTCTGCCCCTTCTCTCTCTTTCTATCTCTTTCGCTCTTTCTCCTCCTTTTTTTCTTTCTCTTTCTCCCCTTTTCTCTTTTTTCTCTTTCTCTCTCTCTCTTTCTCTTTCTCTTGTTCCCTTTTTCTCTTTCTTTCACTTTTTCTCTTTCACCTTTTCTCTTTCTTTCACCTTTTCTCTTTCTTCCTCTGTTTCTCTTTTTCTTACTCTGTTATTTTCTCATTCTCT
>NW_028234442.1:11644008-11649008 GCF_977035675.1 Penaeus japonicus
AAAAAAAAAAAAAAAAAAAAAAAAAAAAAAAAAAAAAAAAAAAACACCAAACCCAAACCCCAAAACCCCCTTTCCCCGGAGGGGGGGGGGAAAGGGGGAAGGGGGGAGAAAGGAGGGGGGAAAAGGAAAAAGGAGGGGGGGGAAAAGGGGAGAAGAAGGAAAAAGGGGAAAGAAGGGAAAGGGGGAAAGAAAGAAGGGGAAAAAAGAAGAAAGGGGGAAAAAAGAAAGATGGGATAAAAGGGGAAAAAGGGGAAGAAAGAAAGGGGGAAAGAAGGAAAGGGGAAGGAGGAAAGGGGGAAAGAAAGAAAGGGGGAAAGAAGGAAAGGGGGGAAAAAAGAAGAGGGAAAGGAGGAAAGTGGGGGAAAGGAAAGAAAGGGGTAGGGAAAAAGGAAGGGTGGGGGAAAGAAAGAAAGGGGGGAAAAGAAAGGAGGGGAGGTTGGGGAGAGGGATGGAGTGAGAGGGAAGGGGGTGGGAGGGGGGATAAAGGAAATAAAAGGAGAAATTAGTTTTGGGGAAATTTTGGGGAAAGGGGGGTGGGTTTTTTTAAAGGGAAAGGGGGGAATAAAAAAATTAGTGGAAAAGGGGGGAAAGAAAAGAAGAAAGAAAGAAAGTAAAGAAAGAAATAGAAGAAAGAAATAAAGGAAGAAAGGGGGAAAAGAAAAAGGGGGGGAAGAAGGAAGAAAAGAGAAGGGGGGAGAAAAGGGAAAGGGAGGGGGAGGAAGGGGAAAGGGGGGGAGAAAAAAGAAAAGGGGAAAAGAGAGGGGAGGGGAAAAGGGAAATTAAAAGAAAGAAAAAGGGGGGTGGGGAAAAGGGGGGAGAAAAGAAGGAGTGGGAGATAGAGAGAGAAGGAGTGGGAGATAGAGAGAGAAGGAGTGGGAGATAGAGAGAGAAGGAGTGGGAGATAGAGAGAGAAGGAGTGGGAGATAGAGAGAGAAGGAGTGGGAGATAGAGAGAGAAGGAGTGGGAGGGGGAGAGAGAAGGAGAGGGAGATAGAGAGAGAAGGAGTGGGAGATAGAGAGAGAAGGAGTGGGAGATAGAGAGAGAAGGAGTGGGAGATAGAGAGAGAAGGAGTGGGAGATAGAGAGAGAAGGAGTGGGAGATAGAGAGAGAAGGAGAGGGAGGTAGAGAGAGAAGGAGAGGCAAGTAGAGAGAGAAGGAGAAGCAGGTAGAGAGGGAAGGAGAGTGGGGTGGAAAGGAGAGGGAGGTAGAGATGGAAGGAGAAAGGGATAAAGAGGGAAGGAGAAAGGGATAAAGAGGGAAGGAGAAAGGGGTAAAGAGGGAAGGAGAAAGAGGCAAAGATGGAAGGAGAGGAAGGTGGAGAGGGAGAACGAGAGAGAGGAAGGGAGGGAGAGGGAGGGAGAGCGAGCGAGCGAGCATTGTATAAAGCATCCAAAAATGAATATATAATGAGGGCGAAGGCCATCGAAGGCGCTGGTCAGAGGGCGAGAGGAGCTGCCCACGCAGCGCCCCCGCCCGCCGCTGGCTGTCAGCCCCGCAGTCGGGAATTACTGTAGTTTGTGTTGATTACAATAACCAGCAAGGTCTACACAGTGGAGCAGCGGCCGCCTCCGCCCATGGCACTGGGGAGGACGCAGTTTCGAAGTGGCTGGAGCAAGTGGAGACCGGAAGGTGAGGGAGAGTTGTGCGAGGGGCTGCTCTTTTCCGGAAAGATTTTACGGGATGGACTCTGGGGCTGGGACGATGACGTCGCCATGCTTGCTAAGGCCGTGCGTTGTGAAGTGGCGTTTTAATCGCACGGGAAGTAACACTTAGTAGATGCAAGGATGGCAGATGCAAGAGGAGATGGATGGCAGTGCCAGATGCAGTGGCGTGCACGATGACAGGCGAGCGCGGTCGAGTGCCTGTGGAGGTGTAGATATCTGGCTGCGATGACTGGGGTCGGGTCGGCCCGGGGGGTGGGGGCTGGGCCTGTAATTACCCGAAGCCTCGGCCTTGACCATGGAGGGATTGCGACTTGGCCGGGGCTTCTGTTACGCCGCCTGCATCGAATCTGGCGTTTAGGGCCTTGCCGCTGACGAAGGGCGGGCGTTCGGCCTCGCTCTCGCGCTTACACCGCCTGGCACTGCCGCAGGCGAGCACTTGCAGCGCGCCCGCGAGTCCTACCCAACGGCTCTCGACTTCCTCCCAGCCTGACCAGCGGCTGTGGCTCTTGGCCCTTGGCGGAGGCCCGCGCTGCTAAGCCTGCCGCGGTGACGCTATCGAGAAGGACCCCGCCCCCTTGCTCCTGTATCGGCACTTCCCAAGGCGTGCGTCGCCATTGTGGCACTGGGTCTTGTTATCGGTATTCACATGACACTGTCGTCAGTATCTCTACATTGACATTGGCTTATCAAGGACTGTCCCTAAGTTTGGATAATCTCTTGTTGCACTCCCCCCCCCCCCACCTATACTGAGACCCCCTCCTCCATACAGGTGCGGGGCCTTTTTCTTCAGCAACGTAGGTTCGGCCTTAACTGTTTGTCTTTGTGCCAGTCTGTGCATACACACACCCACACGCACGCACGCACGCATTCAATCAATCACTCACTCACTCACTCACTCACTCACTCACTCACTCACTCACTCACTCACTCACTCACTCACTCATTCACTCATTCATTCACTCATTCATTCACTCATTCATTCTCACCTTCACCCTCACCCTCACCCTCACCCTCACCCTCACCCTCACCCTCACCCTCACCCTTACCCTTACCCTTACCCTTACCTCACTCTCTCTCCCCCCGCTCTCTCTCTCTCTCTCTCTCTCTCTCTCTCTCTATCTATCTCACTCACTCACTCACTCACTCACTCACTCACTCACTCACTCATTTACATAAAAGCACACGCACACACACTCACACTCTCACTCACACTCACACTCACACACTCGCATTCCCACACCCGCACTCCAACGCACACGCATACGCGCTCTCACACTCACTCACTCACTCTCATTCATTCATCCACACTCACTCATTCATCCACACTCACTCACTTTTACCCACATCCACACTCACTCACTCTTACCCACATCCACACTCACTCACTCTTACCCACATCCACACTCACTCACTCTTACCCACATCCACACTCACTCACTCTTACCCACATCCACACTCACTCACTCTTACCCACATCCACACTCACACTCATACTCACTCACACTCTCACTCTCATATGAGTCTTATGGTAGCCTTTCACGTGAGGGCAAATTCCGGCAGGGTGTCCATGGGTCGGGAATTTCGTAAGTCCGTGTGAGCGTTCCCATGGAAATATCTTGAGAAAAGGAAGTCAGGGGCGCCCTCCCTTCTTGCCCCCCCTTTCCCCTTAATCTAATTGCTTATCAACATCCAATCATGTGTCTGTGTGCCGTTGCACGTTCATGACTGTATTTGTGGATGTGCGTACGTACGTGCGTCCGTGTGTGTCTATCTGTGCAGACGCGACTGTCTGGGATGAGCTTGGTGGGCGTGGCCCTTGTATCCAGCGTGTGTTACTACGTCACAGATTTGTAGTAAGGCAGGCGGAGGGAGCGGGGAGGGGAGAGGGGAGAGGGTCTGCGGGAGGTAAAGAGGGAGAGGGGGGGAGGTGAAACGGAACGGGAGAGGGGGGGGGTGATCGTGAGAGGGGGATGTTTACGAGGCAGCCAGAGATGAAAGGGAGGTACAAATGAACCAATCACAGCACTCGGTTAGGGTTATCCCGCGGGAATGACGACCAATCACCGACCGAGGGGGAGCTGGCAAGGGGGGGGGGGGGCGCTTCCCGCGCGATTGATCAATGGGCGATGCCCCTCTGCTAATGAAACGACAATGGAAAAGAGCGAGAGAAAGGGGAAAAAAGGGGGGAAAGCTAAGCAGAGAAAGTGAGAAAGAGAAAAAAAGGAAACAGTGAAGCAGATCGAGATAAGAAAAAGAACGAACGAGAAAAAAATACCGATTGAGATGAAAATCGAGAGAAGGGAAACCTCTATAAAGACAGACAGATAGTCAGTCACCTTGTCTCTGTTTTTCAGAATATGTATGTCCATCTATTTGCCTCTTTCTCTTTGTGCCTATCGTTTAGTCTTTCTGAATTTGTCTATCTGTATGTCTGTCTGCTCTTACCTGTCTGTATAGCTCGACCGTTAGAGCGTCAGCCTTTGTCTTTGCTTAAAGGAAAGAAGAAGGGAATAAGAAGAGAAATCTTGGAGAGAAAGGAATAGTCGGATGAAGTAAAGAAAAGAAGAGGGATTGATGGAGGAAAGGGGCAAGATAGATGCGAGATAGGGAGGAAGAAAGGGAGGGAGGGAATGATAGGCAGAAGCAGTGAGGGGGGGGGGTGAGACAGGGGGAGTGGGGAAAAAACAGAGGCAGGGGAGTGTCACTTGCCGAGCCCTTCCTCCCCTTTCCGCCCAAATTTCACACACGTAGGCGCGTTTGAGGCCCCGGGGAGGCAAGACTAAAAGGAAGGGGGGCCGAGGGGGGGGGGTCATGCGGAAAGGAAGTCCATGTAAAAAGCGGAAGGCTAATTCCGGCAAAGGAAGATGATTGTGAACAAAGGCAGACGGACACCAGGCACACGTGCAGACAGACTGATAGATGGAGAAGAAAGGGACAGAAAGACGAAGATGGGGTGAGGGGGGGGGGCATGTGACGGTAGAAGAAACGAAAGGAAGAAGGTTTATAAAAAGAACGGGGGGGGGGGGGTGTCAGCCCAAAATGAGGTGGTTCGAAGGAGACCGAAATTTGGGAAGAGTCTCCACCTAGGAACGAGGATTTAGGCGGAAAGCGAGTCGAGGAAGACGAGGCGAGGCGGAAGGGGAAGTAGACACAGGCAGGGGAAACGAAGGGAGGCATGGACAAAGAACAGGGCGGGTCCTGTAGTGATGCGCCGATTAAATGATGTTCGAAGAGGGACAGATTTTTGACAGAACGGACGGACAGACAGACTGTCTCTCTGCCTCTCTTTCTCTTTCTCTTTCTCTTTCTCTTTCTCTTTCTCTTTCTCTTCCCATC
>NW_028234442.1:11661508-11666508 GCF_977035675.1 Penaeus japonicus
GCGGGCGCGCTGTCGGCGTCTCGTGGACAGGTGAAGGCTGTGGGTTGTGATCGCAATGATACTTGTTGGAATGTATTGGTCAGTCAGACACACAGATTTGCAGATCAACAAGCTGTCGTGATAGAACCGACTTAAACAACAGATTTATTTGAAAGGTCGAGAAATGGGATATTAGAAATTCATTATACGAGACTTATGGGAGTCCCTTTTTGCACGCAATATTTCTCAGAAAAATTGCAACGCGACGGCGCGGACGGCGAAAGAAGCCGTGGCCGACGTGGCCGGACCGCGGAAGTGGCGCGAGCGGGAGGCGGGGCCAGCGAGGGCAAAGGCCACGGGGGGGGAGGGGGGGGGGAGAGAGGGAGGAAAAGAGGGAAAGAGGGAGGGAAAGAGGGAGAGGGAGGAATAGAGGGAAAGGGGGAGGAAAAGAGAGAGGGAGGGAGGGAGGGAGACGGGCTTTAGATTAAAGCACTAGGAAAGAAATTATGACATAATGCAATGGCGAAGGCGGTGAATGAGTAGGAATAGGAGTAGTAGGAGTAGGAGTAGGAATAGCAGTAAGAGTAGGAGTAGGAGTAGGAGTAGGAGTAGGAATAGGAATAGCAGTAAGAGTAGGAGTAGGAGTAAGAGTAGTAGTTGGAATAAAAGTAGAATTAGGAGTAGGATTAGGAATAGGAGTAGTAGGATTAGGATTATAAGGAGTAGGAGTAGAAATAGGATTAGCAAGAGTAAAAATAGGAGTAGTAAGCGTAGAAATGGGAGTAGTAGGAGTAGAAATAGGAATAGCAGGAACAGGAGGAGTAGGAGTAGGAGTAGGAGTAGGAGTAGGAGGAGAAAGAGGAAAGATAAGAAAGAAGGAAGCAAGGGAGTCAGAGACGAGACGATCTTGCAGCTGACAAAAGCAAAACCAAAGTCAAGACGCGGTAAACAGCGGACCAGAAAGTAAATCAAGGGAAAGAAAAAGAAGCGACGGCCGTTGACATGGACGGCCGGAGTTGAGATTGAGCCGATGATCAGACCCCGCTAACGCCCCCCTTACCACCACCCCCTCCACCCCTCCTCTTCTCCACCCCTCCATCCCCCCACCCCACCCCCGCTCACCCCGCCCTAACCCCGTTCCTCGTCCTTCATCACTCCCCCTCACACCGGTCACCCCCCCCCTTTACTACCCCCTCTTCCCTCCCTCACCTATGCCACCCCCTGCCCCTCACCGCCCCTTCCCTCACAACCACCCACCCCCACCTTCCCTGTACCAGATCCTGGCGACGCCCTTGAAGGAACCAGCTGGCAGTGGGGATCGGCGGGAGGCCCTGCGTGTGTCTCCTCGGCCTCTCTCGGGCGACTTGGGGGAGGGCTGGGGAGGAGATGGCCAGAGGGGGCTAGAGGAGGCTAGAGGAGGCTAGAGGAGAATAAAGAGGGAGGAAGGGAGAGAGGGAGAGAGGGATGGAGAGTGAGACAGGAGGAGGGAGGGAGGGAGAATGAGACAGGAGGAGGGAGGGACGGAGAGTGAGAGTGAGACAGGAGGAGGGAGGGAAAGTGAGGCAGGAGGAGTGAGGGAGAGACAGAAGGAGGGTGAGTGAGAGTGAGAGGGAGAAAAAACGACGATTGTTGTTTTGGAAGGAAAGAAGGTTGGAAGGTGGAAGGGATGGATGGATGGATCGTGTGACAATGATGATGATAATGAAAATGGTGATGATGACATCTAAAGCAAAACTAGCCATAACAATCATATCAATGTCAGTATCAGAAACGGTAAGAAAGAGAGTAGGAGAAAGCAATGGGAAATACGCAAAATACTAGACAATTCTCTTTTGAGGATCTCTCGTCATCAGAGATGAAGATTTAGTGCCCCTCCCTTGGGGCACTCCCCCTCCCTGTTAACCCCCACCTCTCCCTGACCCCTCGTCTTCCCTTCGCCCTAAGCCTTTTTTTCTTTCCTTTCCCTCCCCTCTCCCTGATCCCTAAGGAGCCTCCTCTCCCCCCCCCGCCCCAGAGGCCCCCCTCCCCTCTCCCTCTTCCCCTCCCCTCTCGGCTCTTCCTGAGCTCCCTCTCCCTAGCTCCCTCTCCTTTGAGACCTCCCTCCCTGAGCCCCCTCCTCCCCTCTTCTCGACTCTGCTCTCCCCTCTTTTCCCACAAGAGTCCCTCCTCTTTCTCCCTAGAACACCACATCACCGAACCGACAACCAAGAGAGGCAAGAAAGAAAAAACCAAACCCAAAAAAGCAAAAACCAATATACAAAAAAACCCAAAAAACCCCCCCCACCCCCCCCCCCACGTGCATCCCCAGCGGGAAAGCAAACGTCATCGAAGCGTCTGTTGCGTTTTGTTGCGTCGGTCGTTTGTCTGACGTCGACCATTTTTACCCCCGAGAAGAAGGGGGGCGATTGCCTGTAGAAACCCACATGTTGAGTGCATTGAGCGCGATGCTAGCAATGCCTGTCTACTTGCAATTAGGAGACATTCTGTGGCATTGTTGCGAATTCTAGTACTTGCTTGTACGTGAAGTCACCAAACCCAGCTTTTAAGTCAGTCAAGTCAATCTAAGGCCAAATTTGAAGTCAACTAGTCCCTTTAAAAAGACAACCTGTCCCTCCCATGAAGTCAACCTGTCCCTCCCATGAAGTCAACCTGTCCCTCCCATGAAGTCAACCTGTCCCTCCCATGAAGTCAACCTGTCCCTCCCATGAAGTCAACCTGTCCCTCCCATGAAGTCAACCTGTCCCTCCCATGAAGTCAACCTGTCCCTCCCATGAAGTCATACCGTCCCACCCAGTGAAGTCAACCTTTCCCTCCCATGAAACAACCTAGGCTCCCTATGCAGCCACCCCCACCCTGCCTCCTCTATGATGTCAACCTATCTCTCCTATGAAGTCAACCTGTCCCTTCCATGAAGTCAACCTGTCCCTCCCATGAAGTCAACCTGTCCCTCCCATGAAGTCAACCTGTCCCTCCCATGAAGTCAACCTGTCCCTCCCATGAAGTCAACCTGTCCCTCCCATGAAGTCAACGTGTCCCTCCCATGAAGTCAACCTGTCCCTCCCATAGGGTAACCTGTCCCCTCCCAGAATCAAACCTGTCCCTCCCATGTAAATCAAACTGTCCCTCCATGAAGTCAACCTTCCCCTTACCCAAAACCATGAAGTCAACCTGTCCCTACCATAATCAACCTTCCCTCCAAGGAAGTCAACTTTCCCCTCCCATGAATCAACCTGTCCCTTCCCATGAAATCAACACCTGTTCCCTCCCCGCAAGTCAACCTGTCCCTCCCATGAAGTCAACGTGTCCCTCCCATGAAGTCAACCTGTCCCTCCCATGAAGTCAACCTGTCCCTCCCATGAAGTCAACCTGTCCCTCCCATGAAGTCAACCTGTCCCTCCCATGAAGTCAACCTGTCCCTCCCATGAAGTCAACCTGTCCCTCCCATGAAGTCAACCTGTCCCTCCCATGAAGTCAACCTGTCCCTCCCATGAAGTCAACCTGTCCCTCCCATGAAGTCAACCTGGCTCCCCTATGATGCCACCCTGCCTCCTCTATGATGTCAACCTATCTCTCCTATGAAGTCAACCTGTCCCTTCCATGAAGTCAACCTGTCTGCCCTATGATGTCAACCTGTTCCCTCTCTGAAGTCAAGCACTCGTAGGTGCGAGCCGTCCCCATTCGGGTCCAAGCAATAATGGCAAGCATAAACGTAGTCGAGAACCACAACACGGGCAGGAGAACCTGATCCGAGACGGAGCGGAGCACAAACAAGCAAAGGGCATGAACGCGCAGGAGGCCAAACATACAGCCCAAGCAGTGTGCTTGTGTGTGCATGGCCAGTGAAACCCGGCGCTCGCCACCCGTGCTCATAACGCCAGCCGCGGTACTAGGGGGGGGGGGTGGAGATGCAGGCTAAGCGAAGTTCAGAGCGATGCGGCGATCGTATTTTTTCGGACGGGCAGACCACGGCGATGCCCACGCCCATCAACAGGTCGCTGTAACCAACTAGCCCCGAGGTCTCTCTCAAAGCGCCGTTGCGGGGCGTCCAGTCGGGCGTTGCTGTCACGTGACGCGCAGAGCCAAGCCCTCGGGCAGACACCAGCGGCGAGCAAGAAGCTGGCGCCAAGGGAACCTCAGTAAGGACAGCGTGTGATCCGCAGTCACTCTGGCAGTCACAAACAAACAAACAATGTAACTAAAACCCTCGACGCCGCTCGCTCTTCTTGCTCGCTCTTGCTCTCGCAGGCGCTGGTGCACATGCATGTCCTCGCAGGCCTCTGGTGCCACTTGTCCTCCCCTCGTTCTCTCACTCTCCTTCGCCTCGCTCTCTCCTCTTTCTTTCCTCCCCCTCCCCTCCCCCCCCCTCCCTCCTCATATCCTCCGTCTGCCTCCTCCTCTCTCTTTCCCTCTCATCTCTCCTCCTCTCTCCCCAAACAAACAAACTCCTCCTCCTAAAACCTCGCCCCTTTCCTCTTTCTCCTTCTTCTCTTCCATCTCCCTCTTTTCTTTTTCTCCCCCCTTCCTCCTGGTGCAATCTCTCCTCACCTCTTCCTCCTCTCTCCTCCTCTCGCCTCCAGCGTTCAATCCTCCCCTCTCCTTCCTCCTCTCCTCCTCGGCTCTCCTCTTCCTCTCTTCCTTCTCTCCTCCTCTCGCCTCCTCCCTCCTCTCTTCCTCTTTCCCTCCTCCTCTCTCTCCCCCTGTCTCCCCTCTCCTCCCCTCCTCCTCTCCCTCCTCTCCCTCTCCTCCTCTCTCCCCCCACCTCTCCTTCCTCTGTCTTCCTCTCCCTTCCTCCCTCCTCCTCCTTCTCCTCCTCTCTCCTCCCCTCCCCTCATCTGTATCTCCTCCTCTCTCCTCCTCTCGCCTCCTCCCTCTTCCTCTCCCTCCTCCTCGTCTCCGCCCTCTCTCCTCCTCCTCTCTCCCTCCTCTCTCCTCCTCGCTCTCCTCCCCTCTCCTCCCAACTCTGTCCTCTCTCTCATCCCTCATACCTCCTCCTTCCTCCTCTCATCCTCCTCTAATCCTCT
>NW_028234442.1:11676508-11679008 GCF_977035675.1 Penaeus japonicus
ATGTATGTATGTATCAATCTATCTATCTATATGTATATTTATGTTTGTATATGAATGTATATTTATATACACACACGCACACATGCGCGCGCGCACACGCATGTACACGCACGCACGCACACACACACGCACGCACACACACGCACGCACACACACGCACACACACGCACACACATGCACACACACGCGCACACACACACACACACACACACACACACACACACACACACACACACACACACACACACACACACACACACACACACACACACAGTGAGGGCTAGGAAGTGTTATCTTCTGTCGAGTTGTCCTTACGAGATCGCGCATTGTTTGTCCTGCCGCCCTGGCTAACCCTCCGGAAAGTTCCTCCGTTGGCGATCGCGGTAGTGTGGGGGGGACGTCCGTGACGGAGGCGATAGAAGAGGAAATCGACGGTTATGTGTAGAAGTTAACACTCGGAAAGCAAAAGGGAGGAGGAGAGGGAGGGAGGGGGAGGGAGAGGGATGGAGAGGGATGGAGAGGGAAGGGTAGGGGGATGGGAAGCACGTGCTGTCACACGTACGGCGGTGAATAGTGCTCGTTGGCTGGTGGGCGAGCCTTTTCTCTTCTCCCTACTTTCCTTCTCTCTTCTCTCTCTCTGCCCCTTCTCTCTTCTCCTCTCTCCCTGCCCCTTCTCCCCTCTCTCTGCCTCTTCTCTCTTCTCCTCTCTCCCTGCCCCTTCTCTCTTTTCCCCTCTCCCTACCCCTTCGCTCTTCTCCCCTCTCCCTGCCCCTTCTCTCTTCTCCCCTCTCCCTGCCCCTTCTCTCTTCTCCCCTCTCCCTGCCCCTTCTCTCTTCTCCCCTCTCCCTGCCCCTTCTCTCTTCTCCCCTCTCCCTGCCCCTTCTCTCTTCTCCCCTCTCCCTGCCCCTTCTCTCTTCTCCCCTCTCCCTACCCCTTCTCTCTTCTCCCCTCTCCCTGTCCCTTCTCTCTTCTCCCCTCCCCTCCCCTTCTCTCTTCTCCCTCTCCCTCTTCTCCCCTCTCCCTGCCCCTTCTCTCTTCTCCCCTCTCCCTGCCCCTTCTCTCTTCTCCCCTCTCCCTTCCCCTTCTCTCTTCTGCCCTCTCCCTTTCCCGCTTGTTAATCGCAGTTCAAATGTGATAGTATACACATATGTTATATTTTATGCTATACAAACATCACTAGCTAATCACTAGCTAGTCAGCGCATAACCCCTTCTGAGGTTGTCACGTATGTGTAACTCTCCCTCATACATTTATTCATATATTAATTTATTTGAAACCGTTCGTGAAGTTGGGGTCAAATGACTATATGAAATGTATCTATCGGTTTATCATTTGATATTATTATCTTTGATTTTTCCCTCTTATTGTGCGTTTCGATCAAATATCCTGCTTTATTGGCACTATAAGATGATAGTGAATTATAAGATGATAGATTCACTAAAATCGCATGATGAGTCCGACTGAAGTTGCTAATGGTTACGGCGCTCCCTAGGGTCGAACACCTCCTCTCCCCCTGCCTTCCCCTTCCCCTCCCTTCCCCCTCCCCCAGGCTCCTGCCCCTGTCCCTGCCCCTGCCCGTCCCCCTCCCCGCCCCCCTCCCCCTCCCCCTCCCCCTCCTCTTCACCTCTCCTGTCCTCCTCCTCCTCCTCCTCCTCCTCCTCCTCCTCCTCCTCCTCCTCCTCCTCCTCCTCCTCCTCCTCCTCCTCCTCCTCCTCCTACTTCTTCTTCTCCTCCTCCTCCATCTCCTCCTCCATCTCTTCCTCCTCCTCCTTCTCCTCCTCTTCCTTCTCCTCCTTCTTCTTCTCTCCTCCTATGCTCCTCCTCTCCTCCTCTCCCTCCACCTCCACCTCTTCTCCACCTCTTCTCCACCTCTCCTCCACCTCTCCTCCACCTCCACCTCTTTTCCACCTCTCCTCCTCCTCCCCTCCTCCTCCTTCTTCTCCAACTCCTCCTCCTTCTCCTCCTCCTCCTCCTCCTCCTCCTCCTCCTCCTCCTCCTCCTCCTCCTCCTCCTCCTCCTCCTCCTCCACCTCCACCTCTTTTCCACCTCTCCTCCTCCTCCCCTCCTCCTCCTTCTTCTTCTTCTCCAACTCCTCCTCCTCCTCCTCCTCCTCCTCCTCCTCCTCCTCCTCCTCCTCCTCTCCTCCTCCTCCTCCTCCTCCTCCTCCTCCTCCTCCTCCTCCTCCTCCTCCTCCTCCTCCTCCTCCTCCTCCTCCTCCTCCTCCTCCTCCTCCTCCTCCTCCTCCTCCACCTCCTCACAACTGCAATCACTAACACAACTACTGTCCTGTTACTATTACTATTACTACTACTACTACTACTACTACTACTACTACTACTACTACTACTATTACTATTATTATTACTATTACTATTATTGCTACTACTATAGTGACTACGCTTCTGTTACCATTTTTAGTAGTAGTAATAGTAGTAGTAGTAGTAGTTGTTGTTGTACAACAACAACAACCACTACTACTACCAATCATCTTCATCATCAT
>NW_028234442.1:11684008-11691508 GCF_977035675.1 Penaeus japonicus
GTAGAGGTTTTAGTTCTGATATTTCTTTTCCATATCATTGTAACACCTTTTCCCCTATTGCTGATGTTGCTCTTTCCCCTTGCAGGTGAGGACCCAGGTTCTGCTGCCGCGCCCCGGCCATCGGGCGAATCTCCCTGCGGGAGAAAGAGCGCAGCCAGCAAATTTGGTAGGCCTGGCTCGCAGGTAGGCCTAGTGACCTTGTACGAAGCCAGTGCATGAGACTTGTTCCAGCGGAGTTTTAGTGATCAGGTTTATCAAACGCGATGGAGAGAAATCTGCTTATTTGTTGATGGCTGGCGAGTATTCTCGGGTAGTTTGCTTTGGTTGCCATGGAGTTGGCCTTGATTGTTCAGTGGCGGGAGTTTTGCTATTCATCGACTGAATTCTAAGGAAGAGATACTGAATAGCAAGTCGCGGTTTCGTTACTGATTTGGAAGTACGAGCGATTTTGTTGTCGTTGTTGGTTCTCACTGCTCAGCTGAAAGTGACGCCCCAATGACTTGGTGTCAAACAAACAACGGGAATGTGGTGCTGATGTGACTGAAGTCGTGTTACTATGTAAATTTGTTTGGGAGTAGGGTTGTCTCTTCTCTCGTTCTAAATTAGTCTCCAACAGATTAAAGTATTATACTTTTTGCTCAATTTTGCAATAGCTCCTGATTCAATTCTCATTTCAGGACTTCGTTTTAGTCACACTAGTATTGGTAAATTGTAATAGCCCAAATCAACAGTAAGGGCTGTGTGCTGGATGCAAAACATATTACAAGGGCATGCTCTTGTTTAATTTTGTCATCAAACCTGTTTCACGAAGGGGGGGGGGGTTGTGTGTGCTGACGTAGCCAAACCAGATTTAGGTGAAGCGAGTATATATATCGTGTTAACCAGTTTAAGGGGAGCAGGTCCACCATGTTAGCAGAACTGTGTTTAGACGAAGTGAGTCTTGGTCATGACAACAAACCTGTTTTAAGGGGAGTTAGTCAAGTTGATGTTCATATGTAGCCTTACAGATGCTTACGTAACTTATTGTTTTTTACCAAATTTATCGGCTGTTAATTGTTGTGCTTACTGTCATACGAAGATGAATGTTAATAAACCGTGACGTAGTAAATCCTTTTTCTTCATTATGCGTATTCGTAACAGTGCCTCGTTATAGCTGGCCGGCGCCCGAGAGGTGGTGCGTACAGCTGAATGTGCAGATGTGGTTACTGCAGGGAGGTGGCTATGTGGCAGAAGTCGCAGATGTGAATGCCAGAGATATGTTAGAACGGGAATGTGGAGGCTTAGGTCACGTCATAAGCGATACGAAAAAACGGGATCCATGTCAAGTTTTTTGGAAATGGTTGGCGTTCAGATATGGCGACGTGGAGTGAGGGAGTGAGCCCACGCGGCGTGTAGCACTGCTAGGAAGACAGCCGGGACTGGGTTTATTGAACCCCGCCTCGTATCCGTTGTTTTTTTTCACTATACCTGGTAGTTAGAAGAGGGCAGTGTTTGGCAAAGCATAAAAGTAAAGAAAATAAGATAGAGAAAAGTTTGTTGATACAGAGCGCGTGCAGCAAGGCCTGCTACAAAGAGACCGCGCCAACCCAGCAACAATGGCGCCGCTGGTCTTCCTCGCTTAGCTACCGGAGCACTTCCGTGTTGTGTTGCGGTTGTGTCCACTCAACCCTGCATCCACTCTAGAGCCTGTGGCGGCCTGTACTCGCCAGCATCCTCTCAGGCGCAAAGGCAGGGCCCGCGGTGGCTTGCCCACCCCAATATTTATAGGCGGTTATATAAACTTTGAGTGTGCAGCCATATGCTGCAGTGCGGGATCTGCGCCAGACGTACGACTCACGACTCTCTTACCCGACTCAAGGTCAAAGTAGATGTAACTGTGCAACAGAGTCGCGGATCAACAAGGTACTGTTAGCACAGCGTTTGTGACGGCCGTGTCGAGTCGTGCAGATCCACCGGAGATAGTGCTTTGGGGGAGGCGGCGCCGTGAGTCTGTGTGGCCGGGGTTTTGGCGAAGCGATGTCCGAGCGAACGGGCCCGCAAATTGCCGCATTTCACGTCTGCTCTTATAATTATGTGCAGTCCTTGTCAGGAGGAAGCACACGAGAGAGTGGATGGCAGGGCTAATTACAGAGGGCGAGTGTGGCGCAGAGAGGCACAGGGGGCGAGGGCGGCCGTCGCAGTCGGGCTCACCTGCGCTGATTGATGTGGTCGTTGCCTCGACCGCGCTGCGGCAAACGCTCCCCGCACAAAGGCACACGCGGCGTCATTAATGGGTTTGCGACGGAGATCATGGCAGCGATAAGCGCTGGTTGTAGGGAAGCGGCCGAGCTTATGGTTGCGTAAAAGAGAATGCCAGGGACGAGACCCCTACGCCCTCGCACGCATCTGCGTTGATTTCTGTTTGTGAGTGTACCTCCAGCGCAAAGGTACGGTGCAGGGAGAGGGGGTAGGGGGTGGGGGGCGTTCAATTTGACGGTGCGTATGCGTGTGCTGAAAGTCTTGCTGGGCTGCTCGCGAGAGACCCACGACTGGCGCAGGGAACGAAGAAGGAACAACAGAAGACGGGCGGCGAAGCCTTTAGTAGGGGGCAATGGCAGGCGTGCAAATGGGCAGACGGGTCGCAATAAAGAAAGAAGACGAGTAAGAGTTTCAGGGAACGGCAGAAGTCTTGCGATCCACTGCATGATTAAGGCGAATTGTGAAACTGAAAATTACATCTCCCTCTCCTCTTCTCTCCTTTACTCGCTTCACTTCTCTCATCTTCTCCCCTACTCTCTTCTCGTCCCCCTATCTACTCCCCTCCCCTCTCCTCCTCCTCATTCTCATTCTCCTTCTTCTCCTTCTCATTCTCATTCTCATTCTCATTCTCATTCTCCTTCTTCTCCTTCTTCTCCTTCTCCTTCTCCTTCTCCTTCTCCTTCTTCTCCTTCTCCTTCTCCTTCTCCTTCTCCTTCTCCTTCTCCTTCTTCTCCTTCTCCTTCTCCTTCTCCTTCTCCTTCTCCTTCTCCTTCTCCTTCTTCTCCTTCTCCTTCTCCTTCTCCTTCTCCTTCTCCTTCTCCTTCTCCTTCTCCTTCTCCTTCTCTTCCTTCTCCTTCTCCTTCTCCTTCTCCTTCTCTTCCTTCTTCTCCTTCTCCTTCTCCTTCTCCTTCGCCTTCTCTTTCTCCTCCTCTTTCTCTTTCTCCTTCTCCCTTTCCTTCTCCTTCTCTTTCTCCTCCTTATCCTTCTCTTTCTCCTCCTCCTGCTTCTCCTTCTCCTTCTCTTTCTTCTCCTTCTCCTTCTCTTTCTTCTCTTTCTTCTCCTCTTTCTCCTTCTCCTCCTCCTTCTCCTTCTCCTCCTTCTCCTTCTCCTTCTCCTTCTCCTTCTCCTTCTCCTTCTCCTTCTCCTTCTCCTTCTCCTTCTCCTTCTCCTTCTCCTTCTCCTTCTCCTTCTCCTTCTCCTTCTCCTCCTTCTCCTTCTCCTCCTTCTCCTTCTCCTCCTTCTCCTTCTCCTTCTCCTTCTTCTTCTTCTTCTTCTTCTTCTTCTTCTTCTCCTCCTTCTCTTTCTCTTTCTCTTTCTCTTTCTCCTCCCTCCCTCCTTCCTCCTCCTTCTCCTTTTCCTTTTCCTTTTCCTTTTCCTTCTTCTTTTCCTTCTTCCTCTCATTCTCCTTCTTCTCCTTCTCCTCCTTCTCCTCCTTCTCCTCATCCTCCTCCTCTCTCTTCTCTTCTCTTCTCTTCTCTTCTCTTCTCTTCCCTTCCTCTCCCCCCCTCTCCCTCCGCTCCCCTGTCACTTCTCCTCCCCGCTTTTTCCTCTATCATTATCTCTCATCTCATCCCGTCTCCTCAATTCCTCCCCTCTCCTGTCCCTCTCTCCCCTCCCTTCATTCCCCTTCTTCCCCAACCTCTCTCTCTCTCTCTCTCTCTCTCTCTCTCTCTCTCTCTCTCTCTCTTCTCTCTCATTCTCTCTCTCTCTTCCCTCCCTCTCTCTCTCTCTCCCTCTTCTCTTCTCTCCTCTCTCTCCTCCCTCTCCCCACTCTCTCTCTCTTCCCCCTCCCCTCCCTTCTTCCTCCTCTCTCCCCTCCCCCTCCTCCCCTCTCTCTCCCTTTTCCTCCCTCTCTCCCCTTACCTTCTTCCTCCATCCTCTTTCCTCCTTCCCGCCTTCCCTCCTTTCCTCCTTCCCTCCTTCCCCCCTTCCCTCCTTCCCCCCTTCCCCCTTCCCTCCTTCCCCCCTTCCCTCCTTCCCCCCTTCCCCCCTTCCCCCTTCCCCCCTTCCCTCCTTCCCTCCTTCCCCCCTTCCCCCTTCCCTCCTTCCCCCCTTCCCTCCTTCCCCCCTTCCCTCCTTCCCCCTTCCCTCCTTCCCCCCTTCCCCCTTCCCTCCTTCCCCCCTTCCCTCCTTCCCCCCTTCCCCCCTTCCCTCCTTCCCCCCTTCCCTCCTTCCCCCCTTCCCTCCTTCCCTCCTCCCCCCTTCCCTCCTTCCCCCCCTTCCCCCCTTCCCCCCTTCCCCCCTTCCCCCTTCCCTCCTTCCCCCCTTCCCCCCTTCCCTCCTTCCCCCCTTCCCTCCTTCCCCCCTTCCCTCCTTCCCTCCTTCCCCCCTTTCCTCCTTCCCCCCTTTCCTCCTTCCCTCCTTCCCCCCTTCCCTCCTTCCCTCCTTCCCTCCTTCCCCCCTTCCCTCCTTCCCCCCTTCCCCCCTTCCCTCCTTCCCCCCTTCCTTCCTTCCCTCCTTCCCCCCTTCCCTCCTTCCCCCCTTCCCTCCTTCCCCCTTCCCCCCTTCCTCCTTCCCCCCTCCCTCCTTCCCCCCTTCCTTCCTTCCCTCCTTCCCCCCTTTCCTCCTTCCCCCCTTCCTTCCTTCCCCCCTTCCCTCCTTCCCCCCTTCCTTCCTTCCCTCCTTCCCCCCTTTCCTCCTTCCCCCCTTTCCTCCTTCCCTCCTTCCCCCCTTCCCCCCTTCCCCCCTTCCCCCCTTCCCTCCTTCCCCCCCTTCCCCCCCTTCCCCCCTTCCTCCTTCCCCCCTTCCCTCCTTCCCCCCTTCCCTCCTTCCCCCCTTCCCAACTGCCGCCTTTTATGTCGTCCCCAATCTGTGGTCTGGGCGAATGCTAATGCCGTCGCGGTCGTGCTCCTCTGTCGAGCAAAACGCGTTTCGACATGTTGGCCGCCAGAGAGAACCCAGGCGGGAGCGTTCCTTTTTTACAGTGCTTGCTTGCTTGCTTGCTTTACAGCCTTTTGCTCCGCCTCATCCTGGCCTCGCCCGGCTCCTCCTCCAAGAGAAAGCCGTAGAGTGACTGATACAAACATACTTTTCGTAAATATTTGTGTTGGCCTTCCTCCAAGAGGCAGTATTCCTTAATGATATAAGCGGTGGGGATGGTATGAAGGGGGCGGGGGGGCAAGAGGAGGAGGAGAAGAGATATAGAAAGAAATGAGGGAGATAGAAAGAGAGAGAGAGCGGCGTTAGAGAGACAGAGACAGCGATCTTTTAAACCAAGGGCCTCTGAGAGTTGGAATCTCTTAGGGCCGCGTGGGAGGCGGAGGGAAAGAGGCGGGGGGGGGGGGGGGGGGGGGGGGGGGGGGGGGGGGGGGGGGGGGGGGGGGGGGGGGGGGGGGGGCACTGGAAGCAGACCGGTGCCATCCCGCGACGAGTGACCGGGAAAAATGTCGCCGCGATCCAATAGCCATAGCGCTGACCATTAAGCTTTATAGAGCGTGCTGCGAGTGACCAGCTGAGCTCAAGCGTCGCGGGGATAGTCTCATGATACGACTCCCACATAACTTGACAAATAATGACGTCGATAAGTGTATTGGTGCCTTCCTCTGGGTTTGCTCCACTCGATTATATCTGAATGGGATGTGTAGGCCAGGAGGAGGGAGTGGGGAAGGATAGGGAAGGATAGGGAGGCGGTGCCAGATCTCCCTTCCCGGCTCTTGCCTCTTGAGACGGTCTGGCCTTTGCCCTCTTGGGTTGCGTGCTTCTCTCTCTCCCTCTCTCTCTCTTTCTCTCTCTCTCTTACCTCATCCTTTTGAGATGTACGTAATCACTTGTCTCAATAAACTCGTCAAAGTCAAAAGTCTCTCTCTCTCTCTCTCTCTCTCTCTCTCTCTCTCTCTCTCTCTCGTCACGGCTCTCCGTCATTCCTCACTCTCTTCACTCTCATCACGTCTCTCTCTTCTGGGGTCTCTCTACCCTTTCCCTCTATCTCTCTCTCTCTTATCCCTCCTTCTCATCTTCTCTCTCCTCTATTTTCCCTCTCTCTCTCTCTCTCATCACATCTCTCTCCATCCCTCTCGTCACACACACTCTCTCCTATCGTTCTCTCTCATCTCCCTCACAACTCCGCCCTGGGCTCTCTCTCTCTCTCTTCTCTTCCTTTCTCATTCCTCTCTCCTTCTTTTTCCCGAGCCCCCTCTTTCGTCTCATCTCTCGTCTATCTTTCTCTTTCTCTCTCCTCTTTCTTTCTCTTCTCTCTCTTTCCTCTTTCTCTCTTCTTCACTTTTTCTCGCCTCTCTCTTCTCTTTCTCTCGTTTCCTCATCTTCCTCATCTCCTTCTCCATCCCGGGCTCTTACAATCATCTTTCTCCTCTTTCTCAGTTCGTCTTTCCCTCTTCTTTCTCGTCTTTCCTCTCTCTTTCTATCTCTTACTCCACCTCTCTCACTCTCCCATCTCTCTCTCATCTCTCTCTCATCTCTCTCCTCTCCTTCGACTCTCTCTTCTTCTCTCAACTCTCTCTCTCTCTATCTCTCTCTCCTGCCTCTCATCCTCTCTCTCTCTCTCTACTCGCTCTCGATCTCTCTTCTCTCTCTCTCGTCTCTCTCTCTCTCCTCTCTTTTCTCTCTCTTCTTCTTTTTCTCTCTTCTTTTCTCTCTCTCATCGTCACCTCTCTCTTTCTCCTTCTTGCCTCTCTCTCTCACTCTCTCTCTCCTCTCCTTTCTCTCTACTCTCTCTCTCTCTTTCTTTCTCTCATTTCTCTCCTCTCTCTCTCCTCTCATCTCTCTCCTCTATCCTCTCTCTCTCTCTTTCGCTAGTCTCTCTCTCGCTCTCTTTCTCTCTCCCACCAACTCGTCTCTCTTCTCTCTCTTCATACTCTCTCTCTCTCTTCTCTCTTTCGCTCTCACCAATCTCTCTCTCTCTCGCTCTCTCGTAACTCTCTTCTTTCGTCTCTCTCAACGTCTCCACTTTCACTCTCAACTCTCTCTCTCTCTTCTCAGCGGTTCTCTCTCTCTCTCTCTCTCTCTCTCTCTCTCTCTCTCTCTCTCTCTCTCTCTCTCTCTCTCTCTCTCTCTCTCTCTCTCTCTCTCTCTCTCTCTCTCCTTCCCTCCCTTTCCCTCCCTCCCTCCCTCCCTCCTTCCCACCAGGAGCAGGGACAGAGAGAGGGTCAGGGTCAGAGAGAGAGGGAAAGGGGCAGAGGCAAAGGCAAAGGCAGGGACAGGGTTCCTCTTCCCCTTTCTCCTCCCCCTCCTTCTTCCCTTCTTCCTTCCCTTCCCCCTCCCTTTCCCCCTCCCCCTCCCTTTCCCCCTCCCCCCCTCCCCCTCCCC
>NW_028234442.1:11699008-11709008 GCF_977035675.1 Penaeus japonicus
TCACACTAGTAGTCCAAGTTGGAGACAAAACATGTTCAAAGTTGTTTTGCATTGTGTACAGTATTGATATGAAACAAGCAACAGAATCACATTTTTTGTTTTATTGCATTCTTTATTGTTTATTTTTGGTGACATGTTTTTTTTTCTGTAAAACCTTGCAATCATTACTCTGTTATGAGTTGATGGGTAGTCAATTAGGCAATCCTTTTGTTCAGTAGTCTGGTTTTAGAAGAAACTAAATGATGGCCTCAAATGCTGGAATTTATTGTCTTTTCTTTTCTATTTTTGTTATCTTTTTGTGTCTTCCTTTATTTGCTTTTCTTTTTGTCAATTTCCTTTTCACAAATTTTACTCAATTTTTCTCTTTTACAGGCCACTGAATCCCCTTGGAAGTCGCTGTGAAATTCAGCTCACGATAACATGGATAAAAACTCATCTGGAGATGAACAGCGAGGTGTCTCTGCCGAAGCGGGAAGTCTATAATGAGTACATGTAAGGGACCTGTTGCTGCTGTGTGGGCACATCCACCAAACTTTTCAGTCAGTGCAGAGGGTTACGGGTTGTGTAGACATGGGATTTTTCATCATCTTTTATGACATGAGGATAATAAAGTAAATAAAAACAAGGAATGCAAGAGTGATGGTAAGAATAATTGTTTGTAATCCAGATGATCTAAACTACTTAGATATGCTAACAAAGTGTCAGGTGACTGATTTGCTCTGCTGCAGTCTTGGGGTTGCTTCTACCTGGAGGAGAGGAGGACTGGTGGAAATTTATGATATAACTTTTCTGAGACAGGCCACATTTTTTGATGTTCAGCCTTGGCTGGGCATCTTCGGCTGTATGTGTTTTCTATTATTTTTTAGATTTATGGGATGAAACATGCATCTGTCTGTGTATGATACATTTGCAAAGTGATAAGAATTAACATTTGATATGAAGGTCATCATAACAAGGATAAAATAGCTTGTAATTTCAACAAAAGGGAAAATGCCGTATGAAGGTGATTGGAAAATACCCATTGTGGAAGGATTAAATCTGCCCTGGAGTAGTATATGTATGCTTTACCAGGGTAGGTCAGATATTATGCTTTGATATGACCCTTAGAGATATTCATTGGCAATTGCCTATCTCTGTATGTTTGTGTTTCTGTTTGCCTTTGTGCTGGCATTTGTTTGTGTGTGTTTCATTCTTTTTTCTTTTTTTTGGTGTATACATGTTTGTGTGTGTGCGTGCATACCTGCATGCCTGTGTGTGTGCGCCTCTGTATGTGTATGTGTATATGTATATATATGTGTGTCTGTCTGTCTGTCTCTGTCTGTCTCTGTCTGTCTGTCTGTCTGTCTGTCTGTCTGTCTGTCTGTCTGTCTGTCTGTCTGTCTGTCTGTCTGTCTGTCTGTCTGTCTGTGAGAGAGAGAGAGAGAGAGAGAGAGAGAGAGAGAGAGAGAGAGAGAGAGAGAGAGAGAGAGAGAGAGAGAGAGAGAGAGAGAGAGAGAGAGGGGGAGAGAGAGGGGGAGAGAGAGGGAGGGGGAGTGAGTCCGTCTGTCCTTTTGCGTGCGTGCATGCTTGCGTGTGTGTGCGAGTGCAAGTGCGTGTGTGTTGGTGAGTGTGTGTGTTTGCGTGTTTGTGTGTGGGTGTCTCTGTTTCTTTGTGCGTGGATTTTTATATTTATGCATGTTTATATTTTTACCCGAGTGTATGAAGCAGAAATCATTTTCATAATGCAGTTTGAATACTTATTATTCACAAAAAATGTTATTGTCAGTGTTTGATTGTCATTGAAATGATATATGTTTATTGTAATTCTAACAAATATGTTTCTCTTTTTATTGAGAAAAAGAAACTTGAGGCATATTTAAAAGAGATTCTGTTGCCTTTAGATTGGCCTCTTGGTATAGCTGAATACCTCATTTATGTTCAAAGTTATGAATTAAACTCCCACATGGGATGATTTAAGAAGCTATAACCTATTTATGACAGTTGACATTATATCATCCAAGATGTCCTGTCATATCATGAAGTTTTGCCATATATACATGTACATAGTTTTGTTTGTATATACTCATTGTATATTTCTTAACTCTGTTGAGGGGTAGGGAGGTGGGAGACTAAAGCTCTTTTTGTCACCACTTAGAATAGGGTGGGTGGAAATCACTCAGAAAGTTTCAACACAGCCCTGGGCCAAGGGAAATACCCAGCGGGAAGCTGTACTTGTGCGAGCAGAATTAAGCAAATATTCGCTCTGTTGTGATTGGGTTAATGATGTGAATCTTTGTTTCCATGGTTTGAAGTACCACATAATCATCTATTGGTCACTTAGACATGGTTCAGATATGTGACTTAAGAAAAAATATTTTTTTCACAGGCATTACTGCAACCTCAATAACATCAAGGCTCTAAGCACAGCAGACTTTGGCAAGGTGATGAAGCAAGTGTTTCCTGGAGTGAGACCACGAAGGCTTGGCCAGCGGGGAGCCTCTAAGTACTGCTACTCCGGCCTCCGCAAAAAATGGGCCCTTGACCCACCCTCTTTGCCAGATCTTAATGACAACATGACAAAGAAGAATGTGGTAGGTGTTGTGTCTCTGCTCTAGAAAAAATGTTTTACTCTGTGTGAGAATGAGTATGAGTATGAATGTGCATGTGTGTGTGTGTGTGTGTGTGTGTTTGTGATAATGTCTGTTTACTAAAAATTAGGTGTTACATTAATGATATGCCATCCTGATTTCATGTACAGCATATTCTGTTTTACTGACTTTTAAAGACATTGGTCACATGATGTGAAGTGTATAGAGCTTCTGAGATAGGACATGCAAGAAGACAAACAAAAAAGAGTTTCAATATAATTTGAATTCTAATACAAAATCATCTGATAGAGTTTACCATAGTTGGAGAAGACTAGAATCAGATTTTCCTGCCATAGTAATATTGCATTAAATTACATTCTTTTCTCAATATTTTTAATAGTCATGTGTTTCTTCAATTGTTTGAATAGATGGTCCTTTAAAATGATTATATTTGAACTCCTTTGTAAAAGTGAAATTCTGAAACTTGTCATACATTTGTCATTATTTGGTTAGTGTTTTGCTGGACCCTGAGAGTTCATGGTCAGTAATAAAATTTGCAGAAGATATTATTTAAATCTGTGAACAAACACTCTTATATGTCATGAACATTGGTGATTTCTTGCTAATATTCACTCAATTATTGTTTTCTCTAACCCTCTTCCTCCTTTTTAAAAAAGAAAAAAAACATATGTGTTTAATATTTGATATTAAGTAATATTAGTAATCTTTCCACAAGTTTGCATTGTCCAACACAGCTGCTTTTTTATTCATACAAGAACAATCATCACAAAGTTGTATTGATGCTTTTATGCTTTGAGATTCCCAAGATTTTCCTGAGTTTTTACTAGAAAAACAGAAATATCACTAAACTTTGCAAGATAAGAACAATGTTGAAACAATATGACCAGTGGTAGTAGATTTTTATAAGAATTGCTTTCCATGGCATTAACCAATATTTCTGTTCAATCTTTACAGCTTGGCGTGGATTGTGTGGTTGATGAGGGTGAGGTAGACAGAGCAGCAGGTTGCTTAGTGCTGGAATGGGCGGAAAAACTTTGCTCCGTTAAATTTGAGAGCATTCGTGACCTGGCTCTTCATCTGGTCCACAAAAACTACGTGGACAACAGGTCAATGGCAGCCTTCACCCTGCTGTCAGTAGCGGACCAAAATCAAGGTAATTTTAGGTTATTTTTGTTTTGAGATTTTCTTGACCAGGTAATGACAGATAACACCTATGCTTGCCATGGACAGGGTGGGCATGAATTACAAATAGCACCTTTAGACCTATGTGCTGCACAAGTGTCGGCATTAACTCACATTTTTCTATGCATTTATCATCCACAAGAGTAGAAAAAAATATTGTCTCTTCACTTTTAATTCTATGTTTTGCGACCCTGATAGTGATCCCAATGCGATAACAAGTGTTGTTGAATTATTTCCTTTTACCTCTTGGCTAACTTCATTTTAACTTTGAGAAATCTGTACCTTGGAAAGGTCTGTGACATTGATGCTTATAAAAACTTTTGAGATTTCTTTAACCCTATCACACATATAACAAGTGTGTCTACGTAAAGTCCTGCGTTGGCTCATACCGTGTATTTTGTGTTACTATACTTAGATATTTACCAAAGATAAAGTGTTTGTCCAGACTGCAACATATTTAAGTTGTAATAGGTTATGTGTTATTCTGTTCCTGTTGTAATTTTATGCTTGAAAGTAGCAAAAGCTGGGCAGGGGGCTTGTGAGAGCTCTCTGTTTGCAGTTAGACAAACTTGAAAACTTAATTGATACTTATAGATGAGAGGACATTCATCATAGATCTGATAATTTTTATATATGATTTTTTCACTCATAATGAATTTGAAGCTGTTGAGGTGTTAAATGAATGTAGGTGTCCATAGCAGGCAGTGAATATATTCCTGAAAATTATAGTTTATTTTTTCCAATATTCGACTATTTGTGGGCAGAAGTTTTATAAAATATGAATGTTTACTTGAAAATATCAGAAAGAAAAACAAAAGACCACTTTATCATCTTCTAAATAAAATTATTATAAACAACTAACAAATATTATTTTCCATATGAAAAATTGTAAGAATTTTCTTTATGCAGGACAAGACAGTTGTGCCCTAGCTTAGAATTTTAATTTCTTTGAACTTTGCAGGCATGCTGGTGAGTGGAGGAGCAGGTGGTGGAAAGCACAGAGAGACTCAGTTGCAACTTCAACGCAAGCTGCAGGAAAGGGAGCAGATTAGAGAGCAGAAGAGGAAATTACAGGTATGGGAGAATATGCCTTTTTTAAGTTTTATTCATTTGTTAATTTATTTAATTAAATTTTGAGAGTTTGGCATTGTAGCTTGTTTATTTGTATTGAAAATTTTGCTTGGTAAGTTTAATTTGTCATGTTTTACAACCAGGGATTATTTTCACATGTTAGATATGACCCGTTTCAATTGCCAAATAATTAAGTAATAAATAGTTTTGCAAGATAAACCTGGCAGTAATTTCCCTTGTTTCAATGCTTGCAGGAGCAGCAGCCAGCCATCAACAAGACAAGCAATGAGCGGCCGAAATCTCGGAGGCGTAGTGGAGCATCACGCAATCCTTCTGGTGAGACCGTGACTAATGGCACCTCTACTGTCTCGTCCAAGTCCGGCTCCCATCATCCCCCGGCAAATGCCATCACTACCGCCATTACTACTACCACAAATACCACCAATGGCAACTGTGATAGCCTCATCTCTGAGCTTCCAAATGGTGCTACCGGAGACATTGCAGGTGGAGATGGTAATAGTATTGTCAGCATAGCCAATATCAAGCAGGAAGAGAGTCTGGAGTTCCTGGATTCCCTCACAGATGACAAGCTTCTAGATGCCAAGGTGGTCATGGATGGCAAGAATGGAAACTTTCACAGCAACATCATCACGAATGTGGGCCACACGCAACAGCCGCTCAGAAGAAATTGCAATACAATTAACAGTTGTGATGTCAAGGCTCCCTGTAACAAAGTACCCAACTCGAAACCCAACCCTGCTAAGAAACCCTTCCTTATTATGCAGTCCAGCGCCCCCAAAACCACATCACCCAAGTCCAGGTTTAAGGCCATCCAGCCCAAGGTCACTGACAACATGCAAGGAACATTGCCAACAGGATCTCAGTGGTCAGATATTCTTGGAAGCACAGAGGACATCACACACCCAAAGACTGAAGTCCTTTTGCCTGTAAATTATGGTGGCCAGTTGATGGTCGAGTCTGGAATTCAGCAAATGACACAGCGTGAACAGCAACAACAGCAACAGCAACTCCAGCAACAACATCAACAACAACAACAGCAGCAGCAGCAGCAGCAGCAGCAGCAGCAGCAGCAGCAGCAGCAGCAGCAGCAACAGCAGCAGCTCCAGCAAAGACAAAATCTGACCAATAATAACTGCACCAATAGTCATGAGGCAGAAGAGGAATTGATTCAGTACTTCCACAAAAATGCTGATATGGATGATGCTCAGAAGTCAAATCAGTTATCAGAATTGCGGAAGCTGCTGCAGAGAAACTTACCAGGAGGACAAGCTCAAGGTGGAGTGGGAGGAGGTGCTCGTCCTCTGATGGCTGATACAGACATTGATCAGGATGTACAAGGAACAGGAGGAATGAGAAGAAGAGTCAGCTTCCAACCATCACTGGATGGAGGAGATAGTTTGAACCCCCTCATGGGAGGTCAGACTGTAGGGTCTGTGCCACCAAGTCCCAATACACGTAGAACTCAGTTTAATTTCACACCAATAGGTAGTAATCTGGACCAAGCACAGGGTATGTCTCAGTGCTCAAGTGCAAACGCTAGCCCATTTATGTCTCCACGGAATACCCCATTGCCTAGATCAAGACACAATTCTGGTCAAACCAATTCAACTTATGTAACACCTCGTAGCACACCATTTACACCAGACCAACCAAACCATCCAGTTGCGTCTGAATGTAGCACACCATTTATGTCACCTATAACAACACCCTTGTTTCCAAGGTCACGTCACAACTCGAATCAGAATCACCGCAGTCCATACACTCCTAACTGCCGTTCCCGGCACTCCTCTGGTGCCCCAACATTTAGACATGCACCTTACACATCAGACGACATGTCCAATCGGCGTGGAGGGAAGTTCCGTTCAAGACATTCATCAGGAAGTGTTCCACCATCTCCTTCCTCAGCTCCCCTCTCGCCACTGGTGCAAGATGGCTCAGTTCATCCTCCTCAAGACTCGAGCTTACAACTTCCTTCAGCCTCCATGTTACATCATATGCTCAAGAATAAACAAAGTGTAAGTGGGTACAGTGACTTGCGCCGTCGACACATGTCAGCAGGGCCAACTATCCATTATCAACCTCAGCCTCCTGCCTTCTCTATTGATCCATTATCCCAAGAAGTGTCCAATGTAATGACAAACTCCCAGCCTGGACCAAGCAATACCCTGCCAGGTAATCTGAATAGACCTCAGTCAGTTCCACCTCTACAGATGCTCAATATGCCATCCTGTACTCAAGAATCTTTTGCAAAATCCCATCCCAATACACCTATTGTTAATCAGCAGTTTGTGTTCACTGAGAGTTGTGTGTCTCAGCCTTCCTCTTATGCACCTACTCCTGTACCCAGTGAATGCAATGACTTCACTGATAGTTATAATTTAGAGATAGATCCAATGCTGGATGTCAATTTGTCTGGTGATGCAGGAGGGACTGTTGGGCTTGATTCCATGGATTCATTGACTCTGACTAATAGCCACACGACAGACCTGTCAACACTTTCGGACCCTCTGCAAGTTCCTCCTAACATGGACCCTTTTTCTGTCAACTATGCTTCAGAAACTGGGGATATGAGATCTATGGAAGAGCAGATAGGAGTAAGTGAAGTGACTCTGAGTAGTAGCAGTTGTTGTATGGATAACACACAAGGACAGCATGTTGATAGTGCTGGTGGTGGTGGTGGACAGGGACCATTAATCAGTACGGCCTCCATGCTCACGCTCAATGCTCTAAACCGCTCATTGGAAAATCCAGGTGGTGGGTTGGAAGAGGACTTCCGGCCAACGTTGCCTGATCTAGGTGATCAGGAAGTGTTCAATTCTTTGGTGCTGGATGTGAATAAAGACTGACATCAGCCTGCCACCTGGGCAAAGTATTTGACATAGTGCTGTCAGCTGCTTAGGAGACACTCATAGTCATAGAAACTTTAAAACATATGTTTTAAAGATGTGAAATTTGGGTGTCCTGGCTGATGATTACCTCTTCAACACAGACACAGTGCTGAAACTCTAGCACAGATATGCCTGTTTTGTATGCATAGGAGCATAGTTTGAAGTATACATATGTACATTTGAGTCCAGTTTGGGTGTACTGGAGTTCAGCTTGAATAATTCCTATGTATACTTGAGTTTGGCTTGAGATATATCTTGTTTGCTTAAGCACAGCTTAAGGTATGCCTTTGCATATTGAAGTCCGTCTGGAGGTACATTGCTTGTTGGAATCCATCTTTAGGTATACTACTATATGCTGAATCTTATATTGTGTATACTGAGGTCCAGTTTGAGGTGTACCTGAGTATATGAATCATAGGTTCTCTGGACTGCCAGAGTCTGGCTTTTTAGCTTTGATTTTACCAGTTTCCTGCAACTGCCGGGTATGTGATTCAGGAAATATTGGTGTTAACTTTTGTACTTTTTCTCTCTTTTTATCCTGAGCTACTAGTCCCAACTAGTAGGTTGTCAGAGGGAATAAACTCTCAGACAAATGTGATCTCAACAAATGGAACTTCTATATTTTAGCTCCCATAATTAGAATAAGAGAAAATGATTATTCTACCAAGCTCATTGCAGCAACAGTGAGTAGTTGGGTTACCGAATGGCACTGGGAAATGACTGTTACAAGATGTGCGCACATCTGCCCATCTCTCTGAGGTTAGAGCATCACAGTTTGTTTCTTACTTTGTGAATAGCTGCATGTGGCTGTGAATATACCCTGTACAGCCATTGTGTCTATGTCTAGTGTGGCATGTTATTCTTGTTGGTCTTAATTTTTCTTCATCTTGCAAATTGGTAATATTCAAGATTATAACATTATCATTATATGTTTTTTGTAAACTCATATCTTGAAATCTGTGTTGTTTAAGTGAATTTATGAAAAATAAATATAACCACAGAATTGCATACAGTTCCTTTTCAAATGATGTTATACTTCAAGTTCAATTGAAAGTTTCATTTGCTGCTTTTCACTGGAGCAGCATTTTTTGGCAATATCCATTCTTCCTATGGATTACTTGAGCATTCTGAAGAGAAGTTGTGGCATCAGAGCCAAGCTCTAAAAGACGTAAGGAGGTTTGGTAGTGACTGAGGATTAGGTTTTCCTTGCTGGTCTGGCAAGTCAGAACCTTAGTTGAATGTGCCCAACTGCTAAGTTTTGTTAATTTACTTTAGTTTACTTGTTCCCAAGTATGTTTTAGCTTTCCAGGTCTTTGCAGCTACACAGCAGCTTAAGTCTTGTTGTAACTTGAGACTTGGATATCTTTTTACAAATCTTTAGCATTGTGTTAAAATGCTGCTGAAATTGTGGACACATCGTGTACCTTGTATATATGTATTAAGATGTGTAATATAAGTAGTTTTGACTCTTGGATGTTTGTGGATTTTAGCAGAGGTAGAATAAGGCATTCAGTGTTTACTTTTTCACTGTCATGACAAAGCATTGACATTAGTTCTTATATACACAACCATTGGTTTGGAAGCAGCGACCTTGTCAGCTGTGGTGTGTGGGAGGGTCATCAACACATAGGTTTAAGTAAGCCAGCAGCAATGATGGTGTGCTATATGAGAGTATGCTCAACAATATATTAACTAGATTTTATTGTAAATTATGCGGGGTTCTTAACACTCCATAATGTATCTGTGATAACAAAGAAAAAGAAAAAAAAACATACAAAAAGTTTAATATTTTAAAAGTCTACAGCAAAAAGATTAATTTGTAGTTTTCACTTTTTTGAGTTACTGCAAAGGTTATTTTAGTAGGTAGGTATATCTATATATTTTTACCCCACCAACTTACTTTAAATCCATGTGTAATTTTGTGATCTCGACCATTGATGTCAGGGAGTAGTTTGTGGTGTCAGCTTAGATAAAACAATCCAGGAGTAGTGTGCAGAGTTGTTTTGGAGATGACCATCAAAAGCAGTGCATTTACCATATTTGGTGGGTACCCAGGCATGGAAGTGAAGGGAGTAGAACAGTCCATGAAGGTCTGTGGTCAAAAGCGTTGAATAGTGGATGCTGGAAGCCAAGGTGTTAGATTAGAAAGCTTAGAGAGTTACAGATACACAAGTCACTTTGATTTCTAGTAAGTGCAAGGGTTGTAAAACATGAGAAAAACAGACAAAATTGAAATCTTTGGTCCTTTGA
>NW_028234442.1:11719008-11724008 GCF_977035675.1 Penaeus japonicus
TGGATATGCAATAAACACGAATAAACAAACCGCCTGTTAGCATTTTCAAAATGGTCGTTGTATTCGGTCCCCAATAACAATCAGTGATATTACCTCACGAACTGTGCACCGAAGGCTCTAACAGTCGCAGGTCAAGCATGCCCTCGTCCCAAACAATTCTATATTTTCTAAGGAAAGTGATAACTACCGTCTGCTCATCACGAATGCGGACGTGATAGTTTTGAAATTCAAAGTCAAAGAAGTCCCAATCAGTCACAGGAATCGGAAGTAAGGAACGGCCATCTCAGAGAATAAAGACAAAGCGAAAGGAAGAAGATACGCACATCCGGAAGAAAGGCATTCCCACGGGGAGGTCGTAGCAGCGCATGTCGGCGGTCACGACGTTGTTCTCATCCTTCGGGGGCTTCAGCTGCGCCTTCCACAGCTTCATGCCGCGCTCTTCCTCCGTGCCTGCAGGCGCGAGAAAGGAGGTAGGTGAGAACCTCTTGTTTAGGAACACTTAATGCATTTGATGTGTCTAGACTCTAGAGAATGTAGGGAGGATTAGACGCGGAGAAATAAATGAATAAAGATAAATGCAAAGAGATGGTAAAGTATCACTGGACTGGATCTGGCTAATGCCACAATTCGTTAGTTTATAAAATAGACTAAATCGGAAAAAATAAAACAGAGACGAACTAAATAACAGGAAAATAAACAAAATATTTGAACAGTAATCAAGAAAAACGAAAAAAAAACCCTCTGAGAAACATATACAGGAAAGGTAATAGCAGGAAAACACCTAAATATGCCGAAGGCCTTTGAATTTTTTTGCTTCCTTAGGCCTTAGGTATATTCATGCGATTTCCTGCTTTTCCCTTCGTTGTTTTGCTTGCAAATCGTTCAGCAAGAAACCTTCATATAGATACTGGGACACAAGTAGAGGGATAGAAAGCCAAAGGAAGGGCAGGCACACTGTACCTGGAATTGTATTGTCCAAAACGAAGCCCAGGAAACCTCCGACGAACATGGACGTCCGGAGCAACACCGAGAGCACTTGGTCCAACAGCGGCACCGTCGTGTTGATGATGTACTTGTTCTCAGGCCTTTGCATCCACTACAGGAGAGAGGCGGATATATTTAAAGAACATGTACGAACCATAAGGTACTTACAAACATATGCATCGTCTTTCCCTTCCTCCCTTACTCATCTTTCTTTCTTTCTTTTTTTCTTTCTCTCTCTCTCTCTATCTCTCTCTCTCTCTCTCTCTCTCTCTCTCTCTCTCTCTCTCTCTCTCTCTCTCTCTCTCTCTCTCTCTCTCTCTCTCTCTCTCTCTCTCTCTCTCCTCTCTCTCTCTCTCTCTCTCTCTCTCTCTCTCTCTCTCTCTCTCTCTCTCTCTCTCTCTCTCTCTCTCTCTCTCTCTCTCTCTCTCTCTCTCTCTCTCTCTCTCTCTCTCTCTCTTTTCCCTCCCCACTCCCTTCCCTGCACCTCACCATGGGGAGCGCCATCCCGAAGAAGAGGGAGAATCCGATGACGAAGAGGTTCCTGGGGGAGTTGAGGTCGACGTACTGGAGGGAGGAGAGGCCGACGGAGGTGATCATGGCGAAGACGACGCAGAAGATGCCGCCGATGATGGGCTCGGGAATGGTAATGAAGAGGGCGCCCACCTTGCCCACCAGCCCGCACAGGAGCATGATGAGGGCGCTGTACTGCACGACGCGGCGGCTGCCCACCTGTGAAAGGAAATCTCAGAAAATCAGGAAATGGTACATAATGATAATAAATATCTGAACAGGCAAATGTAGGAGAAATACTAATGTCTAAACATATGAAGTTTACAGACTTACAGATCGACGGAAACAAAATTGTTTATTAGATGAGCGAAGGACCATCCATTTATCCATTAATAAAAAAAAAGAAAAAAAAAATAGAGTTCAGGGTTCTGATATAAACAGCTTTAAAAGGAGTTACGTCGCATCCCTGATTTTCTTTTTTGCATTTTTTCTGCCGCAACAATGCCTGTTCCTAAACCCTACTGGTAAAAACCCTCGCCGTGACGCTGTTGCCGAGCGAGAGAACAACGGACCCCACGTACCCTTGTGACGCCGATGGCACCGACGTTCTGGGAGTAGGAGGTGGTGCCGCTGCCGGTGCCCCAGAGGCCGGCCAGCGCCGTGCCCAGGCCCTCCATCCAGATGCCGCGATTGATTGCGTGCTTGGGCGGGGCGGGCGCGCCTGCGGGGATAGGGAGGCGTGGATGGAATGAGGCCACACAAATAAAAGCACAGACGAAGAGAGGGAGTGAGGGGGCTGTGGGCCACACCGAGAGAAATGGGGAAGAGGGAAAAGTAGAGGGAGCGTGGAACGAGGGGAAGAGAGAGAGCAGAGGAATAAGGGGAGGATAGATAGAGGCGAGGAAAAAATGAAAACAAAGATAGTTAATAACAAGACAAATTTCATAACCAACTTTAGGAGTGCCTTTTAGCGATCATTCCCAACCAAGACTTCTTGTTTCCTCGAGTCATAAAATTTACTCGTGACCCAAAAAAGAAACCAAAGACTCCAGCCGGTCAGAAGCAATCGGTCCCGGCAAGGGCAGCTCGCCGAAACCCGGAGCAAGCGACTGACCTGCGAGGCGAGCGCACGCGAAGTAGTCGCCGACGCTCTCGACGATACTGGCCAGCACCCCCGCCATCATGCCCAGCACGCCGGCGACGCTGACAGTGGGCATCCCCCACTGGCCTGCGGGAGGAAGCAAGTTATTCAGCAAGTCATTCCTTCCTCCGATCATTCTTTCCTTCATTCCTTCATTCCTTTCTTCCTTCATTCCTTTTTTTCTACACCAAACTTATCTACCTAAAAGGGTTGCCCCAGAGACAGAATGACCTGACCTCGACCCCGTCCCGAACGAACCTCCCATACGTACCGGGATAAGGGACACGGAACCACGGGGCCTCGGTGATGATGTGCAGCCTCGTGTCCGTGCGCGCGTGCGAGTCCTTCGGCAGCGCGTCCGTGTGCGTGAGGGCCCAGCACGTGCCCCACGCGCCCACCACCGCCAGCAGCACCTGCGGGAGCCAGGGCGGGTCAGGAGGTGCTCAGGCTATGAGTCTGTGTGTGTGTGTGTGTGTGTGTGTGTGTGTGTGTGTGTGTAGTGGTGTATGTATGTATGTATGTATGTGTGTATTGTATGTATGGTGGGTGTATGGATGGATGATGGATGGATGGTGGATGGATGTAAGGTATGTATGTATGGGTGGATGTATGTATGTATGTATGTATGTATGGATGGATGGATGGATGGATGGATGGGTGGATGGGTGGGTGGGTGGATGGATGGATGGATGGATGGATGGGTGGGTGGATGGATGGATGGATGGGTGGATGGGTGGGTGGGTGGATGGATGGATGGATGGGTGGATGGATGGATGGATGGATGGGTGGGTGGGTGGATGGATGGATGGGTGGGTGGATGGGTGGGTGGGTGGGTGGATGGATGTATGGACGGATGGGTGGATGGATGGGTGGGTGGATGGATAGATGGATGTATGGGTGGATGGATGGATGGGTGGGTGGGTGGATGGGTGGGTGGATGGGTGGGTGGGTGGATGGGTGGGTGGGTGGGTGGATGGATGTATGGACGGATGGGATGGATGGATGGATGGGTGGATGGATGGATGTATGGATGGGTGGGTGGGTGGGTGGATGGGTGGGTGGATGGATGGGATGGATGTATGGATGTATGGGTGGATGGATGGATGGATGGATGGGTGGGTGGGTGGGTGGATGGATGGGTGGAAGGTGGGTGGATGGATGGGCGGATGTGTGGATGTATGGGTGGATGGGTGGGTGGGTGGATGGATGGGTGGGTGGATGGATGGGATGGATGGATGGATGGATGGATGGATGGATGGGATGGTGGGTGGATGGGTGGGTGGGTGGGTGGTGGTGGATGGGTGGAGGTGGGTGGATGGGTGGGTGGTGGGGTGGGGTGGTGGGTGGGTGGTGGTGGATGGATGGATGGATGGATGGATGGATGGAGGGGTGGGTGGTGGATGGTGGTGGGATGGATGGGTGGGTGGATGGATGGAGGTGGATGGATGGATGGGTGGGTGGTGTGGGTGGGGGGTGGGTGGGTGGGATGGATGATGGGTGGGTGGATGGATGGATGGGGTGGATGGTGGGTGGGGTGATGGTGGAGTGGATGGTGGATGGGTGGTGGATGGTTGGGTGGGTGGGGTGATGGATGGGTGGGTGGATGGGGTGGGTGGATGTGGGTGGATGGATGGGTGGGTGGGTGGGGGTGGGGGGGGGGATGGGTGGGTGGATGAGGTGGGTGGATAGATGGGTGGGTGGGTGGGGTGGATGGTGGGTGGGTGGGTGGATGGTTGGGTGGGTGGTGGGTGGTGGGGTGGTGGATGGATGGATGGATGGATGGATGGAGGGTGGTGGCTGGGTGGTGGATGGATGGGGTGGATGGTGATGGGGGGTGGTGGTGGATGGTGGGATGGATGTATGGATGTATGGGTGGATGGATGGGATGGATGGATGGATGGATGGATGGATGGGTGGATGGGTGGATGGATGGATGTGTGTATGTATGTATTTTAGGTAAATATGTAAAAAAATATATAAACAAAAAAACAAATAATGAACAAATGAATAGATAAATTTTAATGAACGCGCGCGCACGCACACGCACACAGACACACACACACACACACACACACACACACACACACACACATACACACACACACACGCACGCACACACGCGCGCGCGCGCGAGGCGGCGGCCCACTGACCGGGAAGAGCTTGAAGAAGTGGATGTTGGTCCTGGCGAAGCCCCGCGAGCGCGACCAGGACACGAAGGGCAGCGGGACGTCGGCCAGGTACTGCGAAAACATCACCAGCAGCACGATGGTCCTAAAAGGCGACACAGGGTCACGCTCACGCCACACAGCCCATGCTAGTCCACATGCAAGGTTGTATAAGCCTTTTGTATAACGATTTCTATTCT
>NW_028234442.1:11749008-11759008 GCF_977035675.1 Penaeus japonicus
AGGTCTGCTGTATAGATTGTGAACAGTGTCGGTGAGAGGCAGCTTCCCTGTGGAACTCCACTCATGAGGGGAATTGCTTCGCCGACTGTATTGCCGACGACTATTCTTGCACTCCGACTTTCAACAAAGTCACACAATAGCTTGGTCAAGGACGTCGGGAGGTTCAGCCTGATGATCTTAAGTTTCAGGCCTGTGTGCCAAACTTTGTCGAAGGCTTTGGCCACATCTCTCAGAACCACATTGACTTGGTTCCTTTCGCTCATGGCATTGGCGATTTCTTCATATATGATTGCAATGGCTGTTGATGTTCCTCTGCCTGGTCTGAAGCCATGTTGCCTGGGATTTTGCAAATCGTTAATCTCCAGGTGATTTCGCAATCTTATGTTCAGTATCTTTTCAAAGACTTTGCCTGGGACTTCCAGCAGAGATATTGGTCTGTAATTCTCTACTTTTCTTGGATTTTTCCCGGCTTTTGGTATCATCCTGACTCTTGCTTCCTTGAAGTGGTCAGGGAAGTAGCCAGCAGTGAGAGAGGCATTGTATATGTTTGCCAGTCTCAGCAACATCTTGTTTGGAAGATTCTGCAGGATTGTTTTGTTGATCCTGCTTTTGCCTGGAGCAGTTCTATTCTTGAAACTCTGAATAGTTCTTTTGACATCTGTGGGGTTGATCTTGGTCATTAGTGGATCTGTGGGGTCCAGTCTAGTGAAGTCAGAAGCAGCTTCTGGATATAGGAGGTGCATGTGCCTTCCTATTTCCTCTATGATGGTCTCCTCAAAATCACTGTCAAAGTTCTCTTCTTCTTCTTCGGTAATTCGGAAACAATTTCTCCAGTAATTTCTGAACAGGATTTCTTGTTCTTCTTCTTCATAAATCTTCTCATCCTGTTCGTTGAGGAGGTAGCTACTTCTGCTTTCACTTCTTCCCATCAGTTTCTTTATTCCTGACCAGAAGGACTGTGGATCTTTTCGGTCCCATTCCACTTTTCGAACAAGTTCTTCCCACTTGTCATTTGCTGCTCTCCTCCAGTGGTTAGAGAGTTCTCTTTGCAAGCTTCTATATCTTGCTCTCAGGTCTTGTGTCCAGTCATGAATCCCTGCATAGTGCTGCAGGTGATTCGACTGTATATTTAGCAGTCTTACTTCAGCTGTTAGCCTTGGATGGGGGATAGTCCTGTGGTTGCTCTTGGGTACATGATGAGCAAGTGCAGCTTCAACATCGCTGTACCACTTTTCGACTTCCTCGTCAATCTCTTCCAATGTTGCAGTCCTCAAGTTGGCTGCAGGCTTGGACTGGAGCTCATCCTTGAATCCTCCCCAATTAGCCATTCTAAAGTTGAATCTGCTACAGTTTAGGCTTTTCAGGATTGGGTTGGATGATATCTTGAGGATGATGGGCAGGTGATCACTGGTGCTTGCAGGGCCTGGTTCCATGATCACGTTGTGATGGGCTTGGTTATTGCACAGTGCAATATCTGGTTTGGTTGCTGTGTTCCCTGTGATGTAAGTAGGGAAGTCTGGTCCCATGTGGATTAGATCTCCATCAGCAACCATTCTAGCAATAGCATTGCCAACCATGTTGCCTGCTCTATTGTTTAGCATTGGATGGTTGGCATTGAGGTCTCCCACTATGTATGTGGGTAATCTTCGTCGAAGTAGGCTGTACAAGTCTTGCAGTGGCACAATTGCCCTTCTTGGAGGCAGATACATTGTAGCCACTACTATTGGACCTCTGCTGGTCTCTATCTCCATTGCCAGCATTTCGTCAAAGTCGTCGAGAATCTTATGTTTGATTTCTCTTCTGACTGCTATTGCTATGCCATCACTTGCTTCTCCAGTCCTGTTCCTCTGATAACATAAGTAGGGGAACAGTTTCAGCCTGTCTGTGTCCTTCAAACCATGACTGTTGATCAGGACTACATCTGCATTTAGGGCTCTATACATGCCCGACAGTTCGTTCCTACGAACCATAGTCCACTTGAGGACGTTCTGCTGAACTACAGTGATGGTGTGATTCACTTGGATTTGGCTGCAGGTCCATCTTCATGCCTCTCTTGGGACTCATCATAGCCATTCCTCCTCTTCCTGTAGGACTCAGGGTCGAGGTATGTGATAGCCACACCAACGAGATTTAGGGAGGCTGCCCTAATTCTCCTATCTATGATACTGGCACATTCATCAGATTTCAGCTTCTGATTGTTGTAGGAGTATTTCATCCTGCCATTCTTGATGTATTCTGCAACATCATCATCATCAATATTGCCGTTTGTAACGGTTTTCTCGGCAGTGTACAGGATGACTCCTACAGCTTTGCCCTTTGCTTCCCTGGCCTTCTTCACATTCTTGCACCTGTGTGGGGATGGCACCCTCACATACTGGGGTGCTGGTGCAGTGGGCTCTTCCAGTGGCGGCATTTCTTCTTCAAGAACTGGCAGATCTGGCATTTCTTCTTCTTCAGGTGCTTCTGTGGGGGTTTCTGTAGGGAGCATAACCCTCAGGATGCCTGCCGAATTTACATCATTTGGAAGGTCCATCTCAGGGAGGTTATTTCGCCTCAAGGCTAGCTTTGCTTGTTCTGCAAAGCAGCCTGGTTGGGCAAGGTTGGCCAGGTGGGCGTGCATTAGAGCTATCAGGGTTTTTACAGCCAGATTGTTGGGCAGTTGCATGATTGGAGGTTGAGTTTCTTTGATGGCCGTTTTTGTGATTTCGGCTGTGGCTTTGGCAGTCTTCTCAATTGTTTTCTCAACCTTTGCTGTAGCCTTTGCTGTATTCTTGACCACTTCACTGAGTAGTCTGTTCTCTTTCTGTACTTGCTTCTCTTGCTTCTTTTCTTCTACTTTAGTAATTTCCTTCCTTCTGATGGGACAAGCACCAGAAAGAGTTCTATGGTCGCCTCCACAGTTCAGGCATTTTTTGGTGGTGCTCTTGCATGCAGTAAACCTGTGACCAGTTTGTCCACATTCGCTGCATTTTTCTGAGTTCTTCTTTGTGCATTTTCCCTTTACATGGCCATATTCATAGCAATTCATGCATTGAATCACTCTGGTAAATCGTTCTTCCTCGATCTGGGCCGGGTTTATGCTGTAGTTGTATAAGATTAAACCTTGTTCCTTTATTTTGTTGGCAGTCTGTATGTCTGGGAATCGAATCTTAACGATTCCGTGCTGAGGCATCTTATACACTTCGTCAACTTGTAGCTTTAGTTGTCTGACCAGTTCTTCCTTGATCTCTTCGTTCGAATGGCTAGTGATGTATGAATCCACTTTCTTTATCACGATTGTCATCTTTGCTTTGGTCTCAAGGGGCATCTGGGGTTCATAGCCAGAGTTTTTCAGTTTGCGCCGAAAATCTGGGGACATTAATTTGTCAGCATCTTGAGATGTCTTAGGTAAGACAATGTAGCCATTCCTTGAGTCTATAATCCTTAAGAAGTGGATGCCATTGCCGAACATTAAGAGTTTAGTTCCTGTTTCCTGGTCAGAGTCGGTATGCCTTCAAGATTTATCTTAATCTTGGTTGTGGAAGCCATGGTTCCACTAGCATATCCTCGTCCTGTCAGTGAAAAAGGTCCAATTCCTGCCTGTGTTGCCAGATTACTTCCTATATCTGACAACCTCCTCTTATCTCTGAGGAGCCTAACCAGGTTGGCTATGTAGACGGTGTCTAGCTAGAGTTGGCAGGAGTGTTAGAGTGGCCTGCCGCCGTTCCCTAAGCCTGACAAAGGTGGCAACCTCCGAGTGTTTCTTACAGTATCCCGACTAAGGGACCCCTTTGAGACCCCGGCCTTCGCCGGGTAAACCGCAGGGTTCGCCTTCAGAAACACAAGGTGTTATCCTAACGCCGAAAAGTGGTGGTAAAGGACAGGGGGGGACAGGTGTGTGCCTACAAGGATCTCTTGTAGCACCGAGGTGCTTGGCTCGAGAGAGCCGAGTGTCAAAACCCTTACTATGAAGGGATCTCTTTTAGTATGCCAACTCCTTAAAGATGTCAACTCCTTGGCATAAGTGTTACTCTCTTGGGATTAACTCAGGTAATCCAGGTATTCTTCTTCTTCTTGTTATAAGTGTTACACACTTAGCATGTAGACTATAACTCTTCCTTCAAAGAGTTGTAGATTCTTCTTCTTCTTCTTCTTCTGAGGCTTCTAAATAGCTTCAGATGGTGCAGGTAAGCTGGAGCAGGTGCTGTTATCTCAGGTGAGGTCAGGTTGAGTCCTTGCTGATCTGAGATGCTGATGTCGCACTGCGGGAATAACTGGAACTCCCACCGAAGTGGAAGGGGACAGTTAAGTTAGACGAAGAGTTCAGGTGAAGGAAAACAGTCAGGAAAATGAAGGAAAGTCGTAGTTAGAGTAGTGGGAGGACGAAACTCCCTGTCTGACTCGTTAAGATATTGAAGTGTCATGTCCACTCAAAACCTTCTGGAAGGCCTGCCAGGTCGGAAGGTGAAAAGTCTTTGTTGTTTGTTGATTCTTCTTCTTCTTATCTGTGGGGGTGAGTAAGTTGAAGAGGGTTGGGAGGAAGGGGTCTGGAACTTGGGTTGGGATTAAGGATAAGGAATCTTTATTATTTATTCATTAAATAGAGTTAGTAAAAACCAAAAAATGTATTAGTTTTTTTTTTTTTTTTTTTTTTTTTTTTTTGAAGCGTGATAAAGCGGAAGAGGAAGTGGTGAAAGGAGCTGGAGAGATAGTGAAAAGAAACTTGGGAGGAGATAAAGTGAGAGTTAGAAAGTTAAGTAGAGTGAAGAGAGTATTAGCTTTTTATTGGAGTTGGTCTTGAGGAGAAGGAAGTTGAAGTGAATAATGGAAGTGTGTAAAGTGAAGAGGAAGTGATGAAGGGAGCTGGAGGGATAGTGGAAATGAAATTTGCGAGGAGATAAAGTGATAGAAGGAAAGCTGAGAAAGGTGGAGAAAGGAGAAAAGATAAGTTGTAAGACCAGGAGAAAGAAGTCAGAGAATAGCTTGCATGTGCGCCCTTAGTAGCTGAACAAAGCCCCGGGTCAACCCCTCGGGAGGCAGCCAGAAACCAGAACACCTAGCAGGCTATTTTTTAAGGGTTTTTTTTTTTTTTTTTTTTTTTTTTTTTTTTTTTTTTTTTTTTTGGATTTTTACATTCTGAAGCTCTGCCCACGCTGCACTTCGCCGACCTCGCACGTCACCTCTCACTGCTATGCATGATGTGCCGTGCTTGACGTTGAAGTGGAGCCCTGTGGGTTGGCTTGTAGTCTGGGTTAAAAGGTGTTTAAAAAATCTTCATTCTTGAATTAAAACTTGAATTTAAACTTGCAGGTCCTCTTGAGGTTTACTTCTTCATTCTTCTTGTCTTCTTTTAGGTTCTCCTCTTCATGGTTGCCTCCTTACGTGATCATCGGTCTCCTGTACCTGATGCCGTGAATATGGCCTCAACTTCTTCAATGCCATTGATTCTGCTGAGGCTTTTGGGCCACCAGGCATGTGTGCCTTCTGGACGAACGTTGAGGCGATTGTAGAGCTCCTCATCCTCATCTTGGATTTTTGTCCATCTTCTTCTGGCTTGATGGTGGAGTCTCTGGTTGATCGCCTCGATCCTTAGTCTTTCATGGATCTCTCGTGCAGTGACTACTTCAGGAAAGCGAATATTCAGAATCCATTTGCCTGCCTGGTTCTGAATAGTCTGTAGCTGCATCATCTGCCTTCTGGAAATGGTGTGAGTAGGCACTGGCGGGTATTCCATGATGGGCCGCACTAGGGCTTTATAAATGTAGAGCTTGGTTTCAGTACTCAGTGTCTGGAACCTTCTGATCTTGTTCAGCTGATGTTTAGCTTTGGTTGCTCTATCATTTATGTGAGGGACAATTCCTCTTCTGCTAATTGTTAGCCCTAGTATCTTTCCTTTGTCACAGTAGTCCACTGCTTCCTCGTCCACTATCAGATCTGCTGTCTTGAACTTGGCCACAGGAATGACTTGGAATTTTCTCATGTTGGTTGAGATCTTCCACTGTCTTTCGTATCGATTGATGGTCTCTATGGCTCTGGCAGTTCTGAGTGCCATCATCTCGATCGATCTCCCTTCATACTTGATTATCTGAGTGATGTCGTCGGCATACATATAGTGATTGCTGCCATGTGATGGTTCAGGCAGATCTGCTGTATAGATTGTGAACAGTGTCGGTGAGAGGCAGCTTCCCTGTGGAACTCCACTCATGAGGGGAATTGCTTCGCCGACTGTATTGCCGACGACTATTCTTGCACTCCGACTTTCAACAAAGTCACACAATAGCTTGGTCAAGGACGTCGGGAGGTTCAGCCTGATGATCTTAAGTTTCAGGCCTGTGTGCCAAACTTTGTCGAAGGCTTTGGCCACATCTCTCAGAACCACATTGACTTGGTTCCTTTCGCTCATGGCATTGGCGATTTCTTCATATATGATTGCAATGGCTGTTGATGTTCCTCTGCCTGGTCTGAAGCCATGTTGCCTGGGATTTTGTAAATCGTTAATCTCCAGGTGATTTCGCAATCTTATGTTCAGTATCTTTTCAAAGACTTTGCCTGGGACTTCCAGCAGAGATATTGGTCTGTAATTCTCTACTTTTCTTGGATTTTTCCCGGCTTTTGGTATCATCCTGACTCTTGCTTCCTTGAAGTGGTCAGGGAAGTAGCCAGCAGTGAGAGAGGCATTGTATATGTTTGCCAGTCTCAGCAACATCTTGTTTGGAAGATTTTGCAGGATTGTTTTGTTGATCCTGCTTTTGCCTGGAGCAGTTCTATTCTTGAAACTCTGAATAGTTCTTTTGACATCTGTGGGGTTGATCTTGGTCATTAGTGGATCTGTGGGGTCCAGTCTAGTGAAGTCAGAAGCAGCTTCTGGATATAGGAGGTGCATGTGCCTTCCTATTTCCTCTATGATGGTCTCCTCAAAATCACTGTCAAAGTTCTCTTCTTCTTCTTCGGTAATTCGGAAACAATTTCTCCAGTAATTTCTGAACAGGATTTCTTGTTCTTCTTCTTCATAAATCTTCTCATCCTGTTCGTTGAGGAGGTAGCTACTTCTGCTTTCACTTCTTCCCATCAGTTTCTTTATTCCTGACCAGAAGGACTGTGGATCTTTTCGGTCCCATTCCACTTTTCGAACAAGTTCTTCCCACTTGTCATTTGCTGCTCTCCTCCAGTGGTTAGAGAGTTCTCTTTGCAAGCTTCTATATCTTGCTCTCAGGTCTTGTGTCCATCCATGAATCCCTGCATAGTGCTGCAGGTGATTCGACTGTATATTTAGCAGTCTTACTTCAGCTGTTAGCCTTGGATGGGGGATAGTCCTGTGGTTGCTCTTGGGTACATGATGAGCAAGTGCAGCTTCAACATCGCTGTACCACTTTTCGACTTCCTCGTCAATCTCTTCCAATGTTGCAGTCCTCAAGTTGGCTGCAGGCTTGGACTGGAGCTCATCCTTGAATCCTCCCCAATTAGCCATTCTAAAGTTGAATCTGCTACAGTTTAGGCTTTTCAGGATTGGGTTGGATGATATCTTGAGGATGATGGGCAGGTGATCACTGGTGCTTGCAGGGCCTGGTTCCATGATCACGTTGTGATGGGCTTGGTTATTGCACAGTGCAATATCTGGTTTGGTTGCTGTGTTCCCTGTGATGTAAGTAGGGAAGTCTGGTCCCATGTGGATTAGATCTCCATCAGCAACCATTCTAGCAATAGCATTGCCAACCATGTTGCCTGCTCTATTGTTTAGCATTGGATGGTTGGCATTGAGGTCTCCCACTATGTATGTGGGTAATCTTCGTCGAAGTAGGCTGTACAAGTCTTGCAGTGGCACAATTGCCCTTCTTGGAGGCAGATACATTGTAGCCACTACTATTGGACCTCTGCTGGTCTCTATCTCCATTGCCAGCATTTCGTCAAAGTCGTCGAGAATCTTATGTTTGATTTCTCTTCTGACTGCTATTGCTATGCCATCACTTGCTTCTCCAGTCCTGTTCCTCTGATAACATAAGTAGGGGAACAGTTTCAGCCTGTCTGTGTCCTTCAAACCATGACTGTTGATCAGGACTACATCTGCATTTAGGGCTCTATACATGCCCGACAGTTCGTTCCTACGAACCATAGTCCACTTGAGGACGTTCTGCTGAACTACAGTGATGGTGTGATTCACTTGGATTTGGCTGCAGGTCCATCTTCATGCCTCTCTTGGGACTCATCATAGCCATTCCTCCTCTTCCTGTAGGACTCAGGGTCGAGGTAGGTGATAGCCACACCAACGAGATTTAGGGAGGCTGCCCTAATTCTCCTATCTATGATACTGGCACATTCATCAGATTTCAGCTTCTGATTGTTGTAGGAGTATTTCATCCTGCCATTCTTGATGTATTCTGCAACATCATCATCATCAATATTGCCGTTTGTAACGGTTTTCTCGGCAGTGTACAGGATGACTCCTACAGCTTTGCCCTTTGCTTCCCTGGCCTTCTTCACATTCTTGCACCTGTGTGGGGATGGCACCCTCACATACTGGGGTGCTGGTGCAGTGGGCTCTTCCAGTGGCGGCATTTCTTCTTCAAGAACTGGCAGATCTGGCATTTCTTCTTCTTCAGGTGCTTCTGTGGGGGTTTCTGTAGGGAGCATAACCCTCAGGATGCCTGCCGAATTTACATCATTTGGAAGGTCCATCTCAGGGAGGTTATTTCGCCTCAAGGCTAGCTTTGCTTGTTCTGCAAAGCAGCCTGGTTGGGCAAGGTTGGCCAGGTGGGCGTGCATTAGAGCTATCAGGGTTTTTACAGCCAGATTGTTGGGCAGTTGCATGATTGGAGGTTGAGTTTCTTTGATGGCCGTTTTTGTGATTTCGGCTGTGGCTTTGGCAGTCTTCTCAATTGTTTTCTCAACCTTTGCTGTAGCCTTTGCTGTATTCTTGACCACTTCACTGAGTAGTCTGTTCTCTTTCTGTACTTGCTTCTCTTGCTTCTTTTCTTCTACTTTAGTAATTTCCTTCCTTCTGATGGGACAAGCACCAGAAAGAGTTCTATGGTCGCCTCCACAGTTCAGGCATTTTTTGGTGGTGCTCTTGCATGCAGTAAACCTGTGACCAGTTTGTCCACATTCGCTGCATTTTTCTGAGTTCTTCTTTGTGCATTTTCCCTTTACATGGCCATATTCATAGCAATTCATGCATTGAATCACTCTGGTAAATCGTTCTTCCTCGATCTGGGCCGGGTTTATGCTGTAGTTGTATAAGATTAAACCTTGTTCCTTTATTTTGTTGGCAGTCTGTATGTCTGGGAATCGAATCTTAACGATTCCGTGCTGAGGCATCTTATACACTTCGTCAACTTGTAGCTTTAGTTGTCTGACCAGTTCTTCCTTGATCTCTTCGTTCGAATGGCTAGTGATGTATGAATCCACTTTCTTTATCACGATTGTCATCTTTGCTTTGGTCTCAAGGGGCATCTGGGGTTCATAGCCAGAGTTTTTCAGTTTGCGCCGAAAATCTGGGGACATTAATTTGTCAGCATCTTGAGATGTCTTAGGTAAGACAATGTAGCCATTCCTTGAGTCTATAATCCTTAAGAAGTGGATGCCATTGCCGAACATTAAAGAGTTTAGTTCCTGTTTCCTGGTCAGAGTCGGTATGCCTTCAAGATTTATCTTAATCTTGGTTGTGGAAGCCATGGTTCCACTAGCATATCCTCGTCCTGTCAGTGAAAAAGGTCCAATTCCTGCCTGTGTTGCCAGATTACTTCCTATATCTGACAACCTCCTCTTATCTCTGAGGAGCCTAACCAGGTTGGCTATGTAGACGGTGTCTAGCTAGAGTTGGCAGGAGTGTTAGAGTGGCCTGCCGCCGTTCCCTAAGCCTAACAAAGGTGGCAACCTCCGAGTGTTTCTTACAGTATCCCGACTAAGGGACCCCTTTGAGACCCCGGCCTTCGCCGGGTAAACCGCAGGGTTCGCCTTCAGAAACAAACGGTGTTATCCTAACGCCGAAAAGTGGTGGTAAAGGACAGGGGGGGACAGGTGTGTG